>NC_064433.1:19784338-20088713 GCF_023343835.1 Lagopus muta | reverse complement strand
CTCGAGTGATGAAGAAAGAGAGGATGCAACCCTTCTCCCAGTGTCTCTAGGGCCAACTGACTGACTGAGGAGAAACTACATGTGGCCTCAACAAAGCCTTCTCTAAAACACAGGGACAGTCTCAGAAGTGATAGTCTGTAAGGTCCAGGCAGGTGCAGGGATCCAGTCAGAAGTGCAGCCCCCTAGGGATGCTTCACCCCTCACACTTGGTAGAGCTTGTAAAGCTGGATATCTGATGAGACCCAAGTGCTTTCCATAACAAGACAAATGGTACTTTTTCCTCCCAGTCTGTATCTAAAATTGTTTTACTGGTACATGATGCTCTGGAGTCTGAGCAAATGGAGGTGGGAAGCTGCAAAACAATTAGAAAATTGCTATTTTTACATGGACAATGACCTTGAATTGTATATCTTTTGTATACTTAGCTACTGGGTTCTGCTATATTTCTGTCAGGCAGAAGCTTTCTGTGTTAACCAAACAATAGCTGATTAAATCAGCCTTTAGATTACAGCATAAAATTGTTCTCTAGAAGGTCTTCACTGTTTGAGATGTTTGCAAGTTCATTGCATTAAGGAGTTTTTGTCATTGGACAGCATCAGCACTCAGAATTGAGGGCCGTCAGTAACTGCAACTGCATTAAAGGATGGCACTGAGGCCTGCAATGCAAAATTTCTTTTTATTCACATTTATTCAAAATTTATATTTTAGGGAACACTTCAGCAGTTTGTAGATGACTTCTTTCATAGTGTGCTCAACTCAAACCATGTAGTGCCACCAGCTGTGAAATACTTCTTTGACTTTCTTGATGAGCAAGCAGAGAAACACGACATCAAGGATGAAGATACCATTCACATCTGGAAAACAAACAGGTATGAACACAGTAGGGAAATGGGAGTGTGATTGCCAGGTATGTGCTGGCACTATCACCACAAATCAAAGTAGATATCATTTGTAATTCTCAGAATCATTTTAATTGAGATAATATGATCAAAAGGATTTCCTGTCTACAAGTCACAAAAATGAAAGTCACCTACCTACAGGAGAGTAGTAGGCAGATTACTTTCTTTGCTTTTCATCTTTCCTCAGAGAAGAGGAAAGCAAAAGGCAAAAGGGACCAGAGTTGCCAGTGCACAAAATCTAAGAAAATGTTGGTCAGGTAGTTTCTCTAACCACACAGGCATCTCCTCTTGCTGTTCTGAGGCACTCAGGATTCTTCTCCAACAAGCTTTTCTTATTTTTCTGCTAGAGTTGTAAAGGCTTTGTTTCCAGACATGGAAAATAGACAAAAGACAGCCTGTGTAATTGTTGAAATATAAAATTAAGTTTCAGAGTAGTGAGGAGATCAAAATGCAAAACCCGTATTTAATTCCACTTGTTGTTGTAGAACATTTATTGTGCAGATTTTTTTTTTTACCTTTTTCCTTTCTTCTCAGCTTGCCTCTTAGATTCTGGGTAAACATACTGAAAAATCCCCATTTCATCTTTGATGTTCACGTTCATGAAGTAGTGGATGCTTCCTTGTCAGTCATTGCACAGACTTTCATGGATGCTTGCACAAGAACAGAGCACAAATTAAGCAGAGTAAGTAATTTGCATTCTACATCCTGACTACATTCATGCCTGACAAGACACAGGGCATTGTCCTAGACAATACCAATTCTCTGAGAAGATACAGCAGTGATAGTTTCCTTCCAGTTTTATAATGAAGTTAGCATTTCACCACTTAGCAGGTTGGTGAGCCTGTCAATGTTACTGTGCAGTCTGCCAACTGATAGTCCTAAAAAGCAGAAAATATCAACTGCTTTTAAAAAAAAAGCAAGTTTAAGAACCGATTATTTCATGTCCACCGTAATTTAAAATCATCTTCCAGTGATACATTTGTCAAACCCAACAATAATGCTGTATTTAAAGACAGTCTCCCCCATGTATCGAAGTAAATGTTCATAATGATAATAATGTTAATAATAAGCACTGGAATGTTAAAATCTGCAAAGCTCAAGTGCATACGATTAGAAAGGCTTGACCTTAGGTTCTTGACTTCATGTTGCCTGTTAGATGGTTCATAAATCAACCAAGTTTCCATTCTGATTTTTTTCAGGATTCTCCAAGTAATAAATTACTTTATGCGAAAGAGATCTCTAATTATAAGAAAATGGTGGAAGAGTAAGTATAAAGAGACTTTCCTTGTTGATGCAGAGTTGTTAGCGTTTTAAGCTTTGCAAATACACTCAGTAACAGGAAAAATCAATGCAGAGGCAAAAAGTCAGCAGTCAAATGTAAAAAATTTTACACCTGAATGTTAAAACGTTCCCTTGGCAGCAGTGTTCAAATGAAGTGTCATTGTGACCCAGTGCAACAGATGGACAGAGTTATTTGGGGAGCACACAGTGCTGTTCTCCATGATGACTGTTCTTATCCACTCATCTGTCTAACCAGTGCTGCACTTCCATTACTGAGTAGGAATCAAATCCTAAAACATTTTCACAACAACATTATTTCTATCCAGTCTCTGACTTTATTCAATTACTGATTTGGGAATTGTATGAATACCGCCAGGACCTGCTGCAGGACACAACTCTCACTGGCTGGTTACTTCGGAAGTTTTAACACCTGCAATAATCATCATTGGGGTAATAAGTAGATTCCTGTCCTGTGCTACGGGCCTGCGCAAGCTGGTGCAATTTGCCTTTCTTACAGGGGTATCAAGTACCAATGACTGCTGGGAGATTGAGGAGCTAAGTGAGTCACTGCCCTGCTGTGGTAGAACATCTGCACTATTAGGAAAGCTGTTTAAAGGAATTACAAAATCAAAACACTGGATTACCAGGAAACCACAGTGTATCTCATCTAAGTGAAATTTGTTTTCATTTGTTGCAGTTACTACAAAGGTATTCGTCAGATGGTACCGGTCAGTGACCAAGATATGAATACCCATCTAGCAGAAATCTCTAGGGTAAGAATGAATTAAGTTTCCTTGTCCTGAAATGGAAGCCAAGTATAGCACTGTTTTTGTCTTCTCGTTCTATCTTGACGAGTGGGGTTTTTGTGTATTTAAGCATCAAATGAGCTACTTCATATCTCTTTGATAAACTCCTGCTTGTTGCAGTGCATTTGGGCTTTTTGAAGTGTTGATTAGTGAATGGAATCAAGAATGGTTGTCATCACAAATCTCTTTGAGTGATGTAGATGCCAGTGCAGAGTACTTAGACTTTTTCACATCTGTTGTGGAAAAATTCCAGCACTGTTGAAAGGTATTTTCTCTTTGCAGCACATAGGTGATTTTTAGCATTGACTATACTGATAACAAGTACATAACAAGTAGTGACTGGGTTCAGAGTGCTACCACATCAAGAATTTGACTCCAGAAATGAAAGGCAATTTGCATACGTTAAGTACAGCACATTTTAGTGCTGTCTATATGAAGGCAATATTTTTACTTTACCACAAGAAGCTCATCATGAGCTTGCTTGATTTGCACTTTTTCTTTTCACAGTACAGGCTCTCTGGTGTTACCTGTAATGGAGGAGAGCAGAGGAGGTTGGTTGCTAGCTGTGGGCATCAACTGGGGATTTAGGGAGCAAAATCTGCTTCATTCTTGCAAAAGCCTGTGTTGCTCAGCTTAGCTAGGCCAGGCCCGTGCTTTCCAAGCACTTGATTCAACTCAGAGAACCTGCAGAAGCCCTTGCCAATCTGAAAGAGTACTGAATACTGTACACAGTGACTGGTTTGTTTACTTGCTTATGTTATTTCAAGAGTCCTGTTGCTATAAAGAAATGTGGGGATTCTCATGGTTTGTTTATTTCAATGCCCTTAGGACCTCGCATTTTGCAGATCATCCTCAGGAGAATCTTTCTATTTTCTGTCAGTCACTGCAAAGCTCACATGTGGTGACATTTCATTTTCCAGTTCATTTTATTGATTTAAAAAATGGTAATTAAAAGTAAGTTCAGAAGAATGTCTTAAAATCAGCATAATATGTTGATCATTTCTAATTACACTATAAATTATGATCAAAGTAAGCGTGAAAAGACTGACAGAACATTGCAAATTTTGACCAGCTCTGGAAGTGACTTTGTAGGGTAAGAAAAGATGGATGTTACTCTGCTGCTTTATGGCTTGGATACTCATTTATGCCAGAAGCTTTTTTGCCATTCTTTTATTTTCTTAACTGGTTTAAAAATCTAAAATTTCTGCAATTCAAGAGACTTGAATTCTATGATATGGATGAAAAGCATCTGTTTAGGACAGGTGGAGCACAGTCACTGTGTAGTTAAATGTCATGAGGGGAATGGAGGGAGAGGTAATGGAAGGGACAATTCTAGCTTCATTTTAAACTCCTTTTCTCTTAACCTTTCTGTCTCTCTTCTTTCCATCTTCAAGACTCAAATGGCTTTTTCCAAACATACATGCCTTTGCTCTCTTGATGAGTCACACCTTTCTTGTAGTGAGGTATGAACTCCTACAAACAGTTGTAAAGAGCTGAAGAAATGATTTCAAACAAACACAGCGGTGACAAAACCAATGTGTGGTATTTCAGCAGTACTTAGATTACTGAACAGCTTAGTTCACCCATGCACTTAACAGATGTTACAGCTGTGATCTGTGGTTTGACAAAGTTCAAAATATTTTCCACGTTCTGTGTTGGAGCTGCAGACAGGCTGGAAAAACAACAGTGGGAAAATCTAGATCTCAAAATCACCAGACAAAAGTTTTTTCACTCCTTTTTCCTCCACGTAGCAGGAGGTAAAAGATACAGAACTTGAATATGAAAACGGGACTGTCTGCTGTATCCAACAGTCATGTGTGTGCATAACTTTCAACTGTCTGTGATGCAATTTTGACATTTGCTGCTCATGTGTGTTGTTTAACAGGCACATACTGATTCCTTGAACACGCTTGTGGCTCTACACCAACTCTACCAGTACACTAACAAATACTATGATGAGGTAAGAAGCGGGGTTTCTTTTCTTTTGTATGTAATAACAATAAAAAGTTACAAAGGCTGACCTTCCCTGGATAATGAGGTAAAAGCAGCGTTGAACAGAAAGCTCTAACTCTGTGGTCAGACGTGTTCCTTGGAAATTACATTGCTCAAGGGTGTGTTCTTAGAAATGAAGTTTCACTATGGGGTATCCGATTTTGTCAGTGATTGCTTAATGAGATCTGAAAGAAAAATAGATTTAAAAATCCTTTCTCTTCCAGTTCTACCATCCAGATTCCAAGAATTAGGAAATAAGGATGTCACCGAGCAAAAAGCAGTCATCAGAGCCTTTGTCAGGTTTTAAGACATTAGTTTTTTTCTACTAGGAACAATCCATTAAATTTGCTTTGTTTCTAGGAATGGGACAGTGCCTCTTTCATTAGTTAAGATGCACTTAGAACTTCCATGTGTGCTGTTGCTCCCAATTTGCCTTGCCAAATGAAGTGCCTGCCCAAGGTAAACCGCGGCAGAACAACTGCTGAGAACAGATTCAAAAGGAGGCTCACAGATTCAGTCCAAAGTGTTTCTTGGATTCTTCAGGCCCTGAGCAAAGGGGGACAAAGAATATCCCAGTGTCGCTGGGCTGTGGCTACGGCTCTCCAAATTTAATCTGAAAACAAAAAGAGAGAGGGAAACTTTTATCCAAAGGTTTCCATGGAAATGAATGCCTCCAGAAAACTCTCAGAATTAAATCAAAGCAAGTAAGAACAGATGCTGAATCAAAAAAAAAGAGTGCAGCACATGTGAGCTCGCTTCAGTTTGTCTTGCACCTCAGCACAGTTCTTGTTTTCACTTAAATATAGCACTAAAAGCAGTGAGTCTGATACCCGGCTTCACTGCAGCTGCTTCCTACAGCTTTAAAACAGACATAAGCAAAGAGAACCAACTCATCTTGAGACATCTTGCAATGGGGTTAGTAGGAAAAGTGTTTGGAGATTCACAGTCAAACCTAATGGCTTTGATTTACACATCCCCGGAGCTGAGTAAACTTCTTTTCAACATATTCCAGAATATCTGGAAAAAGCTGACTTGTATCCTGGGCTGCATCAGAAGAGTGGTGGCCAGCAGGGAAAGGGAGGTGCTTCAGCCTCTATGCTCTGCCCTCATAAAAGCCCACCTGCAGTACTGCGGTCCGCTTTGGGGACCTCAATATAAGGATATGGACCTGTTGGAGTAGGTCCAGAAGAGGGCCACAAAGATGATCAGAGACTGGAGCATCTCTTCCATGAAGGCAGGCTGAGAGAGTTGGGGTCATTTGGCTTGGAGAAGAGCAGGCTTCAGGGTGTCCCGATAGCAGCCTTTTGGTGCCTGAAGGAGACTCCTCCAGGAAGTGTATGAGAGGAGAAGGGATAGTGATTTTAAATTAAAAGAGGTTCAGATTAGGTATCAGGAAGAAATTCTTTACTCAGAGGGTGGTGAGGCACCGGCACAAGTTGCCTAGAGAAGCTGTGAGTGTCCCATCCCTGGAGGTGTTCCACAACAGGTTGGATGGGGCACTGGGCAGCCTGAGCTGGTGGGTGGCAGCCTGCCCATGGCAGGGGCTGGGTGGGCTTTGAGGTGCCTTCCAACCCCAGTCATTCTGTGATCTCTTTGTCCTGACCTGTTATGGAAACACCCAAGGAACCTGTGTGACAGGTGAACCATAAAGCCCTGCTTCTCCCACATCCCCTTGTCTCTGCTCCCTGCTGTGGTTTTGGGATTCTCCAATTTGGAGGCTGGCACAGATGGCGCCTGCTCTCTGCTCAGCCATCAGTTGGCGCTTATCAGGGGCGAGGCAGCAAACAACAAAGCAGAGCTGCAGCCCTTTCTTTTGCATACATCACTGTACAACAACGAGATGCCTGTGATCAAAAGGCTGCTAATTCGGAGTTAGGGAGATAATACGTCAAGAACTATTCAGGAAAATTAATTGAGCTTATTTATTTTCCATAAAAATGCTTTAATTTGCATAAATTGGAACATTATGCGATGGCCCTTATCTTTGTTGCTGAAGCAGCGGCTGCAGAACACGCTGCCCCCTGTGCATCTCTGCAGGGCTTGACAGTGACTAAGTGGGTAAGCTCTAATTGTCCACATTTATGTGAAGGTTACATTCACCAGCAGAGATAATCATGAATTATTTAGTCTCGATTTGAGGCGTTACAGCTAGGTGTAAATGTTTAAATTAGGGGAACAATATCAAATTAAATTAGGCCCTATTTAAATACCGTAATAAGAGTTTATTAACTCTGTCTTGTAAAAATGTTTTCACACTTTGAAAACAAATCCATTAAAATAATGATTTCTAAACAAATTTGCTCCAGTGTTTGAAACTCTAATGCCATACCAGTCCTCAAAAGGGAAATTATTAGCTGGATTGAAACTGACTGCATTAATCTCCATTGTCAATAAAGCTCACGAAGCAGCGGGAACCGCAGGCAGTGACAGGCAGACTCTATTTCTCCAGCCCTTATATTTGCCGACTTAGGTAGTATTTAAACACAGCTAAAGGTGTCTGCTTGCTGACAGCGGCTGACTTTTATTAATAAAGCCGGCTGTAGAAAAAGAACAGTTTTGCCATACCGTGCATTCCCCTAATGGAGAAATCTAACAGTTGGTGGAAGAGTTTCCCTAAAGGATGGTAGGAATGAAAACCTTTCAAAACCTTTGAAATTTGATCTAGAGAAGCCCTTAAAAACTCTATTTGAAGAAAAACCTTCTCATAACAGCTGACCTTTTCGAGCTCTCGTTTTGAAATCCCTCGTGCCTTGGCGTGGGGCCTTCCTGCACATACCCTTCCTGCACATACCTTTCCTGCACATACCCTTCCTGCACACACTCCATACGGTGGGGCTGCGTGAGGGCCGCTGCTCCGATGGGCTCTATGGGCTCTGGTGCTTCCTGAGCCGTGCACAGCTCTACCTGGGGAAGCAAAGGGGGGGCTGGCAGCTCGACGGCACTGTGACGACCCGTCTCCTTCAGCTCACTGCTCACAGACTGCCAACACTTAGTACTGCCCTCACTTGTGCCACCCAGGAGCTGCCCATAGCCAAAGCCAATGGGAGAGAGCTTTAATTACTGCTGGTAAATGACCCTCGAGGGTGTTCTGCAGGTAAAACTCTTAACTGGCTGTAAAGGCGGTGTTTCTGATGTTTCTCCCGCTGTCTGCTCCACCTTGCAGTGCAATATTTCAAAAGTGCTATCTATTAATTTTCTTGGATCCCAGCGTAATGCAAAACATTGTGGTAACTTAGATAAAATAACGGAGGCTGTCACTTTTACTGTCTTCGTGTGTAGAACAGAATGTGGGACCCATAGAAGGACCTTATCTCCAGCACCAGGTGAATGCAAAAGGCTTGGAAACCAAAGCAGTGTCAGACACTCGGTCTGGGAACGGCGTCGTATATTTTAAGCTAAAGGATTCTAAACATTCTGTGTTTATTTCTTCCAGATTATAAATGCACTTGAAGAGGATCCAGCTGCACAAAAAATGCAGCTTGCCTTCCGTTTACAGCAAATAGCAGCTGCGTTAGAGAATAAAGTGACTGACCTTTGACTCGAAAGCCGCAATAAAGAAATCTGATCTGAAGATGTTCAAATTCATTCTTCCTGTTAAGGAAATAGTGTTCTATTTTTTAATGTGTAATTACAACTTTAAATGAAAGATTTCATGTTTTTTTGATAGCAGAGGTGTAATGTAAAAAATTTTTACTGTAAATTATGCTTCTAATTAAAAGCTGTGTTGTGTGTAAATGAATCTTCTGTGGGAAGGAGAGTCCTTTGGCTGGGGGCAGGGTGGGGGGTGGAGGAAGGCGAGTCTGTAGTTCAGTTAATTGCATACAATCTAAGACATCAGCATTTAGAATTCATTATGCAAGTAAACTCAATATTATAGCATCCTTTATATTTTAAGCAATATTTGTACTAGGAAAATAACCGCATATTCAGAGAACCATGCAATATCCCCTTTTATTTTGATAACTGGAAATTGACTTCCACGTAGCTCCAAAACTTCGTCTGTGCTCAGAACGTAGTAAACAACGTGACCACTTTCTCTGTGAGATCTGCCAATGGGTTTTGCTGCCACACACAGTTCTTAGGTTAATTATTTATGCCCACAGTAAAGCACAGTCCTGCGCCCAGCACAGTTGGCTGCAATGGAAGTGACAGTGATGCCGTGGCTGTGAGGAGGGTTCTTCTGATAGAGAGCCTCTTTTGGTTCAGAAGTCACCGCAAAGGAGAATTAGTCCTTAAATCTTCACAACCCTTTGTTATCAATGTGAGTTTAATGATATATGCTAATGTGCCTTACTTGTACTAATTCTGTGAATCTGATGAATGGTTTTGTAAAAAGAAGCAGATCAGAAAAAGAAATATTTATGTGCTATTGAATGACTTTTGTGTGAAAACCATGACCAGCAGAATGCTTGTAATTAGCCGCTTGCCGAGAGTGTGTTGTTTAACATGATCTGATTATGTATAATATCTTATTTTAGAATGGTTCTGATGATTTTTTTATTTGGAACTGTCCTAGAATTACCATCACTTGTTTTTATTGTATTTGTGATGTAAAATACTAGTACAATATTGGAAAACCTGTATGCCCACGTGTTGAAAACCACTGTTTTGAGCCTTGGAATTCTGCATCTGATCAAACAACACCATCAATCCATAGCAAAGACAGCTAAAGTCACTAGTGGGAAGCGTGCGCTTACAACGTATGTAAGCTACGTACAAATCCAAAAGCTCGGTACGCCTTCTTCAATTGCTGTATTGCACATCAGAGATCCTCGTTCCCTTTTGTCTCGCCAGTGTTGGCAGTGAAGTAGCATCTTAGGGAAGCGCTGCCATCAGTGTGAGTTCACTCCCTGCCCTGCCCAGCGCCCACCCCCAGCCTCGGCCGCTGACCCAGGCTGCCGCGTGGCCATAAGGTCGGTTCTACCGTTGGCTGATTTGTTTTTTTCTTTTTGGAAAGCCTCCTGGTGTTTGTCAGTGGATCTTCCCACCAGCTACAGAAATGGGAAGCCTCACCAATGCCAGGCCAGCAGGCTGAGAGGGCTTTTGTTTTGTTTTTGTACTCGACTCGTTGCATTTGCGTATTACTGTTCCTGACCTTGCCTGGGCTGTAAGTTATTGTACACCGTGTAGGACTGAGGTACATGACCGCTACATAAAGCTGCTTTGCCAGCTACTTCTTCATCAACAAAAGCATCTTAATTTCATGGCTAATCCATTTCTTTGTCATTATTTGTAAATCCTGTTAATTGTAAATCAAATACAATGTTGGTTTTTTTTCCACAAAGTGTCATGGGATCATTACTGAAACTGGGGGGTGGCTGCTGGGTTTGCGATGCTTCCTCTGGGGCTGATGGAGCAGCAGCGCCCGTCAGTCTGCGGTTGGTAATGGATGAGCACAGCGTGTCCCACAGATGGTGGGGCTGACGTCACGCCCCTCATATGGGCATTTGCTCTGAAAAATGAGAGTCCTCTTGAGAAGAGAGGATGTGTTCCAGCATCCCATAGCAAGGCGTCTTCCTGCCTGACAGCAACCCTATCTGGAAGTCACCTGAAACGCAGCTCAGTGGCATCCTTCCAGAGGGAGCAGGAAGCCCTGGAAGGAAGGAAGGAGGGCTTGCAGGGGGAATGCTATGTGCCGCCACCATCACGGGCTGTGGGTGGGCAGGAGCTGCCCTGGGCAGTGGCAATGCTGCCAATCCTTCCCACTTGTGAGATGAGCCAAGTGTTTGCCTGCTGTGTGCAAGATGTGAGGTGGACCCACCGGTCACTCTGTGCCTTTTGCCCTTTTTTCACATCATGAGAGAAATTTGCAGGCATTGGGCACCACAGCACAGGCAGCGTGGGGCCAATAACTGTGAGCAGCTGCAGCTACAAAGGGGACTTTGGTTTCTCTGTCTCCTTTCCTGATAGCACAGAGTCGGAATTTGAATGGATCCTAGCTGTTATATTCTATTCTTTTGCCTTTTGGCTACATTTCTCCTGTGCTTGTTTTTCCACTCTGGTGCCCTGTTTTGCCCAGGCCTAGTTTTTGGCTTCAGTTTTCCCTGCATTTTAGCAATCTGATTCCTAAACATTTCATGCTCCTCCTCTGGTTTCTGCTACTCCTGCCATCTGGCTCATCTGCAAGATAAAAGAAAAAAGCCCACTGGGGGTCTCCTTCCTTTTCAGCCCCTCTGCAGCCCCTCTGAGGAGCTCTTTTTTGGGCCCAGGAACCTTCTCTCTGCACAATAGGAGCCACAGTGGCAGCTGGGGACAGAGCTGTTCTGCTGGGACACCCACCCACCCTGTTGCAGGGCAGGGACTGCCAACGCCTCCCCCAGCTCTGAGACCCACTGCTGAGTTCGGCTTCTCCAAAGCCACGGGGCTGTGCTGCTTGCTTGTGCCTGCAAACGAGCAAGTAGAGATCTCAGCTGATGGAACGAGGTCCATGCTTCCACTGAGCAACTTGGTCAGTTTACTTGCTACTCCTGGGTGCCAGGTTTCCCTCTGACACATTCCTAGATCTTCTTCCAATGCTGCGTCTTCTTACATTTATGAACATGTGGTTATGGGCAGAGGACCCTTTGGCCAGCTTGTGTACTTAAGGCCCTACGCTTCAAGGGATGGTTTTTGTCATTGCTCTGTCACATTGCCAGATGTGAGCTTCCCATCCTGCAGACGGCTGTGCTGGGGGCATGGTCAGCCTGCTCAGGCTGAGCTGTGTCCACTTGCACTCTCTAAAACCAGATACTCTGGCAGCCTGAAGATTGCTGGAACCATCTCTATAAACAATAAAAAAATTGTATGGAGAATTCGGGAACTCAAACTGAAGTTCATCCATTCCCAAATTCCCAAACTCTTGTTACATGGGAGGTTATTTTTTAGCCAGCTGTGTAACGATCTGGAATGGCTCCGAGCTTGAATTTCAGCTGCCCTGGACTCACCGGCACTGATGAGATTTTTGTGGTCGGCCCTTTGCTGTTCCAGCTGCTCAAGCTGTGTTATTAACAAAACCATTTTCAGTCATATTATGTCCTGGCACTATGGGCTCACTTGGCCTAAAATCTCCAAAAGTGATCCAGAAATCTTCCTGTCACACACTTCCTGCAGCCGCAGCACCTCCATTTACTGCACAGCTTTAAGGCTCAAGCCAGGTTTCCCACGTATACCTAGGCTCATGTTGTAATGAGAACTTCCTTTCTAAAAATCGTCACTGTGAGGAAAGATAGCCCTGTCTTCAGACTTTTTCCAAGTCTATCGTATTCTCTTAGAAAAAAAAAAGTTATAGGTTTGGGTTTTTTAGGTTGGCTTTTTGTCTCTTCCTCTATCTGTGGACAATCTGCCAGAGCCATGAGGCAGCCAACTTTGCAGACGTCGAAAGGAAGATGTCTGCTGCCGTTATTCTACCAACCACTGGCCAGAGTGCTCTGGTATTCTGGTCAACACTCAGTTGGGCTGCAGTTTGGCAATTTGAGTCAGTGGAGCTGTTGCACTGGAGATGTCAGCACTGAGGGCCTTGTGACTTGCTTTCATCCTCACTCCCAGCTCAGAGCAGTCACGCTCAGATCCTGAAGCTTTCCAGGCTCTCTATAACACAAGCCCCTCTACTCTTCAGCCCTGTCTGGAGCATGGAATTCTCTGGGGAATGAAAGACAACAGCACACAGAAGCTGAAATGGTCAGAACTTCTGTCCCCTCTATACTTGCCCAGGTTGTGTTTTTGTCTTTTTTATTTTGAGAACTCTCCTGCCATTGATAATGAGGAATCTGAAAGGTACATTTGTAAACGAGGTTCCACCTTTTGGCCTTCTGCTTTTGCTAGCATTGGTCTTGGTGCAGCTTGAAAATGGTGATGGAAGTCTTGCTGTTTCACAGTCCCTGCAGAACAGAAAGAACAGAGACTCTCCTGACCCACAGGAATCAGAACATTATTAATTTTTTTGTTGTTTCTTCAAATTGTGGCCCCTTGAGGTTCAATGGCAAGGAATATCTCTCCATCTACGAGAAATGAAAGTGGCTTCTCCTGTGCAGGCTCGTAATGGCCATCTGGGCTTCGAGAGATCAGTGCCCTCGCACCACTCCTTTGGGTCCAACTCCCATCTTGTCTGCGCACACTGCTTGCTGCAGGGTATCATTCCCAAAGAAGACAAAAATCCCACTACGGTTCACAGTCAGGCAATCAAAAGCTGCTTAATTTATCCACGTATTCCTGATTCTTTGCTGCCTTTCAGATAATTGTCATTTGAACCAGAAGAGAGTTTGAGTGGTTTCCTTCTTCTTTTTTGAGTTTTCAAAGCACCTACGTGTCTCAGTGGATTGAACACTTTAGAAAGAAACTATTTCTTCGGCGGGACAAAGGACAATAGCTCTGGTACAGCTGTATATGGCTTGTCTTAAAAGGAAATAAAAATCCCACCACGAACCACACACTGTGTTTTTGAAATCCTTTATTCAGTGCTCTAATTCTGAACAATGTTTTTGGCTTATTTAATTCTCTGCAAAATTGAATGTCGAACAAAACTCTTTTTTTTTTCTCCTTTTAATCTACAGTAATAAGAAAGGAGTGAAATGAAAAATGTATTCCTTTGATACCCTTAATCTTTCCTCTCCTGCGGCTCTGCTCCTATTCAATAAGAGATCATACTTGCTGGTTGCAGAGCCTGGACGCCAAGCCATGGGATGAGAAACAAACCCAAATCCGTGTTTCCTGCAGTTGCATCTGGGTCCATGGCAATGCTCACAATAGTAAAACTGCCTCAAGGACGTTACTCGGATTTTCATTGTTGAGGGCCTGGCTGGTTTCCTCATCCTCCTTCATGCGATCCTGCTTCTAGAGGGTCTTTACCTTGTGCTCCAGTGGCTCTCGCTGGAACACAGCTCCGCATTCCACCGAAAGCCCAAGGAAGGAAACAATCACTGCCTGGATTATCCACGCGCTTTTCATTTTCCAAGTGCCCCTGCGGGCACCCAGCCCTCCCATGCTCAGCTCACTGCGAAACGACAGAAGAGGATTTTTATGCTGGAGCAGACGGTCTTACTGAAACACAAAATACTTCCATCTGTCTAAACTAAGCCGTGTTTGTTTTGCTAATAAAATCCCCCTGGTTACATACAACGCTATTGACATCTGAAGCACGAACAGACCTTTGGAGCTGGTTCAAGCACTACCTGAAGTCTGGAGCTCACTCTGATAGAGGTCAACAGCAGATGCCTTAGAAGAGCCCATGAGCGAGCCACATGCGGGCAGCACCCCAGAGCACCTCTAACTCCCTGCTGGATCAGCGCCTGGCCAATGATGCAGGGTGAGACATGGGGCCCTTAGGGCACCGACTGGCTGTCCATGGCTCCTCCTTCCCTTGGCTGTTCTCTGGCTCTGACAACAAAGAGCACTCTGGCAGTGCCGTAGCGTGCAGACTCGAGTCTCTCCATGGTTAATCATTCATGTGAATTAGCGGTGCGAGTTCTTTAATACAGAGCTTGAATTTAATTTCAATCTCTGCTGTCCGTCATTGTCTCTCTTTATCAGCTTTTGGAGATGACAGCATACACAATGTAGCTAAGATTAGATTTTTGCTTTAAATATTTAGAGTCTGAATCACATCTATTTGTACTTCATTGCAAGGTTGAAGTAATGTGGCAGGACACACACACTGCCATTGTTAAAACTCTCAAAGTAAAGGAGTGCTGAATTATTCATCCTAAACTCTTAAAAAACTTCTCATTGCAGTCCTGCAGAAGTTCCCAGCCCACAGCCAGCAGTGCTGCCCTGTGTGAGGTTGTCATGGCCATGGGCTTTTTGTGCTCACAGCTGATGTTCTCTGGGGATTAGCAGAGCCCAGCGCATTCCAGGCCAGACATGGAGAGCTTCTGCTTAACAAACTTACCTCTGGTTGGTGATTGCAGAGCCATCAGAAAACATCCACCGCTGATGACCTACAGCCATGTCTCAGCTATCTGGTGGGAAGGCATGCTGGTTGTAGCCCTTCTTCATCAAAAGCCCAAGGGCAGATGGACAGGAAGTACACTGGGGTCATGATGACGTTTGACTAGGACCAGGAAATAAAAGCCTGGAGGGAGGAGAGAGCTGCACCTCAGAGACATCATGGCCAGAAGGAGCCATTCCAAGTTATGGCTGCTGCCAGATTTTCCCCCAGGACTGCTGTACTCCACCAGGACCTCAGTGAAGGCACCATTTTGCCCTGCTGACATGTAGGAAGCCAAAGGAAAGGATCTCAGGTGGGACATCCATTAGTTTGCAAACCCCGTCCCCTTTCCATTGCCAAGGATCTGAGTCTGGGATGAGCTGCACCATGTGGGCAGCATGGCTCCATGAGTCTGTTCCAGCCACGAAACAGCAAAACCGCATCTGCACGGCTGGCCAAGTGCTTGGCACAGCTGCTATGTATGCATTACAGAAATCACACATGCAGTTCTTAATAACAAACCCAGATACTTCAAATTCTCAGTGGAAATTCTCTCTGATTGTTTTTGTTTGCTTTTTGTTTGTTTTAATCAGGATTTCTTTTTAATGAAGGAAATTCTTTTAGCCTACAAGCCTGCATATTTTTTGCTAAGGGGTTGATTTCTGACCTCATTAGAGGTGTTTTCCTTGGATGTAAGACCCAGGAATTAGGCATAGTGAAGTTTTAGACACTATTAGGCTAGAAATCTACTTTATGTGGTGGGAAACTAGGCTAATGTTTTTGTAAAGTTCACTTAAAACATTTCACCATTATCCATTACAGAACTAGCAACACAAATTTTTTCACCTCTACTGTTCAAAATGGAATAGTCAAATTGTGCTGTGTGAATGTGGCTGTGGTATTTACAAATAATCTGACTTGTGTCTAACATCCATCTCACCATGCCTACAATAAAGAAGCTGATCAGATCAGGCCCATCTGCACTCCCCTGTCTTTTCAACATGGTTTTATGCATTGATATAGCTGGAGTACTAATCTGAGCACTCTCTAGCTATTCCTATATTGCAAACGTTGTCGCTGTTTTCTCCAGATCCATCCAAGCATGTGGAAAATCTCAAGTGATTGGACTCTGGATCTCTCCTGCAGTCTTCAGGTGATTTACTCTAAAATCAATTATCATAGAAGCATAGAATGGTTTGTGTTGGAAGGGGCTTTAACCCCACACACTCCCAACCCCCTGCTCTGGGCAGGCTGCCACCCAGCAGTTCAGGCTGCCCAGAGCCCATCTAACCTGGTCTTGATGCCTCCAGGGATGGGGCACCCACAGCTTCTCTAGGTAATTATACTTGCTCTAAAATCAATACATTTTGTGCTTTAACACGATCAGCATGAGAAGGAGGAAACTGAAAGCTAAGGTAGACAGAAAATGGAATGAAATGTATGATGCTTCAGATTGATAACATTGTCCTTATGCCTACTCTGCAGTGTCAGAGCTGGAGTGCCATGGGCCTGGCCATTAGGAATTAGGATTGCTCTCTGGAACCATTACTGTCTTCACCAAGGCACCCTCAAGTGTTTTACAAACATAAATTATGCCCTGTGAGGTAGGGATCTTCTTTCCGCTAATGCAATAAATATATACAATTGTTAATTAATAAAAATCACTCACCTAAGGTAAGAGAGCAAGGTAATGCACAGCTGGGAGTAAAAGTGAAGATTCTGGATCTTGGCTCCCACCTGTAACCTGCTGGCAGTGCTCTGCGTGATGAAAACTGATCCAGCCATACTGCTATCTCCAAGCTCACCATTTTCTGTGGTTCTATAAAGAAAAAGAATTCTAATACAAGGTTGGGAAAGAAAAACCACGAAGGACCCTCGAAGGTCTGATTTAGTGCCCTGAGAAGATGCATTGCTCCACAAAGCAGACCTGTGTCAGCCTAAGAAATGATGGCAGGAGCGAGTCATCCCAGGGGTTCTGGCTGGTTCTCTGGTCTGGGCTTCAGGGGTTTTTCAGGGGGGAGAAAGAACTTGGTTGAGATGAATGAGCTAAAAGATACTAGAAATAAGAGAACTGAAGAATAAGAATTGCGATATTTTCAAGATTATTCCTCTTAAGTAGTCTAAAATCTCATGTAACATAAGCAAGGAAATCTGATTTTGCACATGCATAAATATATACGTATCTATATATGTAAGCAGAGGGTGTTGTGTAGCTGCATTAAACTTCATGCATCTTTAATAAAACTTTCCTGCAGAAAACTCTCAGGGATTTTTAACCCAAAAGCTAGACATAAAGTCTTCCCCATAACAGTAAATTACAAGTCTTACCCAAGGCTTTAACTCCCTGAGTTTTGCTCTTTGAATTAGACTGTGATGATCAATATTAATAGTCCCTTGATTGCATATGGTCACTGCAAAGCCAAGATGAAACCCTCTTAGCTTCTGAATTTTACTGCAAATGTGAACATTTATCAACCCTTATTCAGGACGTAAATGAGAAAGGGAACAGTTATATCATGAAAGATCTCTGTTAAAATTTAACCTTCACTCTACACATCCAGAATATGTTTCAGAAGCAAATGTAGACTTAGTGTTATTGCAGAGAAGACAGTAAAATCCATGAATATTTGTGAGCCAGCTCGTAAATGCTTTGGGGAGTGCGAGTTATAATTTTCTCTTAGTGTGTCGTAGGCTTTTTACACTAGCTCTTGGACATATTCACATGACTCTTCCTGTCTTCAGCAGTCACTGTTTAGATATACAAATTTCTTAGAATTGAACATCTATTTACAGATAACAGCAATATACCTTGAAAGGAAGCAAAAGCATGCAGACCCTTTGGTGCCAGCAGATACACAGCCTATGTCCAACACACATATCCTTGTTCTGCTGTTCCACTCCTTCCTCGTGCCCAGCAAAGGTGCAGCTGTGTCACGTCCAGGCACACACAGACAGGTAGCTCAGCACATCTGGAGTCAGTTTCCCACCCCAAATTTTACATTAAACTAAAGTCTGTCTGCATTGTTTGTATGAGAATGTATGAGAATGTATGAGAATGATCTCAAAACCTTTTGTTGGTGCCCTCTGATGGGACATGTGTAGATGCATTTGCAAGATGAGGCTGAAAAGGTATTTGCCCAAAACAGCTGGCAAAGGGGAATTTTTTCAAGAAACGCTGGTTAAAAAAAAGCAGCAGTTCAGCTGTTTGAATAGAAAACCATCTCAGTGCCTGAAAGAAGTAGTTCCTTGTTGTCCTGTGCCCTAAAATCATCTGGTTCTATTTCACAAACTTCCTTCTGAGGTTAATCTCTTCATCAGCTCCACCTGCAGAACATTACCCTGATTTCTAGCATGACCAGGATTCCTGATTTGGACCCCCAGTAGCTTCACTAACTTCTCAAGGTGAGTTTTGCCACTGCTGTTTACTGTGACCTCTCCCTTGTTTCCCCATCTATTTTTTTCCCATAAATGCTCTCATCTTTTCTTCCCTCCCCACCCCAGTCCCTGTTCACAGCCCACCTACTCTCACACAAATTTCATTCACACGTTCTTATTACCTCATGTCTCCTGCTCATGCTAGCTACCACCAGTTTCATAGGATCATAGGGTAGTTCAAGTTGGAAGGGACTTCCAGAAGGGATCAGACCCCTTTAATTAACTGTTGTACTGCTGACTATAATTTTAGGAATGAGGTTCCCAAGAGATTGGACATGTGCATCCTACTGACTTTCAAGTCCAATGCATGCCTTTTATGTGCTTACACTATAAGAAGGAAGTTAGGAAAGCTGTGACAAAGTTAGGACTTTAAAATGTTGCCCCTCACATGCTATTATCATTTTCAGCCCCAAGAAACATAGCCTTAAACCACTGAGTTAACAGAGGAATTGGTAGCTTAAGAGTTTATCACACAGTAAACAAGTTTCTAACTGATACAGTAATATGTGCCCTATGGTGCACCAGGAGAGGAATATGAACTGTGGGCAAACACCCTTGTTATGAGCTCCCAGGATGAGCCCGTGGCCAGCAGAACACATAGTTTTGTTTTGATGGCACTTCCTGGCCTGCTCTGCTTGGAAAATCAAAATATTTATTTTAAAGTCTACAAATCTATAGATATTAAAGCACAAGTATCTGTTACTGACATGTTACATCAGTCATCTGAAATCCCCCCCAGCCAGTAACAGCATCAAAAGACCATTTCCTCTGTTATTAGGTACATTGTTTACAACAGAACAGAAGACCACAGAGAGAGTTAAAAAGACATTTGTCATCCCTCATTAGCAATGTCAACACTGCCTCTTGAGTAAAAGGATCTTGGGGTAAGAGAGCAAAATCTTCCATCTGGAAGGTTTGAAAATATCTGGCTTTTTTTGTTTCCTGAAGTCTTTGGTGTCCAATTCCTGTGTTGGGGGCCGTCCGTACATCAAGTTCTCTTACTGGAGGCAGGATCTGTTTCGTGAGTCTTCTCTTTTCCTTTTTGCAAAGGGGCAGTTAGAAGTCATTCACTCTGTGTTGTTTATAATTTTCTGTTCTTTCAGAACAATTTTCAAAACACTTTGATTTTCTTTTCAGCTGTGAAAGAATAGTCCAAGACCAAACATGTTATTCTTTGAAATTAACTCACTCACTGAAGCTGGTTTCCCTGTAAATTTTACTGAAGTGGATGATTAAGATCTCTTCTCTACAAATAGTTTTTCATGCAATACAGCTGTAATGAGGCTACAGTCTGATTATTTAAATGGAAGAACATTATTATTAACTGCAAAATCACTTTTGGCATGCTCTATATTTACTACTTAATGAGACTTTGAAATCACAATAGTGGTTTCACACATGGAGGTTAACTTCAAAAGCTGATTGCTTCTGTTCTCTAAGCTGACTCTGGCCTTCACTTTTTTTGATGAGGGCATCAATTACACCTAAAGGACAGGCTTTACCAAGAGCTCGAAGCTGGAGGTACATTCCACATACATCACATTTTCATGGGTGAAATACTTCTTCAATTATCTACTACTCCAAACTGTCAGAAGGGACCCCTGGCGTGAGCACCTGTGTGGCCCGGGATCTAAATAGGATACTTGCTCCCTCTCATTGCTCCTCTCAGCTAGCACTTACGGTGCCAGGCCTGCTGTGGCCTTGCCTAGGCTGTATTTCTCCCCACAGTCTGCCTTTCTACAAAGTGCATGTGCTCAGAAGCACTTTCATGTTTGCCTCCAGACTGTGGTACCTTAAAGGTTAGTATGCAATTGTGGTTGTGGATAATTTACATCAGAAAATAGTAAATGAGAAGGGAAATCTCCTGAGTGTTCAAGAAGGTTGGATTAAGAACCAGCTTTTTGTTGTGTGTTCATGTTCATGTATGGTCCACACCAGTGGGCCATAGTTGTGAAGAAGTACGATGATGCTTAGTGATCCCAGCAGATGGGTCTCATGGTGGTGGTGTCTGTCGTTCTTCAGAGAAGGAAGGAATCAGACTGCAGCAGAGCAGGAGAGACCTTCCTAGTAGATCACCATAAGCCTTGCTGACTGATTGGTGGAATTCTTTAGGCTGAGCACTTTTTCCTTGACTTTAACCTTTCACTCAACCTGGGGCCCACCAGACAATTCTACCCATAAAGGCACTTCTCACATTCCCACGCTTTTTTGTTTTGTGCAGATGTCCTTTTCTCCTCCCGTATTCTCCAGCTTAGTGTGTGAGAGGGAAAAGCTGAGTTGCACCTGGGAGAGCTGCATTCTACAATGGTTCGCTGACAGGCCTAGGTGGAGGCTAAAATGTCCTACGTGACCCAGGTCTGAGGGACAAGAGCAGTTAATAAGCTTCTGAGAAAAATGTCAACATTTATGACAAAGTATTTCAACCTCCCAGGTAACAAGTTGGAGGGCTCTCAAAGAAAATAAGCCATGTTCATTTCCTGAGTCTTAACTGATCCAGAGTACAAACATACTGTATAGAGATAAACAAACAGATGATCCCTGAAGTTTTAAGCACAGAGGTTTCCTGAGGACTTTTCCCTATGACAGAATACCACATTAAAACTTTTCAACTAAGAAAAAGGAAAAGAAAAGAAAGAAAGACTACCCAGTTGAGCACTTAAAACCATCAATAGAGATTTTTATTTTAGAACTGTTCCTTCTAGCCTTTCTCTTAATTTCAAAAAATGTATATAAAGAACTAAGGACTAGGACTAAAGAACTACAAAGAATCCTTTCCTCATCACTTGTCAGCAACTGAGATGGTGTTAAAGTTAAGAACCATTGTTAGGAGATGGGAAAGAGTGAGGAAGGGAAAGAGAAGAGAAAAACTTAGGGATAACTGAGACCAGTCGTTGCTTTTCAAATGCTAGACTCTGAGCTGGCTTTCCTGAATACAAATCACAGAAAGTCAAATAAAAGCAAGGGCTAATAAATGTCTCCTCTGTTTCTGCTGCTAACTCTGCTAAAGAATGGCAGATAAATGCGTGGCCTTATCAGTCACAGATGTACCCAAACAGCAGCTTGCTTGTAGTTTTTCTTTTAGTTGCCTATTTGGCCATAGGCTTAGTATAAAATTGCAAAGCATGCAGGCTTAATCTGATAAATGAGACTCACGTGAGAGAAAGCACAAACAACCAGATAAGAAAAGAGAAGAAAGAAGACAGGGAAGAAACAAAAGGTGATATTTGGGAAAGGCAAAGTGAATGTGACCTAGTCAGGTTCCTCCATGGCTGTCTGAGCTGGTGACACCTCAGGGATGTCCCCATAGGTCCCACAACCCTAGAGGCGGAATGCAGTAGTTATCACAGCAAGGCCTGCTCCTTCCAGTCCATGTCTTCCAAATGATTCTGCTTTTTTTTTTTTGGACTTAGAACAGGCACCTCACATCAGTATGTCTCATCTACTCAAAGTGATCTGCAGAGTTCAGGCCTTCTTGAAGGCAGCAACAAGAACCAGAATGGGGGTTACTGCAAAAGCACTGCTACATTTCCCATCCTAACCAATCAGTCAGTGCCATCTTGCCCTCATCCTGTTCCACATGCAGCCACCTAGCTCTTTTTGTGATATAGGTTAGACTATAAACTCAACAAGCCCTGGCTGTAACAAGCTTCTTACTTTTGTCTTCCCTGTGGAATTACTAAACACCATTTTTCACTGGTTCAACTTTTAAAAGATTTAGAGGATTGGAATGTAATAAAATCTCATCAGCTTGGTTTTAGGAAAATAGCTCTTGTCAAATAAACCTGAATTACTTCTAAAATGATATTACAACTTTGATTAAGTGTGTCATAGCTCCACAGTTAAACTTTCATAAAGCTGCTGAATTAATGCAACATTACACTGATCTAAAAAATGCCACTAGGTAACAAATGAAGTAACAGAGAAAGCTAACTCTATTCGTGGAAAACATCATTGTCACTAGACTGTCATCAGTGACTGTGGAAAAGTTTCACTAATTGTGACTTTGACAGCTTTCATAAGTGATCAAGGAGTAAATTGTAATTCCAGGGACAAAGACTGAAAAAGTGGCAAACAGTAATGTAAACCAGAGCAATGCTTCTAGATTGCATGGTAATCTGAGCCTCTCCAGAGAAATAGGGGTGGCCAAAGGATATTCTTCCTTTCAAGAAAGATGAAGGGAAAACTATACTTATCAAATAAAGGACAGAATGAAAGTAGGTGAGGATACATTAGGCATTATGAGCATCCGAGACCAAAACTATAGCCACAAAAAACAGGTTAATGCATGAGCTAGGGAAGGGCTGAAGAGAATTACAAAACCAATGAAGTGCTACAGGTACAGGTGATTTAAGACAAATACTGTGTGAGGCTTGGGGCCCATTTTTAATAAAGGCTTCTGACAAAGTGGAGAAGATAAAGAAACTAAACTTTCGGAGAGCTGGAGTGACAAAGATTATCAAGTCTCTGTTTACCTGAAATGAAGACCAAGGTACATTACCTAAGCACTTTCAAAGGAAGAAAGCAATGAATAGTAACACAGGTCTTCGTCTTAGCATTGAAAAGCCTACCTAGAACAGTGATGAAACAAATAAAATGAAAGAAGGGAAAAAGAGGATGGGAGGAAAGGAGGGATGAAGGTAGGTCAAACACAAATAAGTTTGAACGAGCAAGTGCGTAGCCATTGAAACAAACTACCATTGCACAGGATGTCCATGGCAATGCTGTAGCTGGGGGCAGGCTGTAGGGGTGGCTTCTGTGCTCTGTGTCAGACACAGCCATTTCCAGATGAGCTCCTTGTGATTCAGCACAGCTGAGCACCTCTGCCAAGCTGGTGGCAACGCTGGGAAACACAGTTGAGAAAGGGGAGGAAGCACTGGACAGGCAGAATGGGGAAGAAAAAAAGTGTGAGAAACAGCAAAGGGGGATCTGAAGTCAGAAGATGAACAAAAGGAGGTGCCTCATGGCTGAGCAGATACTCCCTGTAGTCCATGGAGTAAACATGACAGAGCAGATATTGAGAAACCCACAGCGGAGCACAGAGTGAGATGGAAGGAAGAGTGGAGAGAAACATTTACATCCCCAGTACAAGCCCCCAGGACACTTGTCATTCACTGGAGGAGAGGAGAGAGATACTTAGCAAGGAGTTGAGCCTGGGAACAGGGAGGAAAGGTCTTTTCTGTGTGTGTACATGATTATTTCTTCTTTTGCTTCCCACTACGCCAATCAGTAATTAAATATCTATTTTAGCTGTCAATAAATTAAGCTGAATTCTCTAAAGTTGAATCTGCTTTGTCTGTAACAGTAATTGATGAGGATTTCTCCCTCTCGTTTTTCCCATTTTCTCCCCTCCCCACCCTGCTTGAAGCAGGATGGGCTGAGCAGCCACAAGGGGCTTTGGCTGCTAGCTGGGGCCAACCCACCACACATGTTTTGACTATTATGTATCAAGTATCAGAAAGGAAAGCCAGGGAAGCCCCTCCTGCACTTTGCAAGTCTGCATGTAACTGGGCCATGTGGAAGAGAAGAAGGGAGGCACCCAAGCCAAATATTTGGCTGACATCAAAAATCTGATAAACTCCCCAGAACAAGTGGCAAAAATAGCTGGGTGTGGGCTCTTGGTGAAACAGGCCATCCCAGCTCTGTATCCTGCTCTAAAACACCAGGCTCCCCTCTTGGCCCTGCAGAGCCACTCTGCATGTTTGGAGGGAAACAAGACAAGGTCCAACTGCCCCTTTTCCTCCTTGCTCTTTCCTGAGAAGCCCAGCATAATGTGCAGTATATACTGCTAAGGGAACGTGGGCTCAGTCTATACTCAATAACTAAATTCTAAGAACACACTAGTCCAGGCCAAGAAACACTCTCCCACACCATTCTTGGCCACAGTTCAGGCATCAACATACCACTCCCAAGAGGCAAACTGCATATTTTGGCAGATAAGAGAGTTTAATAGTGTGGATACTGCCTGTTTTGTGCCAGTCAAACTCCAAGTTGGTCACTGACCCTATGCACGGAGTTTGCTAGCAATAGCACGCCCTCACTGCCTTTGGGAACTAGTCTAGATGAACACACGTGTATTTGCATTTATAGAATTATTAAAGCTTGCTACACCTTCATCTAGTATTAACTAACATATTTAGCTGAAAGTAATGTTGATTTAGCCCTATTTATTTGGGTGGAATTTCTGTCTCCTTTTCTAGGTTCCTTATTGCAAATCAGTGCCAATGCTGAAGAGCTAATTGAAAGAAAGCCTTCATGTTTTAAATCACAATAAGTATAATTTTAGCTTGTTTCCTGAGTTTTGAATCTTGACCAGAACACTGAAGTACCTGGGTTGGGTGTGATAGGCCAACTGGAAGGCTCCAAGAATCCAACCTTCATGCTGCACTTCAGAAGTTCCCATAAGTCTCTAAAAGTCCTCACAGAAGATTTTTGACAACATAAGGTGGCACTGAAGGGACAATCATTTACCCTCAGTCAAATAAGGCACAGATATTTCTTGAAGATAAACTTGCCTCTGAATTTTAATGTTCCTGTGCAAAAAAATACTTTCCATTTCTCCAAGCACTGCGTGCTGTTTCTGATCATTAACCTCATTGAGTCATTAAATTTTCAACTTAAAATCTGTTGCTTTATTATAAAAGTAAAAAAAAAAAAAAAATTGATTTATTATAATCATCCTGAGTGAGAATTAATGCACATATTTGCAGTATATAATTTCACATGTTGACTTGCAATGCCTTGAGAAAGACCGTATGTGCTTGCATAAAGAGGCACTCCTGGCATGGGTACAACTTAAACAAACGGTGTATGCAAATAAGTAGCTGTAAGTAATCAGAAGAGAGTTCTCCACTAATAAGAGCTAATATTTATTATCATTGTTCCTATCACAGTTCCTGGAGCTAGAAGTTACAAAGCTAGATTTCCTGATTCAACTTATTCATAAATAAATAAAAAGAACTCAAACAGCTTCTTTTCTTTTCTTTTTTCCCAAAAAGGATACATTCAAATTTGCTCACATCTCCCATATTTCTTCTCCCAACTGAGCAGCTTAGTGTACTATCAGTGGAATGCAGCAGATTGTGAAGGAGTCAAGGAGACATTTGAAAATAGATTTGTTCAGCCATACCCAGCAAACAGCACATCTGTTATTGACAGAGTGAAAATAGAGCCTGCAAGGAGTTAGTGCTAAATATAATTCAGCCTCAGCAACAGCATTCTTGTCTAGATTTTATTTATTTTGTTACTTAGGTAAAATTATCTCCACTTCAATAGGAATTCCAAAAGCAGACACAGAGGGGCCTGCTTTTAAGGCCCCTAGGCAATGAAGGACACTATTCAAAATCATATATTGCAAGCTCTTTCCACATCATACTACAACACCTCCACTAAAGTGAAAAATCTTTGTTAAAAGAATAAACACCTTCAATGAGAACAGCTCAAACAGTTGGGCCACTGAGGTTATCAAGTCTGCAGGGACATGTCTTATTTTTTCACCTGGAAATGCTTTATTAAGAACTCGAACATTTTAGCAGTTCTCTGATCTCTAGAGAGTTCAGCTTTCTGAGCAGCCTGGGTGTAAATAATTTTGATGCAATCAGGGAATTGATGGATCCCTTCCATATGCATCCAGAAAATCTCTTGAAGGATACAGCAATCTTGGGAAATATCAGAATTCAGATGAGCCTAATAGCAATAATTTGACCCCTGGGATGTGGTTCTAACTCATCTCATCTAATCTGAGCTATCTAAAAGTTGCTCTCCAGCCTCACTTACTCTTCTGCACTCCTTCTAAAATTGCAAGGGAAGATTGGCATGTCCAGATGAGGTGCCAGAGCTCCATAGAGGCATAAGAAATTAGCTTAGATTAAGACAGCAGTTTCAGTACAGCTCAAAATTAGACAAAAAGATTTTCAGCTTTTGCATACAGCCATTTTGCAACCATTGATAGTCACATTTCATTAATCTTATATCTGCCTTTTTTCACACACTGTCCTGTGTCCAGCAGTGCACGGCATCTACTGAGCAGCTTCCTATTCAACATGGATTCACTAATCCATTCAGAAAACATATTCCTTGCAGTCTTTATGACTGCACACCATCCAAATCCATACTGAGTTGTGTCTTCCATGTTCTTATTACCAGATCTGTTGGTATTTTTGAGTGAAGAAACCACTAAGTCCTGTGTTGGATTCGTAGTGATCTGCTAAGAGAAGGCAGAGCTCTTGTCTCCCACCTATAGCAGCCAACAGATTTCATTACAAGTTGCTGATGATGGGATGCTGCTCCCCAGCAGTCCGCAAGGGTCCAGTCAAAACCAACACCTTAACAAACAGATGCATTGCAAGCTAGCAAATAGGAATGCCTTGTCCTCCCATAGAACCATGTCTGATTGGATAGGTGACCACAGAGCTGTCTGTCACAGGTTGCTCTGACTCTCTGGATGAGACAGAGGTCTTAAACCTCTTATGTTATGGTTATGTTATGGTTATGTTATGGTTATGTTATGGTTATGTTATGGTTATGGTGCTTTGAGGGCCATCACTTTTGCCCAGAATTCTCAAGCTTGCACTGGCCCTGTCAAGATCTTCAGACCTACTAAGAAATGGAAAAGGCTTTTATTATTAAAAGAAATAAATAAATTTCTTTAGAATGTAAATGAATTGAAACTGTAGCCTGTCTTCAAAGAGTAATTACATTGCTACAAGGTAGCAGCTGAATTACTGGTGTAAAGGCGTACTTGCACATGTAACTATCCCAAAGGTAATGCTATTATCAGGTTATACGCAGATGCTCTGCTTCCCAGGCTTGCTGCATTCTCCTTTTATATAAATAGTCCTGTGTTCCCATTTTCACTGAGTTATTTACATCAGGATTTTTAGTCATTTCATCACCTGTAGGGCTAAATTCTAATCTGAAGGCTAAGAGATGGAGAAATAGGCTTTCCATAGCACAGCTGTCCCCGGATCATGTAATCCTGAACTCTTCTTCCCTCTCCACAGCTAAATTTAATTCAGGCATTTAAAATTGATATGGTGAGGTACTTCCTAACCTCAAGTACAATTTGCCTTAGCAAACAATCAGAAACAATGTTCCTGCCATCTCTCTGGTGCAGCATTTACAGTCTTGAATGCAATACTATCAAGTAAAAAAAAATTGTGTACTTCCTTTTGCAATGCATTCACATAGCTAATAATTCTTCTATTATTTATCAGATTGTTATTATTATTATTAGGATTATATGGAAAATACTCTTGCTGAAAACAAAATTAAGTGGAAATATTTCCTGGAAATATTAGGAAAAGTAGGGGTAGAATCTGTTTTCCTCCATCTGGTGAGCTTTTGTCCATGCACTGCAATCTCCTGAGTTTCTGCAGACTGCTATATTTTATTTTCTGAATGAGAAAATTGACAACAAATATCAGAAAAGAGCTACAGTATCAGGACAAATAAAACAAAACGGAGAAGGAGATGTTCTCAGAAGAGATTTTAAACTTTTGTTACTATACTTTTTCATGTCCTGTGTAGTTTGACTTTCTGGATCAATAAAAATCATTCTGCTCTCATTCTGTTCCTTTGAAAAAATATCCTATGAGTGTTTACCACGAGCTCAAAATGACAAAAAGTAAAGACATCTCAGTTAGAGTCCTTTTGGGTACAATTTTGTGATATGAACAACCTGAATCAAAGGCTCATCACTGTTGAAAGGTGGAAAGCTTTTTTTTCCCTTCTCCTTGCCACGTTGCTCCTCTTCTGCATTGTTCCTTCCCTCTCTGCCTTCTTTTCCTCAGCATTGCAGCCCTGCTCCATCCCTCACTACGCCTCTGAGGTTCATCAAGGTGCCAGGTTTCCACAGCTTGTTTCTGTGGCACTGTATAAACTGGAAGATAAGCTAATACCGTGGGAATGATTTTATTCCACACTGAGCAACACCATATCGCCTACTTTATCTGTTACACAGGGCTCAGTGTTGCATGCAGGCAAATTGATTTGTCATCTTAAAATGATTACTGCTTTATTTTGTTTTCTTTCTGTTTAAATGCTCTGTTTCTCTGAGTGCTTTCAGTGTTGCTTCAGTGCAGGGCTTGCTCCACCAGCAGGACCCTGGCCACTTCACCAGGGCAACTAAACGAGGAGCAAGGCTTCGCTTCTTTTTCTGAAAACATAATCAATGAAGAAAATCAGGCATATTCAGAGTGATTCAACTCAGGTACTACCTGACTTGTCCTGACTCCTCCTCTTTTATCAAAACAGGAGCTTTTGCCAGCTATATTCCTATGAGGCTTCTAGGCATGTACCTGAGATGAGTAAAAGATGTTGCTGTCTTAGAATAGAAGAGAAGAGGTTGAGGATGCTTTTCTAACAATGTGCACTTGGCATCTTTTTCTTTCACTTTCCAGTACCATTTTGGAATGGTATAGCAGAATTGGCTAAATTCCAGTCCAAGGAAGTTCAGTATGCACTAAGGGACATGGTTAGTGACGGGACTCAGTAGATCAGATTGACAGCTGGGCTTGATGATCTTGAAGTTCTTTTCCAATCTAAATGATCTTATGATCCTCTAGCAGAACGCTTGTATGGGAACTGCTGAGTCACGGCCTGAACCTCTGATTGATCACCTGAGGCGAGCCATGAGTCAGCCAGAGGAGCACAGCTGAAGGCAATTCACCTGTGCTGCTGGAAGGGGTGGAGCCAGGCTGCACCCCTCCTGGACCTATTTAAGAGCTGGCTACCAGAAGGGAAGGATCTTTTCTGGAGATCCCCTCTTTTGGTGTCTTCTGGTGAGCTCAGCCGAAGGGTAAGCTCTTCCACTTATTCTCTTTTTGTTATCGTTGTCTGCTTTGCCTTACTCTCTTGATTATATTGCAATTATAACATCTTGATATCTATTGATTATACACAATTATATTGTGATTATAACATCTTGGTTATACAACGCTGTAGCAGGCAACCTGGTTTTGCCTCGGTTATGCTTGAGTCTTATCAAGCATAGACTCAAGGGTCTTATCCCTGAAGCGCTCTTGTTTCAGTTTCTTTTTTCTGAAACAGATCAGGTGGAAAGGAATACTTTTCAAATGTTTGGAGCAGCAGAGCCTGGGCTTTTATTAATAATGGAAGAGGACAAAGGAAATAATCTTCACAAGATCAGCAAACTGCCTTTCAGGTGTTTTGAAGGAGTACCGATTTTGGAGCAGTTAATGCTGCTCATGTTCACGCCATCTAGATCCTCATATTTTGCCAAGGATTTTCTTAGGAAAGGAAGAGACTGCCATGCACCTTACAAGAATGTTTAGTTTCATCTGCCGAACTAGGAATGATAAAACAGATGCGGAGATATGAATCTCTATGTCCAGAGGGTATGTGGTAGGGAGATGTGCAAACCTCAGCTAGCTCTTCTTGCACTGCAGTTGAACTCTGAGTCATGTGCAGGTCAAATGCTGTGTCCCCAAGCAACTTGTAACATCTCATTGGTTGTTGAGACTGCAGAAAAAGTTGTGGTTTTAAAAGCAAATGCAAACTTTCCCCAAAACAAAAAGGTACCTGTCAACAAGTTGGTTTTTGTTTTTTTTTTCCATTTTTTATACTGTGAACACTGATTTATGTGTGTTTTAAAAGTCTAATGTGAAGACAAGCAGAATTGGAACTGGAAGACAAAGCATTTTCTATGTTGGCTTAAAGAGACCAGAAATCATCCAGGCATTCTAGTTCAGAAACAGCACCTTGTTGAAAGTAAATGACAATCAAGCATGTGCATTTTATGAAAACCTTTGGATCTAAAACTGGCGGGAAAGCAGTATTTCTGTTGCTGCTAAATACCCTGCCTATTTCCAAGACAAAAAGAGCCCCATGGAAGAGGTGCTGGGCAGAGTGAGAACTGCTGGCCAATCAGCATCAACATCATGCCTTATTGAAGGACAACAGCACTGTCCCTAATTACATTCACCTAAGATGTTTGTAAAGTCAAAATATGTCCCTTTTTTGTCTCAAGTGCAGGAAGGCAATCAGTAAAAAGGCTGTTTTCCTTCTTCGTTGCAAGGGATTCCTACGGCTGTTTCCAAAGGCCTGGCAGGAAAGGGCCTAGAGGAGCAAGGGTAGGGAGGGCTAGGCACTGAGGCATGGTTTATTGCAGAAGCTGTGTGTTGTTTGGATCAGAAGCTGCTGGACTATATGCACAGCAGAAATTATATCATTAGTTTCCAAGATGAACAGAATGTTCCAAGTTGACAAGCTCTTTATTGTGTAAGTGTTGTTAAAGCACCTTTCCTGGTAGGAGTACATGGGTGGCTGCGCTGAGCTCAGAAATGCCTCCTTCCCAACTTCTAAATGTTTCTGAGTAGTCAGAGTGGGGCCACAAGCATTTTGCCACAAAAAAAAAAAACCTCCTTTCCTGAGCAACAACTAGCAGGGCTTCTGCAGCCACTGCCTATGAGGATGCAGGTACAGATAAGCAATTGGAAACTACACCATCAGCAATTGCACCTTTTTGATAAAACACTAGGATTCTGACCTCATGTTCTGGAGGACTGTAGTGGAAATGCTAAGTAAGGGCTTGAACCAGTGATTGAATACCTAGTGGGAAGGCAGGACCAAGTCAGGGGAGCTCAGGTGCATGCAATGCACCTGAGTGACTGGAGGGAGTGGACCCAGGATCCAACCCTTCCCACACCTCATTTAAGGGTTGGCAGTGGAGGTAAGGATATCTGACTGGAGATTTCTGTATACCTGAGGCCTTCTGAAGGTAAACAGCTTCTTTCCTTTATTTCTGTGCCCATTGCTGTTGTGCTTGAGCAAATCTTTACTTGCTGTGGCCTGCAACCTTGCTGCTCTGTTGTCATTGCTACACCTTCCATCATTACAAGGATGTAAGCTCAGACTTATTCAAAGAAGTAAAGCAACAGCTACTAAGTGCACCCAGCAATTTGCTATTCATAGAAAACGCACACAGAGAGACAAACATGAGGAAGGAACAGTTTCCCTTACTGAGTGCTAAAAGGACATGTCTGGAAGGTGAGTTGGGTTCAATCCTACTCCAGCAGCTTTAAAAGAGCTCTGAAAAGAAGAACAGAGCAGCTGGAACTAGAGATACGTAGTCCAGATCAGCCTGTAGCTCAGGCACTGATTCAGTTCTCTTCTCAAAAATGAGTAGATGTGAACTCAGATTTCATTCCTTTCACTACCTAATGCTGTTATGAGAACTGAGAGAGAGAGAGATGACTACCACTTCTCCTCTTTGTGACTCAGAACCTTTGATTTTTATCAAGCCTATTCAGAAACAAATCTGCACAAGGTTGTAATCCACTCTCCTGGTTTGTTTCAACTAAGCCTGCCCTTCCTGGATAAGCCTCTTGCACGCAGGCTGGTCCTTCCACCTCCCAGAGGGCCAAAGTTGAAGAACACAAAGGAAGGCAGTGAGGATGGTCCAAGGCAGGGAAGAGTTTCTACAAGGGAATACCGATCGGTCTAATGCTTGGAAAAAGGTTAACGAGGAAGGCTACAAACAATGGATGGTGTTGAAGAGGTGACGAGGTAATGATTCCCTACACAGAAACTACAGGGTATCCACTGAAATTATCAGGTGTCAAATTAAGGGGAGAGAGCAGGTATTTCTTTGTGTAGTACATAATTATACTGTCACAGGCTGCTGCGCAGGCCAAAAGCGTAGACAAGCTCAAGAAGTCATTACAGAAATTCAGGGAGGACTAGTCTACCAGTAAAAATTTAAGAAAAGGGGTGGAAAAAAAAGAAATCGGTCTCAATGCAACTCTGGCTCAGGAAAGCAGGCAAGGGTAGCTCACTGTGCACACACTCTCACTTGTGCTTTCTCTGAGCATTGCTTTTGAAGTGCCACAGTCCCTGTCACAGTCAAGCTATTGGGGCTAACATCTGTCTGGCAATATTAAGGTTCTCAGCCTGATGTTAACTGCTTTATTTTTTTGGCTGAGAAAATCAGGTTTTTACACAACTCACAACACAGATACAGGATAAAGAGACACATAGGATGTGGGCACCATGCTAATTCTCCAGTGTTACTGTTGGATAAACTCATTTTGCTGTTCAAATATACATGCCCTACAACTGTATCTATACGTGCAAAAGCATTACATGAGTAGCATTAATTTAAATGCTCCCTATACAGTTTCTGCAATGATAGAACATCCATATTTTAAAAATGGGTTTACTGAGGCAATTGCCTTATCTCAAACAGAACAGTAGTACTTCACGCTTTCTCTTGCTAGGCTATATTTAGATCTCTGTCATTGTGCTACTCTTCTTATGCCACTTTCCGAAACTTTGTATGTCCCCAATACGTCCTTGTTTCAGTGTTCAGACTCACAGAGAGGAATAGCAGCTGTTCCTGTCACATTAAGGAGAAAACTAAAAAGTTTCTTTATTCAATGGTAAGCACTGCCATTCCTTTCCATAACATCCTTTTCTACCTCTATGTGAAATGTGATTGGTTGTCTAGTAGTACCCAGCACTATTCAACCCAGCTAAGGCTTCTTCCAGTAAGCTAACACTTAAAACTACCAAAGTGAACGTTCAAACTTGTGTGACGTTTCTATTCCCAAAGATACCATAACCTGCAGTAGATAGTGTAGGGAACTGGTCTAGTTCCTGTAGGTATTCTTTATTCTCTTTCAGAAGGATCACTTGTTAGCTAATGCTCAAAATGGCTCAAATTTTTTTTTTTTTTCCTTCTAGGCACTCAAGGCTTTCAGATTATTTACTGCTGAATCTGTTGCAGAATGTCAATGCCCTGGGCATAGCAAGGCCTGTTCCTCCACGCACTGGATGATGTGAAGGCAGCACTGAAGGGAGACCTATTGCAGAGGTCTTTTTATAAGAATGTTTGGCATCTGCTAGCACAGGTTTTGAGGAAATAAAGCACATTATAATTAAACTTTGAATTTTTCCCATAGTTCATTCTCATTAACCTAATGAACTGCAGAAGACTTTATGCACTGTGTGCACAAGCCCAGGTTGCCTCCTACAGCAAAAGCAGTGAATGGCTTTGTGTAGCTCCAGAAAGGGGCTTGCCTTTTTCTCCTATGAGGACTCAGACTATCTGGCCTTTGAAAACCTGGACCAGTTACATCTTTGAGTATGTAGTACTTCGCACCTTGAGTACTGTGTTCAGTTTTGGGCCCCTCACTACAAGAAAGACGTTGAGGCCCTGGAACGTGTCCAGAGAAGGGCAACGAAACTGGTGAGGGGTCTGGAGCACAAGTCTTATGAGGAGCAGCTGAGGGAGCTGGGATTGTTCAGTCTGGAGAAGAGGAGGCTCAGGGGAGACCTCATTGCACTCTACAACTTCCTGAAGGGAGGTTGTGGTGTAAAAAGGGTCTGGCCTCTTCTCCCAGGCAAATAGTAGGACCCGAGGAAATGGCCAGAAGTTATACCAGAGGAGGTTTAGGTTGGACATTAGGAAACTTCTTCTCTCAGAGGGTGGTCAGGCACTGGAATGGCTGCCCAGGGAGGTGGTGGAGTCGCCGTCCCTGGCAGTGTTCAAGAGGCGCCTGGATGAGGAGCTACGAGAGATGGTTTAGTAGCTTGTGGCACTGATAGGAATGGGAGGGTGGTTGGACTAGATGATCTTGCAGGTCGTTTCCAACCTTATGATTCTGTGATTCATCAGTCATCCAAAATGGAGGTAAAAAGGTGCAAAACACTTAAGCATTAAAACCAGCTGCAGTTTTAAAGAATGTCACTTCTGATAGCTAAAACAATCTTAGTAGACTGGGACTGTACAATGCATGCCTGTGATTCTTCTGTACAGCTATATGGAAGAAAGAATAACAAAGGGAAAGCAAAATGACATACATCAATTTACTTAGATTGACTGATGGTTTGAAGAAATCAGTGGACAGCATATCCATTTAGAACACATTTCCCTTAAAAAATACTAAGAAAAATAAATACTCGTCATCACTATCTGCTGGAAAAGAAGCTAGATGAGTCACAGAATGTTTGATGCTCCTGGAAGATTGAGGTATCATTGGGTACCTGAAGAAAATGGCAAAGTTAATTTTTTTTTAAACAGGTACTCTTCCATTTTTATTTTTTTGCCTGAACCATGGGAAGAACAAAAGGGAACCATGTGTCCCCTGTAAAGGAAGTGCAGCAGGAGGCAGCGGGAGCTTGGTAGGGGCCCTCAGGAGCAGAGGGTTCCTGGCAGATTTGCTTACCTGGAGGTCAGTGGTTGCCCAGTTGAGTTTCAAACCGCAACACAAATTAATATCTTGTGGTCCATGCAGAAGTTCCCTACATCCCAGAACCATTCTCAGGGTGACTTTTTTTTTTTTTTTTAATTTGGCAGGAAGTTGCTCCCCTGCTTGTCCCTAGAATGCGGAGTAATTATTTGGGCAGTGTGAGAGCACCTTTGTGTTGGATGAATGCAGATGATGCTACGAATCTATTGATTGATCTGATCCGGACCAATTCTGAGTTTAAAATTAAAAAATTAAATCACCTGTAACACGCTGCTTCATTTCACATCTGGAATGCACACTGCAGCTGCACTTTGGTCTCAAGGCAATTATTTTGATCCCAAATCCAGTTGCTGTAAATAAATCTAATTAATTAGGATGTTTTTCCTTTGCAGAAAAAGCTTGGTTTTGTGGAAGACCCACAGCCGTAAGAAGTGGGTCCTCGCCTCCATTCTGCTCACTTGTCCTGATTTACAAGGACTGTTCTTCATCTAAACCCCCGTCTCCTTCCCTCCCACACAGACCCGGTTTTATCTCAGATTTCTGATATTAAATCACTTCTATCAGAAAGGCTGCGTCAGCTCCCTGGAGCCCTAGCTGAACGCTTTTTAAAAATAAAATAAAGCTGCTAAATTTGGGAACGTTTCTACATTGTTATTACTTTCCAGTTTCTCCTTTTGATCTTGGTCCAAAAGCAAGCCAGCGCAGTTTTCCCTCCTCTCGCTGCACCCATTCAGAGCGCTGTGGGGCTCAGGCTGGTTTCGCTGTTTCCTCCACCGAGTGGCACGCAGTCTGTGCAAATATTAAACACACCCCTGGGTAGGATTCCGCACCCCCAGCACGCTCAGGCGCCTCTCCATGTGTCAGAAGCCTAAATGCGTACTTAAAAATAGAAGAACGGCAACCTCTCGGCCTCATTTAAGAGGGGGAAAACGCGCCGCAGCCCGGGCGGAGTCGGGCCCTTCCGCGGGCTCCGAGGGCCCCCTAGCGGCGGCGGCGCCTGGCTTCGGTACAACGGCCGCTTCACTCCCCGCGCCCGCAGGAGGGGCCCTGAGGGCGGGCGGGCGGAGCGCGCCGCTTCCCGGCTCTTCTCGTTGTGCCGAGCCGCCTGGCGCTGCCTGAGCCCGCATCAGGCGGTTGGCTAACGTCAGTAAAGATCATTAAAGGTCACGGATTCCGGTTCCCACAATTCCTCTAATTAGCTGTATTTTCTCAGAGCGAGCTGCTGTGACCTGTGGTGGCTCTCGTGGCTGCGGTACATGCAGAGGAAGCGCCTGTAATACATGGGGGCATTCATCACCTCGTCCCTCATTGGCCGGGAAGGGCTGCGGCTCCCAGAGCCTTCAGCTGCCCTTGGGAAACACCAGGCGCCATTTAGCAGGGACGGGGCACGGTGGTCAGCCTTCTTCAGCCACATCCCCACAGGTCCCGTGGGCGAGAGCCAGCCCTGCAGTCGTATCTTGAGTTATACAGAGGATCTCAAAGACGTTTGTTTGTCTGGGTTTGCACGCTATGAACAGAAAGAGATGAGCTACTGCAATTACTTCGTGAGACAACACGTGCCCTCACACCTGCTGTGCTGGCACTGACTTCAGCTGTGAGGTCACAGTGCCTATATGCATGTGAGAGAGGCTCCACAATCTCTTACTTTCGTGAGCAATGAACTTTGCAAGTGACAAGCTGGAACGTTTCTACTTGACGTCATGTTCACCTGAATGATACAGCTGTTATGCACCGAGTGCTGATGAATCCTGCACCACCATCCAGGGCTGCATCAGCTTATGATCATTTTTGACAAACTTTTCTAGCAACATTGCAACCTCATTACTGTGACCTATATTTAGGCAGGCACGGCTTCCCTAGAAGCTGTTTTACAGCTCTTAAGCTCTGTGTTCTGAATAACAGACTTGAGTAGTTGTGAACATTTTACTGAAACAGCACTGCGTGGCTGGGGAGCAATTAAGTTATATAAACCCAGCGTGGTGAAGGAGAAGAAAAATGAAGATGTACTTTAATGTCTTGGCAATTCCACCTCGGGATGCAATGTGTATGTTAAGGGCATTTTGTCTGTGTGGTTTGTAAAGTGAGAATGTGTTTCTTGGCAAAACCATTTCTTCAACTTGTTTAAGTAGAACATATGTCACCTAGAGGTTGATTATGATCTAAAGTCATTCTCTGTAGAAGCATTTAATTCACAGCTTAAATGTCAATAGACTTACAATGCATTTCTTTAAATATTACTAGAGAAAGGACAATTTTCCTGGGATAAAATTCAGCTCGATGTGTTGAAAATATGAGTTTTCAAGACTTGACTTTTAAAGTCTCCTTTCTTTATGTTGTCTGTTTCCCGAGTCATTCATTAAAACATATGGGTTTGGATGTTTTGTTGCTGGGCAACTACAAGAAATGACAGCAAACTTTGTATGACTGATGATGTACTGAAGACCTCCAGACAGCTCTTCTTCATGCTCTTGAATGCAATCTAATGTAGCCAAGTACAGTCCAATGTCCCTTCTTGGGCATTTTCAATTGAAGCAGATGCCTGCAATATTCAACTGAAATCACCTAACCAAACTATGAAATCTAGCAAGGTTCCTGTAGAGTGATTCAAAGTGATAATTAGGTAACAGAATACTAGTGTTGACATAGAAACAGTACTTCTAAACCAAATATAATTACACTGTCTCTTGCAGTATTAACAGAAAATCACAAAAAGCTGTGCAAACAGTAATTCAGCATACAAATAATAGGAAGAAGAAGAATTTCTTACAGAAACTGGAGAGTGATTTGTCTAATTACTTTGTCTCTCCAGTTGTACAGACTGATCTCTTTGTATCTTGTATACTTGATTCCTAATTCTATACCATGCACAGTGTTATTCCACTTCAGAACTGAGCACTTAAATGGATTAGTGTTTGATTGCTTTCATGATATAATATAGCCTTGTTCTCCTTTATGTTGTTTACCCATAATCTTTTATTTCCAAGGAGAAAATTCTGATTAGCCTTACGCTTTGAATAGCAGAATGATTTCCTAGAGTGTGACAATTGTGTAATCATTCAAATAAGCCAGTAAACAAGCCGGGACAAATTTATCCCTGGCATAACAATTCTGATTCAATTGAAATAAAAAGCCATAAATTCAATCCACAATAGCAGAGTAAAATTCCCTTGGGGTTCAGTGAGTGAAACCTCCCAGTCTAGAAATACCTGTTATAGTTTCTTAACCAGATTAATGCATCCTCCTTGCAGAGTATGCTAAGTCTTAAAATAGAGACAGAGACCGATGAAACCAGCCCTAAACAAACTGAAACTGTCTTACTGAATACAAAGCAGAATTAACGTTCTAGCAAATATGGGCATCTGGCTTGAAAGTAAATTATGAAAGGTAGATTTCTGATCATCCTTTTTTTTTCTTTTCTCCAGAAATGAACTGAAATTCTTCACACAAAGCAGGTTTTTTATTAGAAGAGATGTGTGTAGCCTTTTAGAAATACATGAGGAGGTTTACGGAGGTTCATGCTGGTCTGTGGAAGTATAAAGCAGCCATGATGATACATTTTGTGTTTCTCAGTCATTTGGGCAATCACAAATTTGTGGCCAGGGTGGCTTCGTCTATTGCGTGGTTAAAAGCCCAAGAATGCCCAGCACTCCTCAAAGCACATCTGCACCACAGCTGATACACGGAATGCCTCACAGGAATAAATACTACATTATTTGAAGAACTCTGAAAAACGTGAGAAGACTTCCAAAAGGATATAGAAGAATAATGCGAAGCCCAAGAAACCCAGTAACAGGGACAAAAGACCCTCAAACTATTTACTTCTTTGAAAAGGAAGTTCAGAGTTGGTTTAATCAAAGTATTTGTTTAGAAGATTTCTAGTAGTAGAAGCTGATGGAAAAGGAAGCTAAGCCAAATAATACCAGAATAAAAATAAGAAGCACGTTTCTCACAGCAAGCATAATTAATTCCTGGAATCTCTACTCGGGGAGCAGGTGGTTTCTTCACCATTTTGGGTCTTTCTGAATTTTGTGCATTAATGCTTGGAAAGAGGCATACAGAGTGCTGCCGAAAAACATTACTGCAGTTTGTCCAAACATTGGAAGTGCCAGCTTTCTTGGATGAAGCAAGAAAAGCCCACGATTCAATAATAAGCCCCTGCTGCTAGCTACCATACCGACAGAAGTAGGCTTAATACTATTTTAATAAAAATAACTGTTAGATAATGTTCCTTCAAGATAGTTAGGAACCTGTTCTCCCTGTATTTCTGTGGTGCAGTATTCTTAAGGTAAGAGTCAAAAAGTCTTCACCTGCTTTATCTCCATAAGTAATACCTACTTCTGGAAATTCAAAGCATTGTGTGTATCCTGACAGTGGCACAGCACTAAAGCTTGTTGCTGCCTGCTTTGGTCAGCACAGCAATGGAAGAAAGGTGAATGTGGCAAAACAGCCTGCTGCGTTCCAGCTCGAAAGCCCATTATTGAGTTTGCAGGAGCATTCTAACAGCAATGACCTGACTTGTCTAGGACCAAGCAGGATCCTAGTTGGTCTGAGTTTAGCAGCCAGCCCTCCCATCCCAAGGATGCTGCCTCCTGTCCAGCACAGCTCTAGTGCCAGCTGTATGAAGAACCCTACTTCAGGAACCACACTGCAGTAGCCTACAGTCTGCCCACACCAGAGTGACTGTCATCCAAAACTTAGGCACCAGGGTGCGAAGGTAAGAACCTACAGAGAAGAGACCAGAAGGGCAGAAGGTATAAGATATAGAAGGCTGTTGAAATCTCTGAGTTCAGGAAGCACAGAAGATACTTGAGTGTCTCGTGTGAAGGGTGAGGGCATGTTTAGCTCTTAGTGTCACACAGGTTCACGTGAGAACAGAACAACAGTGTCATCAGATCTGCAGGGCTCAGCCTGTCCAGCCCAGCGCACCCAGGATGGAGGCTGCCTGTGAGAAGGGCACAGCAGATCCAAAAGCAGCTGGAAGAAAGGAGTCACAATAACAAATTAAATAAGCTTGAGGAGGCCTTGCTATTGATCGGCGCTTAAAAATCTTGAAAGAGAGAATGAAGGGAACTGCAAGAGGTGAGAAGCAAACAACTGGTTCGGCAGTGATTCTCCAGAGGATACTGCAGTAAATTGCCAATAGTCCTTTTACACTTTAATACTTCAATATTTAAGTACTGTTACCCTGCTTATCTATCTTGTCAGTTTTCTTTTTCGTTTTTCAGTAAAAGCATTATCTGTAACATGTTTGATTCAGCAGAAAATTAACTCATTAAACACCAGAAATGTTAGTAAAATTTCTCCAGCTCTTTGGATATGGGCTAAAGATGATGAGGTAGGTTTTTGTTGTTGCTGTTAGTTAGTTTGTTTGCAGTGACTCTTTAGATTTGAAGCCAGTGTTTGTTCCTGCAAACTGTGTTTTGGCAATTGCAACTGGGTTGCAATTGCTTGGGCAGATTTAAGATGAGAAATAAGCAAAAAGGCACGTTCCAGACTGAGAATAGCATGCAAGCTCCTCTTTTAAGTCAAAGAATAATAAAAATGTTGATGTAAAAACTCATACAAGTTAACATAAATAGAGCAATATACTTTACCCAGTCCTTTTTCAGAAACAGGTGAATTGTGTTGGATATGATTTTTAAACTAGAATATCAGTGCAAAGCAGATAACCAGAAAAAAAACTTCAAACGAACCATTAACATTTGGTAAGACTATAAATATGACAAAGTGTTTGAGACCATACTAATAACAGACTGTATACACTAAGTAAAATAATCTCATTTATGCAGCAAGGGCACTTAAATTCTTGTTAACAAAAGGTTACAGTAGGATTCAATATTAGTCATAAGCTTCCAAAAAAGAGCACTGCACTTAGAGTCATCCTGAGTAAATTCAATGACTGTTCACCTCTCCTGCCCTGTACTTTCAATCCATGACAAATATGATAGATACATTCTTCTACATTACGTTTTTTTTTAATTTCAGCTTTGAAGATCTTGCCTTTTAGACGTTGATAATAACTCACTGTAGCTAAAATCACAATGCCAGTGATAAAAAATGTCCTCCCATATTTTATACTGCCAGAAACGTCCATTAGTAAGAGACCTGAATCATATTGCCATTTCATTTTTCTGAGCAAAAAAAAACAACACCCATGTTCTGGGCTCATTTCTCATTATAATTATTATATTGTTTTCTAAGGAAATTTTGTCAAGGAGTGGAGAAATCAGGTCTCATTTAGCTACACACAAAACAGAAGCATATTTCCTGGTGACACTTTCCTGGTCCACTGGGTATTGTTGAAGATAGGATCTAGTAGGACATTGGTTTAAAACACAAAATAAATCTGAGAATGTGGAACAAAAGCCACATGCTGTGGGAAGATCACAGGAGCTCTTTGTCCCCAGGAAAGCAGACTGGGTTAATTCCCCTTTCAGTACCCACAAGATGCCCACACCAATGTTCTGGAAGGGCAAAAATAATTGTTAGACCTTCATAGACTATATTCAGTGCTCTCAGCCAGGCTTGCTCAGTGCTGTCAAATCAATAGGAACGAGGCTGTGTCCATGCCCAATGAACTGTCTGGTGTGGATGTGCAGGAGCCAGTTGGGAACAGACTGGGGACTGCTGGATAGAACTGGTTCCTAAAGAGCAAACAGCACAGAGAGCTCCAGCCTGGAGGAGATGCCGTGGGTTGATGTGAGCAGAAGTCAGCCCACAGCCACCCTGAGAAGTTTAGATTCACCTACAAGGTAATGCAGCTTAACTACCATAGCTTGTTATGGGAAAGGGCTGGTCATACTCTGCCTGAGGTCAATGGAATGATCCTTCCGTGTGTCTGACTTAGCTCAGCTACTGATCTGAGTTCTTTGGGCTCTGCCTCAGGCCCTCCATGTTCTGGACATGCTGCTCCTCTGTGTGCATGTCCTCTTGAACCTCTCAACATCAATGGGATCTTGTGAGATTTGAGAACCATTGAGTGGTCACCAGGATGGATATTGGAGTAGAAGGTCCCATCCAGAGCTCTGGAGAGGTTTTTGTGCACTTGGGAGGCACCCTGCCATCACATAACCCCAAGTGCCAGGTGTGCCTTTCCTCATCCTGAGCCAGATATGTGCCTGGCTGGGTCAGCCAGCCGAGTGTCACACATTCCTACAAGGAGGAGGTTTGATAAACACCATTTTCAGGTCTAATAACCTGACATAAACAGTATGAGGCAGGGGTTTCCAAATTCAACAGCTAATCTGCCTGAGACGTGCCTAGAACTAAAATGTTCGGGCCTGGGTAAGTTACTTAGTTTAAATAAGAACATTTAATAAGTTGTCAATTTAAGCATTTAAATCCTCAAGTTATTTCAGCCGTGTCATTGTGGAAATCATTGTAATCAGATTTCTTTGGAAGGCAGCGACTTTTTCTAAAGAGAGAGTTTGCTAGCTGATTTTTGTGAATGTACAAAATTCCCAGAGAAATCCCAGAAATTGAGCTGAGAATACACAGGACAGTATAAGCCCATTAAGAACAACAGCAATTCAAAACGTGCTGCCAAAATGAACTCAGAGAAATCTTTTCTTAGCGGGGAATATTGATATTTTATAAAGTGCTCTTAAATCCAATATGCTTTTAGGGGAACATTTAGTTTCTTGGAAACAAAAGCCATTGCATTCTGCTGAAGAGCCCATAAATAAGTAAGTAAATAAATAAATATTTTAACATAATTAAATCATACCATCTTTGCAGTGCTACATTATCCTGCTGTTATCAGATTAAGCGTGTTTTTTTTCTCCTAACTAATCAGATGGAGGGATTAAAACCTGCTTACACCAGGGAAACACAAAACAGCCAGAGGGAGAAAAGCCAATTTGATAGGACAGATGGGCTGGGAGGCTGTGACAAACAAGGCCTTACCATGGCTGGGAAGAAGAGAAGCAACTTCGTCATGGACTGGCAGAAATATATCAGCAACAGCCCTTTGGCAGCCCACAGGATCTGCTGTTCGGGCATCCATCTTTCCAGGACGTGGGTTTTCCAGGAAGTTTTACATGAGGGTGCATGAATGTGACATAGATGATGAACTTCATGATGATCTGTCACAGCTCACAGCGTTCATGGTACGTTCTGCCTATGGCAGTGCTCCCAGACATGGTCGTTACATGTTAGCAACTGCAGCACCTTCTTCATGAATGCCCTCAGCAGTCTCAGTGCAATGCATTTCAAGCACTGCTGTGACATACAGATTTTTAATTGCCCTTGCTAAAAGCTCTGCCTCTTATTGAGCTCCCCCATCAGACTAATGCCCAGTGTTGCCTTTTTCCTTCCACATTTTTTGGTGCTAGATGCAGCTCTTTGCTCCTTTAGAACCAAAAGGAGCTTTGTAAGTGTCATCTGTATTCAAAGAAGCTGCTACAGACAGTTTCTGAATCACAGAGGATCAATATTAATTACATTTCACCACTTCAACACTGCACTGGAAGAAAAAAAAAGAAAAAGCAACTAAAAATAACTAAATTCTCCCTGTTTATGTTCTTTCTCCTTCTCAGTCTCTTCATTCTATTTCTTTCTCTCTTGTAAACCTGGGACTATCCGAGATATATGCCAAACCACGTCAGAAAGAAAATTGTCTTTGTGCAGATTTTGGGAGTCTCTGATCCTGAACTAATCTGACCTCCCATCGTCTCTGAAGCAGGACAAAGATACCAAGGAAGATCCTCATCAACAACTGTACTTCTGAACTATCATTTTTTCCACCATGCCCTTTCTCTATGGACAGGCTGCTTTTTCATGCATCCTTCCTCTTTCTTAGATGAGTTCACTGATCTTCTTTTCATCCTTTCTCCTTTCACTGTGTTTTTCTCCTTCTTCAGTTTTTCTCTCTTTCAACCCGATTTTTTATGATGCATCCATAGTCATTCACTGCAAAGTGCAGAAATGTAACATTTAGCACCGGAAGTCGTTCACCAATTTATTTGAGGCTTTCCCTGCATTCACACTGAAGATCTGCTTTCAGAATCATAAAGAAATGTTTAGGATATTAACTTTATTATTTTTCTTATGTCTTCTGTACTTTTCTTCATATACAGTTCCTTCATTCTCTCCATCTATATTCAGATCTATTAACAAAAAGCTTTTTTATGAACCCTCAGACTTTTTAATGAGGTGGATTGCATTTTAAGATGGGGCTTTCCATTTTCCAGTTTCTAAATCATAATTTCACACTGTGATCACTACTTTCTTATGCAGTAAAGATAGCCCAGCATTTTCATGGATCTTTAGCAAAAAAGCAATTTCCTTTAAAACTGTTACTCATACTGTTTCCTCATACTGTTACTCATTCTGTCTTCATTTCCCTTATTGCTGATCTATTCCTTGTTCTTGTTTTTTGTTGTCGTTTAATCCTCATTTGCACTGTGTCTGGCCACTGGCTGCTTTTTTCCCTAGCTATTTAATTTCTGTTGGAGGAAGATATTTCTGCTGTAGCAAACCATGAGAGTAGCCCTCCTCCCACATTAAAAGTAGTAACCTCTTTCAAAGGTTTAATTAAACTGGAACATTTCTGCCAAACAGCATGTTAGGTTTCTGCAAGTGGACATCTTGCATTCTGTGCAAGTGATAGCCTGCAAGAAAAGCTTAATTAAAAAGAGAGAGAGAGAAAGAGAAATCAAAACCTCGGATGTGATTCTCCTCCCTACTTCATTTCAGTTCAATTATTCTCAGATTCCAGGAGAAAAAAAGATGCAGAAATGGAGGATGTGGTTCTGTATTTTCCAGTGGATCCTTGTAAATCACCTGCATGCGCACAAGGACTCATCTGTTCAGTACTGAGGTAGTAAGTAGTTTGAATTTAAAAAAAAAAAAAAAGAGAAAACTGTACATTCCTGTTCCCCTCCGTCCTCTTTTCTATTAGTAGTGACTCGCAAATGTTAGTAAGGTGCTGCATTAGGTTGGGAAAATCCTAAGTATGTGCACAGACTGGGAGAAGAAGAACTTCAGAGCAGCCCTGTGGAGAAGGACTTAGGAGTCCTGACGGATGAAAAGCCAGACTTGGGCCAGCAGTGTGTGCTTGCAGCCTGGACAGCCGATGGTATCCTAGGATGCATCAACAGAGAGGTGGCCAGCAGGGAGAGGGAGGTGATTGTCCTCCTCTACTGGGCTCCTGTGAGGACGCAGCATTGCGTCCAGGCCTGGGGCCCCCAGTACAGGAAGGACGTGGAGCTCTTGGAGTGGATTCCAGGGGAGGGCCACTAAGATGATCAGAGGGCTGGAGCACCTCTCCTACAAAGAAGACTGATGGAGCTGGACTTGTTCAGCCTGTAGAAGAGAAGGCTCTGGTGGGACATCATTGAGGCCTTCCAGTACTTAAAGGGATCTTCTAAACAGGAGGGAGACCAACTCCTTTCATGGTGTGATAGTGATAGAAGAAAGTGGAGTAGCTTCAAACTAAAAAAGGGGAGATTTAGGTCAGATACTAGGAAGAAATTTTTCACTCAGAGAATGGTGAGGCCCTGGCACAGCTGCCCAGAGAAGCTGTGGATGCCCAATCCCTGGAGGCTCTTAAGGCCAGGTCGGATGGGGCCCTGGGCAGCCTGAGCTGCTGGGGGACAGCCTGCCCCTGGCGGGGGCTTGGATCTAGATGAGCTCTGAGTTTCTTTCCAATCCAAGCCAATCTGATATGATTCTATGATGAAATGCATCTCGTATAAGCACCAGAGTGGCTGCCCAGTCCTTCCACTGTCAGTGTGTCAATCATGAGAAAAACTCAAGCCGGTGTCAGTGTTTGTATCAGAAATATTTCCTTGATTTTACAGAGCAGGTACTTTGCCTGAGGTAGATTTTAGTCCCTCATCAGTTTCTCTTTCCTTTGTTTTAAAGGAGAAAAGTCTATTCTGATAAAAAGTAACATCCTGAGCAGTGTGGTATGACATGTCTGAAACTACCAATTTACAATCAGACTAGGAAGGCTTGTTGTCAGCAACTGCAAGATCCCCCCCATGGGATGTGACACGATAGGCCCTCTCCCTGCTCTATGATTGATGTGTGGCACGTGCCCTTAGGGGCGTAGACAAAGCACATAGGTTATATAAGCTAGAGTTCACGTGTAATAAAGGCCATTTTGCTGTTCATCATATTGGTGTCTGCGTGCAGTCATTTGGTCCTGGCCTGGTTTTAGGTCAGTACCATAGGAGGCAATGCAACATTGGTGCCGCGTGTGAGGAACCAGTGAGGAACCCACTTGTGAGGATCCCCCTTGCATGAGAAGCCAGTGTTGCATTGCCTCCTACAGTACTGACCTAAAACCAGGCCAGGACCAAATGACTGCACGCAGACACCAATATGATGAACAGTAAAATGGCCTTTAGAACTGTGTAGCAGGAGAGATTTTCCTCTGCAGCAAGCTGATGACACTAAGTTCAATGACAGTTAATAACTTTCTTTAATAATAGAATAACTAATTAAAATCAGACATTGGCTGCAGATTCCTGGCTGTATTGGCTTCCTTTGTAAGGAGGCAAAGTAGCTATGGGCTACTGCTTTAGAGAAGGTTAAAAGACTGCAGCTCTTATCTCACTATGACTTGGCCACATATGTGGTACAGGATTAGGTCTGCTTCTGTGGTTCAAAGCAAAGTTAGTTTCTAGAACCTTTGTTTAAGACATGGCTTTAAGTCTGTGCTTATGGTTCCTCACATAAGCATGTCAATATCTGCTTAAGTACCATTAGAACTTGAGATCCATTGAAGTCTAAAGCATGTACAAGATTAATAACTACAGTGCTTGGAAAGAGTAAAGATACCACTTGAACTGGGGCCAGAGGCAAGAAATACGTAATGTATAACAACCTCAGAAGGTGTAATTTTAATAAATAGAACTCTGAATATGAGCTCTCTGAAACATTATTAAAACATCAGGCAAGCTGGCACTTGAGGTATAGAAATGTAAGGCCTTCTAGATGTGTAGAACTGTCTTTTTCCAGATGGTTCTAACTCTCCTTTTCATGTTTAACTACACAGTTGTGTACTCAATCTTCATGGTGCATTTTGAATTTGTATGCAGAACAGGCTTCTACAGGGGATGTACGATAATGCTATCAGTGTTCAGTGCTAATGGTTCAATGAACTAAAGAAAACTTGAGTTAATTTAAGGACACATCTTTAATCTTTAATCTTTAATGTGTTTCTTAAAACTAAGTTCATTCTTTTCACTCTGCTAAAAATAACTGATAATATGGCAAGTGTTCATATTTTGTGACTTGTGTTTCAGAGTATTCCCCAGATAGCAACCTTGGCCTGGCTGTGAGGCAAACAAACCTCTTTGTGCTTGCTTGCTTTCATACAGCCTTTTAAAACTGCTTTGCTTTCAAGTTTTCAGCCTAGAGCTGTAAAAAGGCAACTTGATACAATACAGATCCCAGGATATGATGTGATTCATAGGAGATGCACCACATTTTAAAAGCACTGTTCAGCCTGGAGCAGCTTCAATTAAATATTACATTCCAGCCCAAATAAATGGAGCATCCTCAAAGATGAGTGAGATTTAAAGCTGGAGAAGCAAGTTTCTAGGAGCATGTGCCAAGCTGTGTATTATTTCTCAGTGTAGAATTGGCAAGCTCTGGTAGAAGCTCAGTAGGAGCTAAGAGATGCTGCCTCACAGAGGCAAGATGATGCAAATGAACTCATTGGCAGCACCTTGACTTTGAGGAGCAGGGACTGTCTGTGTCCTCTGAATTCAATGGATTTCACAAATTCAGTGGAAACAAGACTTTTGCCCTCCATAGATGAATTCTCAGCTCTATCTCAAACTGTACTATGGGTCATTCAAAATATCCTTGTGTATCACAAGTAGTTGACCACTGACCACTTTTGAAGGTAAGTGAATTTGCACAGATTGAGAGGAATTTTTTGTTCCATAATCAATGTCAGAATTTAAGATCAACTCTTGACTTCAAATGTTAAAGTCAAGAAATGCTTATGAAGCTGAAATCAACAGGCCTAATGTAAGCTAATTCTTCTTCCCACCAACATCAGCTCTTAAAGCGCCACAGCTGCTGCAGTGCTATTGCTCCAGGCCCATGGAGAACAGAGGATATGGACAAAAAAAGAGAGGAGAATGGAAAGAGGAGTGGAGAAAAGAGTAACACATCCATATGCAATATTAATCTCCAGTTCTCTAACATATGTGCTATATGCCCCTATCCACCTAGTGCCAGTGAGGGCAAAATCAGTTTTATGCAGATACCAGCTCAGCTCTGGACAACAGACCAGTACCTTCTAGGTCAGCAAGAGGATCTGCAATGTCTGCTGATCAGTATTTATTGGAGAGTGGAGGTAGAAAAGGGAAACAAGGCAAGCTGCTGCAAGGATGGGGAAATTTTATACTCTGTCCTCCAGAGTTTCTTCTTGGGCACAGATTGCCCTTTTCACAATGCTTGCACCATGCTCTCTTCTCACAAAGTTATGGCCAAGATGCATCATTGTTCTAATGAAACTTGATCACGACACCTGAGAAGGTGTGAAGCCTCAGCGTGTATTTTGTTTTAACAAGGGCCTGCCAGGCTTAAGTGAAAATTTCCTCAAGCTGAGTGCTACAGGGAAAGTCTCTTTCTTTTAGATCTTTTGCTGTGTGACTGAATAACAGCTTATACTAACTCCTAAGGCTGTTCATGCTGAGTGACTGTTTCAAAAAAAAAAAATTGCTTTTAAATACTTGATTTTTATACAGTGCTTGAAGTTCCAAATTATTATTCAAGGACAGAAAATATACTTACAACAATAAAAACAATGCAGTGGGTACTTTAACTATTTTATCCTTGCCTTTGCTGTCTCACAAATAAGACAAAGTTTGTTCTTTTTGAGATGGTGCCCGAATTTTGCATGCCTGCACACTGTTTGATGAAGTGTCTGTCTTAAATGCTGCGCAGATCTCAGTGTACCAGGATTTTACATTGACAGAAGCATTAAAACACAAATAACATCATGGTGGTCTTTAGAGATGCAAAGGAAAGGTAGTTTTGAACATATTGGTAGTAAAAGCCCAGTATATAGGGCGGCTCCAAAACTAATGCCTGCTATTTTATTGTGTTGGTCCAGTGCTGAGAAAAATGTATAGCTAATGGTGGTGACTATTGAAAAATATGTTCTGTAGTTGAGAATTTGCTCTACTGAATAGTGTTATTGTGCACTTTGTATCTTCTATCCGTTGTAGTTTCTGTGGAAATAGGAGACATTATTTTTGCGGTGACCTACATACTATATTAGAGCCATAAATGACACTAGTTAAAATAAATCTTGGCTAAGATATGGCATGAAACACTTGAAAAATTGCACATGAAGATCATCATGAATAGCAGAGACTTGGCTCTTGCTGGAAGCTAACTGCCCTGCTGTGCTGGTGCATGTTGTTTCCTGTAGCTGCAGCACTCCCTCTACTGCTGGTGATCTGCAGTGTGCACAATGACTCAGTTATCAGGTTCTGTCTGATAACCATGATATGAATGATTACACAAACACAACGAGAGGATGATACCTACATGAGTCTGGTCACACTAGAAGTTTCCTGCTTGCTTTGATCTTGCTCTCTCCGCCTTGCTCACAGTTCAGACAAAGTATACGGGCTAGCATGTGATGTAATTTAAAGAAGAGTTGTGAGTAGATTGAATTCATGTAATACCTTATAAATAATTTATATACTTCATGCTGCAGATCTGAAAAGTTTAAAAAATTAAAGCATATGAAAAGTCAATCCTGGTGACACAGTCCAGTGAAAGGCCTGACCCATACTTACTGTCATCAGATTTCATTCCTCTCTTGGGCTGCTGAACTCGTCAGCAGTTCATTCATGGTAGTATTCCAGTGACAGCCAGTTTCTCAGCTGATGGACATGCTTATGGGATTGTGATCACTTCAAGCAGTCACATTTGGGATGTCCACCAAGATGCACATACTGCCTTGCAACAAAAGCCGTCTCCTTCATTTTTAATTCCAACAGTTGCAGCATCAGTTTGCCCTGTCCCTCCACATGGCCACACTGTCTGCTATATAATTTTGTGGGGTAAGTGAGGAGGCTCAACTGGTCTGCTGCAGTTGTTATCACCTTCCCATGTGGGCCAGACCTCTGAGCACAGGGACAGGGAGCAGTGCCGACCATCAGCACCAGGGCTGTCCTTCCTGGCACAGGCCTCACTCCTAGCCCATCTTTGTCTTTCTTGGGCATGGTGTTGATGGGTTCATAGTTGGACTAGATGATCTTAGTGCTCTTTTCCAACCTTAGTGATTCTATGATTCCTTACCCCTGCTCATTCAGAACCTTTTTTCCTCAGAACCAGCACAGAAGCTGAGCTAGTAAGCTTGTCTGATCCTGGCTATTCTCATTCAGAGCCTCTCAGTCTTTTCTGGACTCTCAACCCATGCTCCAAGTATGCCAAAATAGTCAGGTCACCTTCAAGAGCCAACATGATTCCACAGGCTCCCAGCAGAGTGACTGCACTGTCCTTGCACTTCTCCATTGAGGTTTTCCTCACTTGCTGGGAGCCACCTGCAGGTTAGGCAAGTCTGCCTGGATGTGTCTTGTATGCTCTGGTGCTACAATGATATTGTGAGCTGTTTCTTATCAGACAAGCAAGGAGGTGTAAGGAGAAAAAACTTCTATGTGATAGGACTCAAAGTCGTGGCATAAATTAGAGATTCAGATGTGTAGCTTGACACAACTGGCTTATACAAAAAGCTTGTCAAAAGAGAGTGCCAAAACTATTTTGTTTAAACACAAATAACATACCATACCATAATACTAGTCTCGGCTGTTCGAGCATCTGGGGAGTTCATGTCACCATCAATCACATATTATGTTCTGTTTAGAGACATTCTGTGAGCACTGTGGTGTCAGACATACTCTTGTTAACTTGGCACTGTTCTCATTTCAATGATTTAGGCTTCAAAAGGGAAAGTCCCTGAAACTAGAATGGAAGTTGGATTCCATGCCTTGATTCACCCCCCTCCCACAAGATGTTTGCTTGTTATAAGTTTTCTGTATGACAGAATTCATCTGGATTGTTGTAATAACAGTGACCCATGGCTGGATTGGGGTTTATCTCCAGGCCCACCTGTATATTGTATGCCAAGGTTACTGAAAATCAGACACTGCCAAAAGAGAGGCATTTCTGCCAGGATTCCTGTGGCCTCTTCTGCCATATATTCTTCTTTTTTAAAAAAAAGAGAAAGAAAATGAAAAAGAAAACAAAAAAGTAAACAGAGTGTAGGTACCAAAAGCAGCAGGTCAAAACAGCCAATTAATAAAGAAAAGAAACTCTTTAGGTCAAGGGAGTTGAACTGGCCTGCCTCCCCCAGCAGACTGTTCAGCTGCCAGAATAGCAGCTATGGCAAAACTTATGCATGACCCCGTCACTTCTTGTTCTGAAAACATTTCCTGTTGCAAAAGGCTGCTTAGCCCTGGAGCCTCTGTTTTCCTGTGCTTTCCCTGTCAGAAAGTGTGTGGATTTGCATTACTTGTTTCAACAAAGCAGCACTCAGCAATATTTAAAACATCACCAAAGCGCAGGGAGTCAATGGCATCAGTTCTGACTGATTATTATTTACTGACTGAAAATTGATTATTTTTGTATAGCAGCTCTTGCCAAAGAGCTGTTTTATTTTACTTGAAAAATATTACCCATTCCTGTACTGAAGTGTCTGCTCAGCACAACTCTGCTACCTGTGAATATCTCAGCTCTTTCTAAATAAGCCACAGCAGCACAAAGCTGCAATCTGATAAGTAGCCCCACCTTTCCTTTAACACTAGCTCAGCTGCCTTTGCTCCACACACGGTGTGTAGCACAGTTGTGCCCCTCAGGATAAGTGCACACAGCAAAATGAAAGTGTGATTTTATCTCAGGTTCATAACAACGCTTATGATGATTGAAGAGCCCAGTCCTCAGTACATGCTAGCAACCAAAGTGGGCACAACCAGAAATATCTAGGCAACAGAAACTTGCTCACTGTTACAATCTTGTTTGTTGGGCCCTTCCTCTCAAGCCTCTATCTTCTTCTCAATCTTCCCAGGCTGTGAGGATGCAAGGCCAGGGTGCACCACTGTGCAGGAGCCAGCACTGGGAGGACGTAAGTGGCACAGGGTGAAGGATTTATCACTGTAGGTAATGTGAGGTGGTGGTGGAATGTCCTTCAGTGTAAGCTGATGCAGGAGTGGTGTTCATCTCTTACCTTTGCCTGCTCCTGTTACTGGACTGTCTGCTCTTTCACTGGAAGAATCTAAAGTCTCTCCAGGCCTGTTTTCTGGCCTGTTCTGATGCTCCAAACCCCCATGCTTAATGTCCTGATGCTCTTAGTACTCCACTACATCCTCTGATGCTCATTTGATGCTCTGGTTGTGCTGTCACCCAGATGGAAATATGTGTGCTTGCATATTCTACCAGTCATGTATTTGTTCCACTAGATATTCAGCCTTTTAGAGAGACTGTTGCTCCCACACCAGGAGAACACCTAAAACTTTTTAGGGTTTTTATCTTCCAAAAAAGCCTCAGGAAAAAAAAAAAAAAAAAAAAAAAAAAAAAAAAAAAAAAAAAGAAAGAAACATTTATTACTGTTGTATAAGAAATAGTGAAAAAAAGTATAGAAGATCAAATCCAGAAAGTCAGCTTTGATGTCCATGTCAGTTTGTATACAACAGTTAGACACAGAATTCTAACACCATGAACTTCAGCACCCAGCCTTATACTCCTAAAGCCTAAGTCCACAGATATTTGGGTTTTAACACTAAAGGCCCTTTGTCTATAGTTTTACTTTTTTGAATAAATGAAACAGCCTCCATCTCTTCAGGCCTAACAGCTCTTATCTCCCATACCTGAGCTGACTAAGATCTAAAACTTAGGCTTTCTTGTGGTGTATCCACTGAGCTTGTTCTCTCAAAGTTGTGTTCCAGATGGTTAGGGTACTTAGGAAAAGAGTGGCTGGATTCTGTGCTTCCTTATACCCATACAGAGTCAGAGCTGCCCTTTTCTCTCCTTGCCCTCTTTTCCTTCACCGGGACATTGAAAACTTGTGTTATGCAAGTATAGCAGTGCTCTTAATTTTGTTGTTTGCAGCAGCTCCATTTTGTAAACAATTAAATATTCCCTTAGAAAAAGAGATATAATTACTTTAAATGTAAATAAATAAATAAAATAAAATTTAATTTTAAAATTGTTGTTGATGATTTGATTAAAGCAGTGACTGGAATCCAGATATGTTGCCCAACAAAGGAGCATCTTACTTGCTCTCCTGCTTGTTGAGTCTTTAAATTCCATCTTTACAAAACCCTACACTTTCTCTGGGAGAAACAGATTCTCCCTCCCATCCCACCTTGATTTAAAGGCTCTTGCCTTTCTTCTCCTCCTTCCTCCATGCCTTTGAACCTGAAGGCTGGCACAGCCATAGGCAATGGGCAGAAATTTGAGTTTCAGGAGAGTAAGATTGGAGGAAGAATTAAAATCATATTTCTCACTCCCAGATGAGTTTTCCTGCTACTGAAGTCTTGTACAGCAAGATGGCCTGTTTCTCCCAGGTTTAGAAAAAAGGAGTGAACCTTCCTCTAACACTTGCTAAATACTGAATACCTGTGCATGTCTGACATCTTACTCTTGGGTGTATTCCTCTTTAGAGGATGAACACTTTAATGTTTTAAGCCTTAGGAAAAAAACTTAAAAGTAAGTTTTTTTAAGTATCTGGGCCAGCCAAATGACATGATTTGCACAAAATCTCATAGTATGTTTGTTAGAACTAAACCTTGCATTTCTCAAGGACTTTCCCTGTCTGGCTGATCGCAGATGTGTCTGTCGCTTCATGGAAGGCCAGGGGTAGTGCATGGCTATTGGTAAGCAAAAGCAAAAGGGACAGGATTCAAGTTGTGCTGATGCCTGTCTGCTTACCTATAGCCACAGCTAGGGCTTTAATTGCCTTCTTCTTATGACTGAAAGTGGGACAGCTGCTGTTTTAACAAATCATTTGCAGAGGTAAGGGGTACTTTACTTCTTAATGCCAAGTGTCCCATTCAAAAAGGGAGACAACATTGCTGTTGCCTGTTCTGTGTTTGTCCAAGATTTATTTATAATTAAAATGTATTTCTATCTCTTAAAAAAGATTTTTCTTTAATTCCCTTTCCTGCATCAATGGAAGAAAAGAAAGGGGGAAAGAACAGATAACCAACTCTTTGGCTTCAGTCACTGGTTGCTGTTTCTGAGAATCCAGTAGCTCCTGTATAAAGGATTTAAAATCACAGAAGGCTATTTCCTGTGTGCCTTTGCATTCAGTTCAGAGAATTCATCATAATAACTTCTAATCACAGCATTTCCCGGTTGCAGGATTACAACTTACTCCTGTTCAAGGGAGTGAAAAAATACCATGTTTATGGTTCGTTTGACCGGGAAAGCTGCACACGCAGGGAAAGGCATGAGGCATGTGATTGCTTTCTGGAACAGTAGAGCTATTAGCTGTGTGGCAAAGGCCTAGAACTGGAAAGATTGTGTTCATTGTGTTGGGGAAATTATTTGATTGACTGCTGCAGATTGCCATATGCGTGAAACATTTGTGTGGTTTCCTTTCAGTGATTACAACTATTTCATTACATTAAAAGGAAAGCTACATTTACAGTCTGAGTGTCCCCCTCTGTAGCCAGTTTTTCTCAAAGCATCGCCTGTCATATTCCCTGTGCTAAGGACAATCACCTACATCTGAGGGTCTAATGGAATGTATTCATCTCTAATCTAGACCTACTAATTTGTATCTAAGAAAGCAAACTCAAGCCTTGATTAAGCTTTCATTGCTTTTGATCATTGGTTAAATATTGCACTGATATTATTAGTTGAGATTGAGTTATGCCTACTGCAGAACTCATGAGTAGAAAGGGGAAGGTCAGTGAGCCTGAACTCAGTAATTTTGTTACTTATGCTCTCTTAGCAGTGATCCTTTCAGGCTATTCACATATCCACACTACCTGTGGCTTGCTCTCTGCAGACAGACAGTTCCCCGCTGGGCAGATCCCTCCAGCCATGCAGCCCATACCTCTCAGCAGAAGGGCAAAAATTAGACATAAGGCAATAAAGAGAGTAGATTCCAGTAGGTCAAACCTCGTCCTTCTGGGAAAGCTCAGGAGAGAGAATGTGTGTGATCAGCACAGCAGTGGGGGCTACAGTCCATCTGCCTGCCATTTTTCTGTCTTTTTGGCCATGTGGGACTGCAGGAAGCGTCTTGTTTTGGTCAAAGACAAATAGGAAAGAAAGAAAGAAAGCAATAAGAAAACATTCACACTACTGGAGTGAACATCTAGGAAAGGAATGTCTAGGGATATTTAGAGAAAGCTATTCTCATTATTAAACCAGAAATGCTGGTATCAAGGCTTGTGTGACTACAGAATGAAATATCTGAATATAGGGTACACCTGAAGCAAAATCCTGACTTTTCATCTTTAATTATAAACCAAAAAGATGCTTTCTGGTGCACCCAGATTTCATGCCATCATGAATACCTGAACTCTGTTGTAACTAAGTTTTGTGGTACGTCATGATTTTGAGGTATGATGGGTCACCAATCAAAGTAAATGAGTCAGGGGACTGGGCCTCCCCAGAGAAGTCTTTCTTGTGCTTTTTCTTATCCATATGTCATGATCTAGCTTTTCTTTCTCTTTGTCATTTTGTCTTTTGTTTAGTGTGACTTGAAATAGAAATGCCACAGCACTGGGAAGGAACCTCACAGGTTGAGGCCAGCTTCTGTTTTCATCAAATATTACAGTGACCACAGTTGGTGTAATACTGTGCAGTATGAATGCCTTGATGGGGTCCAAACTTAACTAATGGTTATTGTTTGAGGAATGAGAGTCCTGCCAATTTGCAATTAAGCTGGAATCCTAAACTGGAAGTGAACGAAAGGAAGAAGCCAGTTGAATGAAACTAAAAGGACTTATCAACTTGCAACTGTTGCAATTCAAGGAAACCGCTTGTCCAGGAGGCCAAGAAGTTTCAAAGGTGTGGATGCTTGCAAAAAAATCTGCTGCTCCACCTGCATGAGGAGTGTAGGATTTTCTAACAGGTAGTGACATAATTTATTGATCACCTGAGAATAAAGGAGTTACTCTATAGCTGGAATTTTTGTAAGTCAGCACACAAAATAGCGCTGAAACTGAATGACTTTGCATGAACGACTCCTTTGCTCTCATAGCAGAGCCAAATAGGAAGGATAAAATTTTCTCAGTATGCAGATAAATTAAGAGTTTGGTGGGCCATTATGAGTTCAGCAACCAAAGCAAGGGACTGCAAACCGCAGAAGTAGCAGTGATGGCACATGTCCTCTTTGGAACAGCTGTGGATCTCACTGGTGCTTGTATTTCACTGGGTACAAAACCCAGTGAGATTACCAGCAGCTTCTATTTGTATACAGACTAAATACTACCACTTCACTGAGCTACTACTAACGTGCTTGTTGTCTACACTGGAGATAAAAAGACAGTCTAGCACTGGACCCTTGAAATGTTGCTAACTCTCATTTCAAAAAGATTTACTAGTTTGTTGTACACAAACTGAAGCAACTCCCTTCGTTGATTTGGACCTCAAAAATATGCTGGTAATTGTTGAATAAGGGAGAGAGAAGTGGCAATGGTGCTAGTTAGATGCACTGTCATCACACACATGGACAAGACACAGATCAAATGGAAGAAGTAAATAGGCACTGTTCAAAGACACTCATTATTTTCAGAAGAGAGTAAACAACTAGCATTTTTGAATACACAAGAAAAAAAGCACCTCAGTTCAAGGTTTATTCCTTCCACATTTCAAAACAGGAAAAGTTGTGAAAACCTATGAAAGGAGAAGTTTCAGAATACTGGGAGCTTCTAATATGCCTACTGAGGAAATCCTGCAGACCTTTCCAGAAGGATGATTGCCTACAGCTGATGCAATATTTGCTAAAGCTCTCTGTTTTCAAATGGAAGGATAAAGACTGGCAAAGAGAATTTGTTTCAATGGTCCTATTTAGAATCAATTGGAGGTTTTGACGAAAATATTGGGCTCTATCCCAAAGCAAAAATTATTGAAACTGCTGGAAGAGGCATTTTGCTGATGTCTTTCAGGAAGTAAGAACACACTGGAATGGATGAAATAGAAAATCATGCTTGGAGAAGATGCTGCTTGAAAGCTCATCAACTGTTTTCCACTGCAAAAGAGAGGCAGATCTCTTGAGGTATAATGGCAGGTAAGTGGTGAGATGGAGCATGTTCCTGTGGCTGCAATGAAGGATAGACTCACACTCATCTCTGTGATGATTTACAGAGAACTACTAGCATGACATAAAAATCACTATCTGTCATCTACATGGAAGGATATGTTCAGCTTATTAACTAGTGATAAGAATTTCCTTACGGGTAATTCTACATAAAATTGAAACTGGTGTCAAGAAACATTAACTTACCAAGGTTGTTAGTGTGAAAGAGGCCAGTTCCTACAACAAAATGATTCTCTGCTAGTAAAGATGCCCTGCACAGGTTCTCCCTTCTCTGACAAAAACTATAACTTTATACACAATGAAAGATTACACTGAAGTGCCTCTTGCCTTTGCTTGTAGGTCTCTATCTCTGCCAAGATTAACTATGCTCATACTGAGAGCAAAGCCCCAAATGGGCTCTGGGTATGTAATAGGTTTTATCACAGGTCACTGTCCTGTCACTGACATGTCCACTCAGAGAAGACCACGATCATCACTTTTGAAAGCTCACTGCTTTGCCATTTATGTTCAGAGTTTCAATCAGCAAGAAAATGCAGCCTGCTGGTAGTTTCACCATTAGTAGGAGATAACAGTAAGCAAGCAGGAACAAGGAGAATCAGAGTGTTTTGCTGAAGGCTGAACAAAACATGAAGAAAACTGAGAACGGATAATTCTCTATCAATAATGAATATAATACAAAAATGGACTAGCTCATAAGCTTCCCTGTGGCCACAAGAACCATGACATAAAACATTTTTTCATAAAATAATCTCCTCCATGCAAGTTTTTACAGTTTTTGCTTCTCAGAGTCAAAAGAAAAGGTAAGCCTTTTCTTCAAAGAAATATACTGTGCTTACTGAAACACTGTAGAAATGCTGCCACTTCAGCAGGATGGGGTAGGGTAGGGTAGGGTATGGGAGGGTAGGATAAGATTGGAAGCAGCCTCTCCTTAGATGCTCTCTCCAACCTGGGCCTCCTCACCTCTTTGCCTGGCTGCACACTTGCTGCAGGAAGGATCTGCTTTGCATATTTCTTGCAGTAGCTGATAATCCCACTCCCTTCCAGGCCCTCTGATCTTATTGAGATTTAGTATTCCCTTTGTTAAGCTCTGGTTTATAAAGATATTAAAAAACTTAATATCTGAGGTTCAGGGCCTCCAACTGTTTCTCGAAAGAGCCTTATCTCTGTCATTGCTGTTATTCATTTCTTTTAACTGTGTACAGTTACATACAGTGATATAGAACAGGTAGACAGTGGTGCCAACTGATATTTATTTCTGACCTATTACTACGTATCTGTCATATGTCTCCATAGCCCTATATACAAAGATTTATGACTATTTGCTTTAAGAGGACAATACACATAAAAGATTTTTTTTATCTATGGGCAGAACTTACTTAGTACAAGAAAACAGAGGACTAACCAATTACTCTCTTGCAACAGTTTTGTGAGTTCATAGAGAGAAATATGATGAGATTGCAGTAGATACACAGTCTGAATAGCCTTAAGGATCCCGTGTGTATCAAATACATCCTGAATGAGGATGAAATTTTGAAAACTGTTGCCTTTATTGATGGCATCTTTTGAACAGAACGTGGATCACGCGGATCACAGTTTTAATCCAAATTGCTGTTTGAAATTATTTGAAGCACATCACATTACTGTCTTACCATCCTGCCATAATAATATTAGTTGCAAGTTGAATCCAGATATTTAGCAAGCAAAGTATGTCATGGGTCCAAGTGTGCCTGGTAAATGCACAGTGTGCCAAGCCGTGCAGCAGCTGTTCCATTGGGTTTATCAAGCTCCTGTGAAGCCTCGGCAGAGGGCATGCCTCCATAGGGTTTGTCATTGCCTTTGCTGCTCAGCATCTGCCATGCAATTTGTCACATTACAGCCATTATTTGGAGTCCTGCTGACACACTCGTTCTGAGCAACCAGAATTCTGTTCAGCAGGGTCCACTGCCAGGATCTAAAGCTGAAACTGAGAAGGTGACATTACAGAATCAATGAGGAGGATCTTGTTTGTTACTGAAGTAGAAAATCCACTTTTCACCTTAGTGGAATAGCACACTGTACAATGGAGTCATGCTGGTGGAAAAAGCCCAAACACCCGCAGATAGATTGGAGAGGTTCATAGGAGAGGTTCATAGGTTCATAGTAGGAGAACTGAATTCGTACAATTTTTCTGAGGTAGCTGGAGAGCTGCATCCTCACAATACCTCTAACAATGACTGAAAGATACAGGAACAGGGAATGATGCAGTAGTTTTGGTATGACAAGGGTGAGCATAGCTGCTTTATGGGAAATGAACAGCTCCAGATTGAAGCACAAAATTCTGTAGATGAGTAGCAGATGGCAAATGAAGGCATGTGAATACGTGCCTCCCATATTAAGCAAGGCTGATACTTTATTTATGATTTTTCTTCTGTTTTTACAGGTTTTAGCATTGATACCTGTTCCTTTTAGCCATTCACAAAGAGTTAAAGATGAATGAGAATTCACAAATTGTTCTCTCTTATCTGCAAGTATTGCATTCCATTAGTGCTTACCACATTTTGTAGCATGAAATCTCACAGGAATAGGCCAAAGCAGGCATAGCTCTTCCATGCAAGTTTGAACACACATGCATCCACAGCTGTTGAGAAGCCCTGTGAGTATTGCATTCTCTTCATATAGACTCGCTGTGTGGAAAGAACATGGTTTTAGGTAAAAGGATTAATACAACTGGCCCAATTCATAAATATTTCTGATTGTGGTTAGAAGAATTCATAGTTAGGAGTGCACAGCCATTTTAAGGGTCCTATGGTGTTTTCTTCAGAGCCCAAGGAGACAAGACAATGGTCATCTAAGCAGCTTCCCTCAAGTGTGATTTCCTATATGGATCAGAAAAGCAGAAAGCCTAGATTCTGTCGGCTCTTACACACACATCTGCTTTTATCTTTGGACTCTCTTTGGAGTCAAGCAGGTGAAATTTATAGCTGATGTTTATCCAAGGCATAAACCCAAATTAATGCTTTTGGAACAATGTGTTCTTGTTCCCATTCACGTAATGAAATTTGTCTCTGACTTGAATGGGAACAGTGCTGGGCTCTCTGCAACTACTGATTATGCATGTCAATATTGGGCTGCGTTTGAATTATGCTGTATTATGCATAAGAATAAAGTATCATGGAGTTGTGAGACACAAGACAACATAATTACATGGACTGCAAGAGAGACAAAGCAAAACACACCATATACTAATGGCCCATCTCAGTCTTGCCTCATTATATCTGGACCTTTATTTACTAAATTAGGAATTACTTAAAAGTTAAATCTGCGTTTGTTTTTTTTTTACAATTATGGCTTTGTTCTGAAAATACATACACTGAGAAGCCCTTGTTGACATGACTGAGCAGGATATTGTATTTGATTAAATTCACTTTGGAGACTCGTGATGCCAATTGCTAACACGTTCGCTGTCCCAATTGAAAATCCAATACCAGCATGAGCTTAGATTAATACCCATATGTTGCTCCTGGGTGAAGAAAACATTGCCACCAAGTACTGGCAAGCTACAGGAGGCTGAGATGTGGTTTGCTATTAGGGTTAGGTAAAGGAAGCTGCTTGATTTTTTTTTCTGCTTACATTCATTCAAACGGATATGAGAAAAATTTCCCACCCTGTGTCCACAGCAGCATGAAAGCAATATTTGAAAAATATTGTTATCAGTGTCTGCAAAAAATAATCATAGATAGCGTGAGCGCTATTATTATCTGAGGCAATATCAATATTACGTGTATTTATTTTAGGTAGGAAAACAATCTGAGACTTGGTTCATAAATGGAAAGGTGGCACTGAGGTACCAAGAGATCGAGGCAATTTAACACAGAAAATGCAGGAGACAGAAACAATGCCCCAGTGCTAACATCTAAGTAGAATCTATCTGCTCAGAAATAACAAAAACCTGTACCTGACATACCATTATTATGATATAATCCAGATTTTTTTTTTAATCTTCAGTGCAAGATTCCTCAGCAGGTTTTGTACTTTCTTATAGGAGACCTGGATTTCCCATGATCAAACTTGAGGTCCAAAATGAGCAGTTATATTTCAACATATTTCTTCAAAGCAAGGCCCTTACTGTGCTAGCAACATGAAGCTCCAGGTTAAATATCTAAGTTGTGCCATGGTACAGCGGCGAATCAACTTGGGTGGTAGGTAAGGTTACCAAATAGGTGTTTTGTGGCAAAGGGCAAGTCAAACTGGTGTTAACAGAAATAAGGTTGATACAACCTGGCAGGCATATGCAACAAGTGTCTTATATTTCAAAAAAAGGTATACAATCTCTTGCAAAGCAATCTCACACAAACAGATGTATTATGACCAGCTAATGACTGACTTGCTATCCACAGAAAGCTCCATTAAGCCTCTCCTGCTGCCTGTACTTCATCTTTATGTCATTATAAATACTAACAGCTTTTCCATGATATAATTACATGTTTGTAAATGTGGTTTCAGAAGTTCACAAATAAAAATAAAATGAAAATAAAGCCAGCATTATAGGCGATTACCACAATGTTTTGTTGTTCAGTGTAATGTATGTAACGTTCCTCAATCAATGTTTTGTTTCTTAACATGTCAGTTATTAACTACAACATTTTCAAAAGAATCAAGATAGAAAAGATCTTCATAACAGTCTCAGTATTATTGGTGGGCATCTCCAAGCTCAATACTAAGTCTGTAAGAGATCCACTGCAGAACCAAGGCGGTTCATACTGAAGCTTCAGCATGCATTGTAAATCTGCTGTTAGCTTTCCCAATGTTTACAGCAGTTACAGGGAGAGAAGTCAGAGCCCTGTTCTGCTGACGTCTTGTGTTTTCCGAAGTCCTGGTTTTGCAGTACCAGGATTCTATCTCCCACCAAAAGATGACATGCTTTCAGTACTCAGGTAGCATTCTTTCTTCCTGATGAGTTTCCATGTTTATTGTTTGTGTCAGTGTTGCAGAGTTACACATACAAACAACTGGCCAGCAAAACAGTATCCAAAAGTAAAGAACTGGGCTCACCAAAAAGGCTGTGTCTTCTTCCTCCTGCTGCAGGCAGGAAGGCACAGGCAGGGCTGGCCTTACAGGGGGTGTTTGGATATCCAAATCTGTCATGTGCTCACATGTGCTGTCCTCTGGGGTCTCTGGATGTGGGCTGTTTTTATCACATATAGATTTTAGCTAGTGGATTTCATGAAGTCTTGGATAAAAGGGACAGTTAGTTAATCTTACTGAATAGAAATGTCAGTATAATTCACTGGGGAGGGCAAGCAGGTGCTTATTGTGCTATAAGGGTGGTTCATTCTGCGAGTATGTTTTCTAATATCTCCCTTGTTACATGGAAAAGAACATCATATATGTAGTATCCAATAAAACAAGGTAATCAAATGCAATCTCCCTGTAATGATTGCAGTACAAATATCTGACAGAATTTCATAGAAGACAGGAAATTGAGAGAGACTGTAAATATCAAGCAGACGGAAAATTGACTCCTGTGGGAACTGCATGATTAGAAGCTTGGGCAGATATGGGTAGATCCAAGCTCCACAAATGATTGCTGGAGTTAGCAAGAAGCAATGTAACACGTAGTGAGTGGGTGAAGGCCAGAGGCTGACATGCTGCAAGAGACAGATTGAAGTCAGTAAACAGGATGATTTGCTTCATTTTGGGCATTGTGAAAGATTTTGGCCTTCTTTAGGAGGGTGGGAAGGAAGCACTTCTTCCTGGTTCGGTATAGAATGACTGTACTGTTATTCTAATCTTAAAATTCGAAACGATGCTACTGAGAAAGATAAGTCGCACAGATGTGTCGTTTTACTCTATGCCTTCAGCACAGAAATTCAGGTGAGACCAAGGAGCGGGCTCTTGGAAGACCAGAGATGCTTGTTGCACTGGAGCAGGGGGAAGCAAGGACAAACAGTGGTGGTAAGAGCACTGAGCGCCTACGGAATGGGTGGTTCCAAAAGGCTTCACTAATGTCAGCCATTTCGTTTTTAACCTGAAATGCACTGAGCCCTAAAGTTGCTGGTGCTGTTCACTTGGGCAGCCTCGTTGCAGAAGCCCTGTATTGCAATGTGGTCTGGGGCTTCAGAGCTGGAACTTGGGCAACCAGCGACTAGTGGTATAGGAACAGAGCAGACTTCAGTGAGGTTCTGAAAGGAGAGGATCTGCATCTGCTGCTGATTCAGAGGCAGAAGCCCCTGAGCGATGCCCGCACACCGCCCTGGTGCAAGCAGGCTGCTTGCATGTAGGGTATGGGTGCCAAAGGCAGCATAGGAAATTGCGAAATGAAATTGTACGCGGTGCTTACATTGCTGATTCCGCAAGTCGCTGATACAAAGTGTGTTCTGAAAATACGAACCAATGCACAAACCAGAGAGCCCTTTAATTTAGTTGCTGTGCTTGGGGCATCTAACGTTTTCAAGACTTGTCCCGTAATATTCGTCACTGCAGTCTTCCCCGTCGAAAAGCGTTAACAGTGAGCGCACGGAGTTAATGCCGTCAGGGGGACTCCGGTACCTCCAGGAGCTCCGTCAGAGCGGCCCTCAGCTCCTCCCGCCCCGCCCAGTCCCCCGAGCAGCACACCGTGCCCGGCCCGCGCCCCGGGGCTGCACTGCGGCCCCTCCCCTCCGGGCTCCCCGACCCGGCACTGCCCCCGGCCCGGCCCGGCCCGCCGCCTTCTCCTCCCCTTCCCCTTGCGGTCCCTCCTCCCGCCGGCGCCGGCCGTGCCCGCCTCGCTCCCCGCCCCGGCTGAGGGGCGACCGCCACTGCTGCTGCCTTCGCTGGCGGCGGCTCCGCTAAGATGTCCGAGCGCGGCGGCTTCTACCGGCAGGAGCTGAACAAGACGGTGTGGGAGGTGCCGCAGCGCTACCAGAACCTCACGCCCGTGGGCTCGGGCGCCTACGGCTCCGTGTGGTAGGTACGGGGCGGCGGGCGGAGGCCGGCAGGTGCCGGGAGCGGGGCGGCCGCCCTGGGCCCCGTTCCTCGGAGCCGCCCGGCGCGGGGACGCGATACCGCAGCGAAGGCCGCGCGCGGCGGCCGAGGGGGGAACGCGCGGAGGGGGCCGAGCGGCGGCGGGCAGCGGCTCGGGGAGGCGGGGGGCGGCGGCCGGCGCTTTCCTTTCGGCGCGCGGCGCCCTCCCCCACGGCCGGCGGCGCCCCGGGATCGGGCCGCGCCTCGTCGTAACCCGGGCAACAGCGCCCGCCGAGCGGAGCCCGCCGAACGGGGCGGCCGTGCTGCGCGGCGCTGCGCTCCGCTCCGCTCCGACCTTTCGCGCCGCTCGCGCCTCGGTGACACCTGCGGGCATCTTGCACAGTCACGGTGCGCGCGGGCGGGAGGCGGACGGCGCTCTGCCTGTTGCTGCATTCTGCCCTTGCCCAGCCCGGAACCGCCGGTCCCGGGGAGCGCTGCTGCCCGTGGTTTGGGCTCGGGAGTCATTGTGTCGTGTAAGAGTTTATCACGCCGCTTATCGCACGGCGCTCCTGGGTTTTATTACAATACCGTGTTTGCGGTCCCAGCGCAGGGCTGGATGTATTTGATGCACTGAGCTGTCTTTTAAAACGCCCTGAGCCAGATCTTGGAAATAACTGTGCTGTTTAAAGATTTTGTGAGAAAGGATCGTGCTGCTATTGTAAGCCAAGTGGAATTACGTGAAAACCCATCAATAGTGGGCCTTTAAATAAATTCTGCGAAACTCCGCCTTTTGCAGTTCGCAAAACTTTTCCCTCTGTACAGTTAGGTGCCAGAGCATTCGTGGAGTTTCTTATTTATTGCTTTCTTCTCTAGCTCTGTGAAATGCCCCACATGCAAAGTAGGAATATTTATGTAAGAACCTCCCTCCAACCAGTAGTAGCACCCAGGGCTTGAGAATTCTCTCTTAATTCTTCATTATTTTGGTTTGATGCTTGCACAGGGGAAAGCTGGGCCAGCACCATGGAGTGCCACCTGCCACTGTGCAGTCCTGGGGCCATCTGATTCTTGTGAATAGTTTCACAAAGATGTGGTTTAGTTTAGATCACAAACATCTTCCTTTTCTCTGAGATTTTACTAAGGAGAAGCTGGATATGCCGTACAACAGTAACTACAGTCATTTTCCAATTAAACCTGTGTTTCTGATTACTTTTCCTGTGGGGGGGAAAACCCACTCTGCTGGCTTTTGTAATGAGATGTCAGGGCTTGAGAGATTGCAGCGGAAATGAAAACATGCGGTGGTTTGCTCGCAGCACAGCTGGAGTTTTGTTGTGGCTGTTTTTAACAGGGTTAGTGTTGTTAATTTATGGTTGGTTTTTTTTTTGTTGTTGTTGTTGTTTTTTTCTGCCTGTGAAGCAAATCGTGGTATTTTGTCAATGGAGATGCCCATGAACTGGCATATGAAGAGGAGGGTGCTATAGGAAATGAGGATGCTGTAGGAAAGGTCCACTCTAAAATACCTGTTTAAGCACTGAGTGCAGTAATGAAATATTACTCTACATTAATAGTCTTGTTAACATTGATGAGGTATGAGCCCAAATAGGTCCTGAATGTGAGGAAAAGACTCATGTCTCAAAAAAGCCATTTATTTTTAGTCCCTATTGAAATTGATTTTTTTTCCCTCTATCAGCTCATGCTTTACCCAGGAGACCCATAAGGCACAACCATTCCCCTGAGAAACAGCTATGCTGCTTCTGTGAATAATGGTACTCCTATTCAGGAAGATGTCACAAAGCGTGTTTAAGTCTTACAGAAACCACTGGAATTAAACAAATTCTTAAGTGCTGTGCTGAAAAGAAGCCAAAGTCCTGAACTCCAAACACTGCATTTAGGACAAGAACAAAGTTCCTGTTTTCTACCTCAGTGAAGCTCAGTTTTTGGTTCTTCCCTTTCCTCTTGTACAGTAACTTATCTGCAAATCGGGATACTTGTGCAACCAAAGCAATATTTGGTAATAAGAAGTATAATGTAGATACTTGAATTTAAGCTAACTTCTGCTTATCCTCCTTTTGCTTGCAGCTGAAAATCAGTAGAGGAATTTGAGACAGAATGCCATGTTTTCGCCCAGTTTATTGACAATCTGTAAGCCCAGCTTTTGCTCTGGGCGTCAGCATTACCACTGTCTGATGAGAGCTTCTTCATCTTTGAGCGATGTTTTGTTGTGCCCTAAGTTACGTAACACGGACAGCTATTTGTGTGGGGTTTTTTTAAAGCTTGTATGCCTCTTTTCGTGCCAGGTTTTCAACCTACTTAATTCCATCTCTGCCTGGGAGGTGCAGACGGCCCTCTGTGGTGTGTTGTCTCTGATCTCCCCAACAGGTTATTTCCCATTAGCATATTGAAAACGTTGCTTTCTGCCTTCTCAGGAAAGGACAGACCTTGCCTGATCAACAGAAGCACATGAAGGACTTCTTTCCAAACAGAAACGTGTGGTTTCCTCAGAGGCCTTTGCTATCTGAGGCAGTACAGTACTTCCTCTGTGCTGTTCTTTCCACACGCTTTGCCTTTCCTCATGCAGTCAGTCTCCTTTAGTTTCAACAGCATGCAATGCCCAGCACAAACTCAGGTTGCAAAAGTAGGAAAAGTAGGCTGCTGAGTGTGATGACATAGGCCTTGGATCAGGAAGTGGGTGAGCAGAGTCTCCCTGAAGTTGTGCACATAGCACAGCACTTTAACAGGTCCCTCCACCCTGCTCACATGAAGGGCACACTTAAGATCCATTACATTTTTGTCCTGGCTTACCTCCTGAACAGCTGGGAGTAGCTTAGGCTTTTGTTTTGCTTTGCTTTGAGGTAGTACAAGTGGAAAAATAGAAGTGGAAGACTCGAATCCTGAAGTTTAACCTCTTTTGCCCCCATCCACCCAGTCCTGTGGTTGCTGGTTAGGCTGTCACTCTAATGTGTTGAGGGCAGTACCTTGTGAGGCTGGAATGTAAGATCACTGAGACCTTCTCCATCAAGGGTCTGTAAACAGGTGCTGAATCACCCGTGCAAATTAAAAACAAACAAAAAAGTCCGATATAAATTGACTACCAAAGCAAGAAATTACTTCATCCAAGGTTGTACTTGATGACTTACTGTATGATGTGCTATGATAATGTTTCTAAAGGGACTGAGTGTGAGATTTCAACTATAAACTCACCTTACTGGAATTATGACATGTGTCCTTGTAACACTTCATGTTTGTTCAAATAGCGTGTGCTTAGGTAAGCTTTTAGTGTGGCAGTAACACACAGCTCCTGTGTGTAAATACAGATGGAAACCAAAGATCTCTACAGGTTGAGGCAGAATCCCAGGCACATCAGAGCTAACTGATTTCAGTGGACTTGCTTTGGGCTGCTTCTCATGTGGATTAGATCTTTTGTTTCCAGCGTATGTACAGGGGCTGAGATTAGTCCTAAATATGATTGTATTTTATGGAAACATTAAAAAAAAATTAACACATTAACATTGTTGCTATCTGTGCTTCAGAAGATGGATCAGGGAAGTAAGAAGACAGGACGGTGTATCTGAGCACTGGCCAGGGAGGCGAATACTTGAGTTGGGTGAAAGTGACTTTGTTAGAGTACAGGTGGGGTGCAGAAGGCATGTCATTGCTTTTGTCCTGTTTCATTCCGCAGGTTTTCCAGTTACTCAAACAGTGTAGATACTGACTTTGGAAAGGAAAGGGAAGTGGTACTGAGTGGAGTTGAGGTTCATATTTCAAATAGAAGTGTCTAAGAGTGTATTCAGTGAAAGATATTGAATCAGGAAGAAAGTGTTTGCAGAGAAGAGCAAGAAGGGCTGCAAATAACATCTGTAGGTAGGATGCTCTCGCTAAGCCACAGGAGTAGTAAGGGAGAAGATAAGAAACATGCATGAGGAGTGTGGTGAAATTAGGTATAGGATAGGTGAAGAAATGTAAGCTCAAGAAGTATGGAAGTCCTCCTTGTGTTTTGCTGGTTTTCTTCTAGGTGGAATTAATGAGAGCTTTCTTAAGGAGTAGGGCTACATGAGATGTGAAAGAGGTGAGGAGCATAAGAGGAGCGAGTTGTGGCAGGAAGACAGAAATACAGAATTACGGCTTTCTATATATATGGCTGTAGGAATACATCAGCAGAATAAAAATTCTCTGTAGAGGGTCTCCTCTGTCTCTACTTCAGTACAGTTTGCTATAATATGCACCTTCCTGACCACACAATCAATGGCATAGCTAACAGCTTTCATCGTCACAGATATTGGGATTGCTATGGCCTAGGATGCATGGTCCCTGTTCCAGAGTCCTACAGCCTGATTACTTCCACACAGCTTCCCAGGGAGCTGTCTGCAATTTCAGAATCCCCTATTAGCCAGTGGGTGCCAAAGAGGCCCCGTCTTCGCTGTGTGTGTACAGTTGGAGGAAGGAGGGGAGGGCGTTTCAAAACCCCTACGTGACCTGAGAACAAAGAGCTATCATTTAATATTTTGGGCAGCGTGCAGAGAGAAAACAGGAAATGTGAAGGAGCAGTGGGGGAGAAATAGAAAAAAAGGACAGAAATGTCAATTGGATCTTGTCTCTTTAGGTTTAAGTAATGTATTTGAAACCACTAATATTTTTCATATTAAACTTCATATTGCGTTTCACTGGGAGTGTTTCTGGCATGAGGTTCTGAGCCTGCAGTTTGTAGCTGCCTGCAGTCTTTAACAAAATGCTGGATAGAATATATTTGTCGTTAGCATTGTATTGGCTTTGTGGCAATTGACTGATTTTCTCGCTTAAATACTGGCATTGGGCTTATAGGCTGTCTAAAACACATTATTATTTTAGTGTCCATGAGTTGGCTGCAGATGCAGAGAAGCTAACAGCTTATGGCCCCATCCTTTTGTTTGTTTCTCTCATAAGGGTATTTTTAAATGCATCACTCCCACTGATGTAAGCTATACTATCTATAACTCACCTAGAAAAGTGTGGCTGCTCCTCCGTAAAGTTATTTGAAAACTTAAGTCACCGTGGAGACATAAAAGACAGACCAGCAGAGGAAAATGAGCTTGTAGATACAGAGTCTGATACAGCATGATGATACATATTATCATTGAAAGAAAATTGGTAATGCATTCATGTAAACACAGGCATAGGAATTATTCAATAATGCTTTTGCAAAGTCTGCTTAGAAGTATGTATTTATTTTTATGTTGGTTAAGGAACAGTTACACCGTGTATGTAATAGATATTTCCTACTTTTATGTTTAGTGCTAGTGGTAAATTAATCTAAGGTAATTGACAGTGATTGAACTAAAGCCAAAACAATTGATGCCAGTGCTCAGCATAGTGTGTAGGAATAACATCCAAGTGATAGGATGTAATTTTACAATGAATAACCTGTCATCATTAAGGAAGTTCTTTTTCTCTAATGAACAGATTAATGTGTTGTTTCAGAGCTGCCCATTGCTCATCCTCCCACCCTTTGTCTAGTTACTGTCTCATTTTTTTTCCATGGGTTCCTTCCAATGCACATATGTGCTGTGATTGGTGTGATTTATTAACAAATACAAACTCTACCTCTTAATGGGTGGAAGTCACTGATTTGAATTCGTGTAAAGTAACAAACCATTTATAAAGAAGAAACAAATGAACCAGTGGATTTACTTAGCTGCCTGGCTTGATCTTATCATGGGTGGCCTTGTTCTGCTGTATTACCAGTGGCTGCTGCAATCCATTTCCAGGTGGATAAATGCTGTCTATGCTTTTTTCAGGACTGTTCACATCATCGCTGAATGACTGAGGTTAACATTGATCCACTGGCCTAACTGTGTGGATCAATTAACTGTGGATCCACTTGGCCTAATCCCTGCTCCAGTGGGGACACCCAGAGCAGGGTGCCCAGCTGCATGTCCAGGCAGCTTTTTAAGATCCCCAGGGATCTCCAGAGCCTCTGTGGACAGCCTGTGTCAGTGTTCTGTCACCTGCACAGCAAAACAGTTCTTCCTGATGCTCAGATGGAGCCTCCTGTGTTCTGATTTATATCTATTGCCTCTTGGCATGGCACTGTGCACTGAGAAGAGCCTAACTCTATCTTCATATCTTCAGGTGTACTTATGATATATGATACCTGTAGACATATTCTGCATTAGTAAGAAGTAGTCTGGCTTTAAAAAAAAAACAAACACAAGATCTTGGAAAAAACCCAGAAGACAAACATCGTCAACTAAACCTTGCAAACAAAACTCCGAACCTTATTACATGTATGTGCTCACATGTTATACAAAGAGCACAATGACACTGTTTGGTGGTGCAAATTCTAAGCTACAGAATACTCTTTTTCAACATTATCATCACCATTAGCTGTGGCTTTTTGCCCGCAACATCCTGCACGCTGTGCTCATGTAAATCTGCATTGAGGTGACCCACAGTTGCTGTCACCACTGCTGAAATGCACACCCACCGCCTCGCTGTGCTCACGTCCACTGCTTGGTCTCCATAAGTGTTCTGCAAGCACTGAGGAATGTCAGTGGGCGCCATGTTTTCCACACGAAGGAATTCAATGACACACCTTTGCTTCATATGCACATCCATGTCAGACACCATTTAGTCAGACTGCCCCTCTGTTGCCATCTGTCACATGGCAACAACGTGTAATGGGATATTGGTGAGAAGGTTCAATGTCTATTGCTATACCACCAATATCTGCCTCAAATGTTGTGGGCCACCATCATAACGTAGGAAGTATTTCTTTTGGAACAGCCCTTCATAAAAAGAGTTGTTATTCATGGCAGCTGTGAGGAACTCAGATGACAGACTGTGCAATGGAAAGTGTCAGGTCAGGGTTCCTGTGTGTCTCACTTTCTCTGATGTACTTGCTAATGCATGCTGCTTACTGCAGCAAGGGCTGCCTATATCAGAGCTTGTATTTGGTATATGCTGACTTCTCTTCCATACCTTTTCCTCAGTGCTTCCTCACATACACCCTTCTGCTGCTGCTACCTGTTTTTTTGTTACTTTAAGGAAGTCAGGATGTTACTATGGGACATTTGGCCATAAAGATATTCATACGTCCTGCAATGGGAGGAGTCAGTGGGGATGTGAAAGGGTGCTAAGGTCTGTGGACAAGATCTCAAGATGTGGCTGTGCTTAATATGTGGCAGGAATTCTGTGCGCTTTCCATTTTGTTTTCTGGATGTTGACTTATTTCTTACCAAAGTTATTAAGGTTCTGCTCATGTTAATCTGTGTTTTGAGTGTGAATTGCATTTTGTTTTCTTTGATTTTTCCTTTTACATTTACGTGTACGCATTTAGTGGGGAATATTCATTCTGGGGAGTGTCTCCCCTGGGTTGGCCAGTGAAGGAAAGGAACTCCTGTGTAGTGCTGTGCTAGAGGATGTAAAAGCAGTAGCCTTGAACATTATGTGGAAAACCCAAATCTCGTATCATTGTCACAACAAATTTAAGGATTGACTTATGCATCATATTATCTCTCTCAGGTTTGGTATATAATGTCCATAGTGTCCAACCAGCTGTCAAACGTATGATGATGCAGAGATAACAGCCTCACAAGCTGGAACACTGAGTTGTATAAATTAAATTGGAAGTGTTAGTCTTCTGTATTTATGTTGGGCTTTTGTTTGTTTGTTTGTTTTGCACTTAATCCTAAATTAGTCTCTTAGAACAATTATTTTTATGGATACAATGGTTCTACAAACATAAAATCACACTTTTCAGCCTATTAAAGCCTTACAGTTGTCCGCAGTGATGGGGTATGGAGTATCAGCTGGTAGGGATAACGGGGAAAATTGGGAGTTTGCTGCAGGTGCGCCATACTGGCACCATGCGGTCAGCTTGGGTCATGCCTTCATTGTGCATCAGTTAGACCCCCACTGGCTGCTGAAATAAGGAGAACTCATCACTTCATTCAAGCTGGGCTTTTTCCAGATACCTTTTACAGTATTGCACTCAGCAAATAGGCCCTCTCAGAGCCCAAGGCATTTATTAAGTTCAGGAATGGGACTTGTTGAGTTCTTCCTGCATTGCATACTGAAGTTTACTAAATGGGATACAAGTTGGCCCCATGCATGGCTTGGTGGATTGGGTTCTCACAAGCAGCCCTCCAGCTGTTGGAACAAATGTGATTTCAAAGTCTGAAACTGCCATAGCTGAATGTTGTGCTCCTAATCCAGAAAGCCCTGAGGGATGTGGGCAGGCTGCAGAGGAGTAGATTGTCCAGTATTACCTGTCTGCAACCACAGAGGATAAATGAACCATGGATGCTGTAGAAATGACTATATGTATAGTCAATATTTATAAACTTCAGCACTAAAAATCCATACCCTGTCAAAGTCATGAAGTTAGCTTGAAACCGTTTTAAAATCTTGGACTTTCTGCCTTCTGAATTTTTTGACTACTTTAGCTTTTTATATCCAAACTTTTCTCTGAAGCCTTAAGAAGTCAAAACATGTGCATATAAATAGAGATTGTTCTTTCATCTGGTGGAACATCAACCAAAATACGAGATACGGGAGCTGACAGCACTGGAAAGGTGTGTCTATTTTAAGCAGTGATTGAAAGTTGCACCCAGCAAAAGTCTCTTATCTGTTTCACAATGATGCCATCCCTTCAAAGAAAATGATGACTTTTTTAGATCCTTGATCTGAGAAAGGACAGCAAAAAATGTTTGGTGTAACTGCCAGGGTTCTGGGTCAAGAACAGTCATATCTAAAAAAGGTATGACTGAGATAAGTGCAATGTTGTTTCTTGTAAAATAGAAAACAGACTTGAGTTTCTTTTTTCCCATATACTGCAGAGATGTGAGAGCATACTGCTCTGTTATAATGTTAGAAGGCTCACTGAAACTACACGATTAAAAACTCATTTTCATTGTTTTCAACAAATGAAATGCTAGAAGTAAAGAACAGTTTAGGGATGGGAGGTGATATCCCTTTACAAGTATCAAAGTTTATCTCCGTAGCATTATTGTGTCCAGCTACATAAAGCAAATAATAAACAAATAATAAAATAAATAATCAGCTCAGCATAAGTAAATGGAAAGAAACAGAGGACACAGCAGTCAAGTCATTGGAAGGATGATTGTTTTTGCCATCAAGCAATTGTTTCAGAGCTGGTTTACCAAAACTGAATCTTGTGCTCTGAAGGACCTGCTTCAGCAGAAAATGCCTTGCAAAAGAAGAGAGCTGTGAGTTTTCTGCAGATAAAGAGGCTGACAGAGCCAGGCCTCCCTAGTTTAAATGCAGAGATGGGGTAAAGTGCAGGGGTATGTGAAGAGTGTAATGCATTATAAGAGAAGGTGAGGGCCTGTAGCCCTTTTTTTCTTTTAAATAGCAGCAGGCCTTTGGGCTGTTAAGGACACACTTGTTTTGGAGGAGCCATTTTGAATCTCTTTGATCAGCAGCTGGTGACAGCCACAGGGGATTCCTGCAGGCGCCGGCCAGGTGAGCCCACAGAGCTGCGTGGCTGCCTGCCTACAGGCTGAAAGCCCTGTGCTCTGAGAGACCAGCGCAGGAAGGGAAATGGCTACTCTTGCTGCTAACAGTCTGCCCAGAGGGCTGCAAGGGAATCTGGGGATGACTCAGATCACAACTGTGGTGATGCACTGGGGAGAGGGGAGAGACTCAGTCTGAAAGTCAGAGATGGAAGTGTGGCCTGCTGCTTAGAAACAGTGATCAGAGGTCATAGATGCAAGGCATCCTTGAATCTGACAAACAAAATGTTCTAACAAAGTGAAATCTATCGTTTTGAGTGCCCCAGTGTTTGTAGCTTGAATTATAATGGTAAACCAGGAAAGGAAAAGGCTTGAAGGCATTAGCTCCAGTTACCGTTCTCCATGGTTTCTTGACTGTGGGGGGGACGCTTTTAAACCAAGACAGATCCTGGCTTGTTCAGCTTCAATTCATGCTTTTCCACTGAAGGTCCCAAAACTCGAGCTATTTGTTTTTTCTTCCTCTCTTCCTGTGGGTTTCCATCCTGGGTCTAAAAAGCAGCTGTCATAAGAATTACTAAAACAGAAAGTAGTTCTTCATATCATCTGAATCATATGCAGGGTAAAATGCAACCTATCTGAAAGATCTGAAGTTTTTATACTACTAAAACCCACATTTGACTTTAAAACAGGGAGGACAGGGATGTTGCTCATGCTAATGGGATTTCAAATTTAATTCTTCCTAGACGTGTATAATGTATATGATATTTCAAAGACTAGTACAAGCACGACTGGGGAGGCTTGTGAATTGCCAGAAGAGCTGAGATATTGAACACAGATTGCTGCTTTGGGCAATGTTATCTATTTATCTGTATGAACATTTCTTTTTTTACACTGTAAAATGTTAGAGAGGATATAGCAAGTACGCATTTCTGGGTTTGTGCTGCTTTCCATTGGCTTCACTGACCAGGATTATAGTCATTGCAATTATACTGCATTTTTGTTATGCTAACAGCGCAGTACTGGCTTCCTTTTTATTTCTTCAGATTTACTTTTGCAGCCTTCATACTGTGTCTATGACCAATCTTGTGGAATTTAGGGTGTCTCTACTGTCAGCTCTTGCACCATTCGCTCTCTGAGCTTCTCCACATATTTGAGCAATGCAGTGTCTTTATATCCTGAATAACTGTGTCAGAACAGGCGTCTTTATGGAATCCTTTCACTCCTCCAAGTGAAACAGGTTTTCTCCTACTTCCTATGCTTTCTTCTGCTCAGGGAATGCCCTTCCTGAGGTGCTCAGCAAAGGCACGACCTTTATAACTTCCCTGAAGATCCAATGCTGTGATGCTGGTGAGGAAGTAACTAAGTAATCTGCTTATCTCTTTCATTGATCTTGTGAGTGATTCACTCCTTCCATGGTGCTTACAAGAAATTAGTTGATTAAATCTGTTTCCTCTGATTCTGAGGAATGCCACTCACCAGACGAGGCTGCCCAGGGCCTCATCCAGCCTGGCCTTCAATGCTTCAAAACTGTCAGGAGTGTTTTAAAGACTGATCGCAAGGACCTAACAGCATCTAGTGTGGCTATTGCCTCTTGTCATCCTGCACAGTGCATTTTTCATGTCACTTAATTTTTACTGTTTTGTAATTCAAAAATAAGTTCAGTAAGATGAATGTATTAAGGTCTGTGCTTGCTAATCTGCTGCTAGCAATTGCAGATAGTGTTGTCCACATTTTAAATTGAGAATTTCAAAGTATTTTAAGAACTTTTAATTGAATAAATAGCGAATTAAAGCAATATTTTTCTTAACAGTGGGAAGCAGCAAACTGAATCTTTTTGTAATCACACTGTTTGATGTCACAAGTAAAATATAAAGGGATCATTTCAGTTCTTGTTTTCCATAACAGACGGTATTATTGCACTTGTATCATTTAATGCACAGCAAACAATGGTTTCCTTTTTGTGCAAATGCCTGTGTGTTTTGTGTCCTCCTCAATGGGATATCTCCATGTCTGAAGTTAAGCACATGCTATATGTCAGCAAGAGCTGTGAAGTTCAGCATGTATCCATTGTTCATTTATTACTGGTATTGCCTGAGGAAACGTTATGAGAATTGTCTTTGAATCGTGGTTACTGCTGCCCAGCTTCTCCCACTTGCAACCCATGAGTGGAAGGTAAAAGAAGACAAAGGAGTGAGAACAAAGGAGAGCTTTGAAAGGAAGTGTTCTTTCAACGTGGACTTTCTTTTTGTTGTAGTTCAGCTTATGATACCAAAACAAGACAGAAGGTGGCAGTAAAAAAGCTTTCAAGACCTTTCCAATCGCTTATACACGCAAGGAGGACCTACCGAGAGCTCAGGTTGCTGAAGCACATGAAGCATGAGAATGTAAGTGAAGAGTGAGTGCTATCCCTTCAAATTTTTTATGACATGAGTTTGTCATATAGGTGTAATTTCTAATAGGTACAATCTTACTAGAAAAGTGCATACAACTCTTTCTGGCTACACAAGATACCTGAACGTGGATACCTCACCTATAATGAAGTCACTGGACTGTAAAGACTTCCAGTATAATAATGCCTTTTTACTGCAAAATGATCTACTTTGGTCTCAGAGCTTCAGCTAATGGAATCTGATGGAAGCTTTTCTGTAATGTGATGTTACATTTCCTGACTTTCTCTGTTTATCTACAGTCCCATTCTGCTTTTTGCAATTAATAGATTTTTTTAATTGGTCATGGAGGTAGTTGAGTCTCTACCTGCACAAATTGCCTGCCTATTTTGCAGGTTATACTGAGTCTTCAAGATGAACACATGCCGTGTGTTTGTAAGCTTCCTGCAAAAATTCTAAGCACTGGCAATAATAATTGTGTGTTGCTTTCCATCTTTCTAAAAATAAAATGTAAGTTCTCTTGCCTTTCAGGTTATAGGATTGCTGGATGTTTTTACACCTGCAACATCAATAGAAAATTTTAATGAAGTGTAAGTAACATTTTAAAATAATTCTGACTAGTTAGTAAGTAACCAAGTAGTACTGTTTGTAGAAAGGAAGCACATACGTTTGTGGTAGATTTGAAGCCAAATTTGGCTCTGTATAAAGAAACACAACAAATAAAAAAAAAATTCCATAGAAAGAAAAGCAAGGTGACAGGCCGCCCTGTAGTACTTTGTGAATGATGGTTTATAAGGCTGCAAGTATCTCATAAATGTTTTGGTATTGTAGATTGTTTTTTTTCAAAGGCAGATGGGATCATTCAGGAATGCAGGAAAGTATTCTGTTGGCTACCTTAGACAAGATAAATTAGATACCTGGATAGTCAAGAGCTAGTTGTAATTTGGTGTTACTCAAACATACCATATGTACTGAGTTGCTCTTGGCTTACATCTGCTATAAGCAACTACATAAACAGTTTAGACAAGGAAATACTAACAAACATTTTTTTTCTCCATGAAAATTAGTGGCCAGGCTCCTCTGGGGCAAAATTATACAAACAAGAGCTAAGAATGATAGAATGATAGATGCATACTTTTGTCCCAACACTTTTTTTTTTTTTTTTTTTTTTTTTTTGTGGCTTCTGAATATTTCTACAAGACTTACGGGAAAAAAAAAATAAAGTAAAACCCAGTGGAGGTAGGGAAAGAAATTACACAAACCACTCGAAGCACTCTTATTTCAAACAATTTGATGTTGATCTCCATCATCAGATATTCCTCACAGGAACTGTCGTTTTGAGGCCCCGATCTCCCACTTGTATGTTGGTCAGAATCCCTATTCATCTTGAGGCATGATGCCTTCTCCCCTGATTGAACTGCTTTAGTATTTCATGGAGAGAAAAACAGATCAAAGCTTGTAATGTGCCATAAGGATTTTTTTTTCCCCCATATTAAATCTCATAGCTGTGATTCCTTTATTAGAGCTTATAGCTGACTGGAGGGACATAAACCATACGTGAGTAGAAGTTGGAAAAGGAATCTGAACAGGAGTGTGTAGTTTACTCATTAGTTGTACTTCTTTTACATTTTGCCTATCTCAAATGGGAAATGTTTATTTGTTTTCTTCTGTAAGGTCTGTTTTATTTTCACAGGTATCTTGTGACGAATTTAATGGGCGCTGACCTAAATAACATTGTGAAGTGCCAGAAGTTAACAGATGACCACATACAGTTTCTTATATATCAGTTACTTCGAGGACTTAAGGTATTGGCTCAATATAAGGATATATATGAGAGAGCAACCAAGATGTTGTGGTAATGACTGGTTCAATACTTAGAACAGTTTGTATTGGGAGTGCTCAAATAGCAGCACATGTTTCAGAATTTTTGATTATTTTACTAACCAAAAGTAAACCCCAAGCCTGCAAATGGTGACAGTTGCACATGGAATATTTCCATCAAACACTGACTTTGAGTCAGTCTATTTAAGGTATTACTGAAGGAGATTCACTTGTTACATGGTCTCTCAAGTGAAGATGTTTAGTAGCACGCATTGTGTGCTTCAGACATTTTCTCTGTCAAGGGAAAGTAATGAAAAACTTACGAAGAATATGAAATTGTTAAAGCTTAACATTGCAATTAATTCACATTTTCACATGCTTTGAAAGACCTGAGCCAGTTTGAAAAAAAATACAGCCCTGAGAGAGAGAGAGAGAGCATCTCATGGGTGGGGAAATAAGTGAGTTGGTTGGATTTATTGGGAAACTTTTGGAAGTAGTAGTTCATTCTAGCAGTGTACAGTGTTACACAGGATCACTTAGGATTTTTTCTTCCTGTAAACTCATTCTTTCCTTTAATCACATTGTTAAAGTTTATACAACTCAGTCATGTAGGCAGTTGGCAATGAAATTGTAGCAAAAACTTCCTAAAGAACTAAAATATGTTTCATTTTGCTGACATTAAACATGAAAGAGTCTATAAACAGCAGAAGATTTAGGAAATGCTTTGCAGTACTAGATGATAAACATTTTCCTCAGCCAGTGTTGAGTGTTTTTTTCAAGGCATATGCAAAAAAAAAAAAAAAAGAGAGAGCTCAGCTGCTGTAATAAACTTCATAATGAAAACTTTGTCATGGAAACACAAGTGTGTGTTTGAAAGCAGGCAGTGGTGAAAAGCTCTGAGATGTTTACTGTGTGGTTTTGAGGAAGTCATCTGGTGCCTGAGAGGATAATTCTTATTTGTGCTTGTGCATTCTGTCAATTTAAGTGCAGATTTTAGGGAAGAAGAATTGCAGAACTGAGCCCTTAATTGCTTTGTCTCATTTACTTAAGTTAATAGCTTAAGTAGGAAGATGAATCCAGAGTTAACTATCCAACCCACGGTTTTGTGTCAGAGCTAAGTAACAGTTGTGCTCAAAAGTGAATATTCATTTCAGAAATGCACTGTCTGTGCTTCCAAGGGAAGGGGTTGCTTGTTACTTGGAATCAAAATTCTCACATCTCATTAGCTGAACGTTTGATCAGAGATAACTCCCTCTTTACATCTAAGCTGCCATCATTACAGCTTTAGTCCTTATACCTGGACTCATGGGTACATCTGTCTGGGAGTACACAAGTCAGGCTTCAAGCCCTGCAGATCCCATTGGAACACATGAGGGGCTGGTGTGGCAGGCAGGTAGAGCTGCTTGGTGGTACTACAGCAGCCCTTCTCAGCAGCTGTATGCAATTAATTCTGTTGCAAGCAGTGTTTGGTTTCCTCTGCATTCAGCTGTTTACAGTTATTGTGAAGAGCATTTAAATGTGTCCCTGTCCCACTGATAAACAGTATGTAAGCCTGGAATTGAAAGAATGCAGTTTTGTTTTCTTTGGGTTTTTCCCCAGTTGATATCAACATTTTTCATGCAATCTTCGCTCCTGAAAGATGGTAGTTGCTTCTTTAGAGAATGGAAGAGTATGTTTCAGAGCTCCTACTGGTCTTTATCAGTAAGATTATATAAATAAATTGGCTGTCAGTCTTAACAGCTGAACTATAGGCAGTTGCAGGTTAAGCTTTTCTCACTCTTTGAGATCTAGTAATATACGTAAAATAGCAGAGACACTAAATAATCATTGAAACACCACTTTATGTCCCTCCTGACAGTGGATCTGAAACAATGCCTGGATATCTGTTCTGGCCACTATCTTGTCCAGGGGAGCAAATAGCTGCCACCCACGTTCAGTGTTCACAGTATGGAAAAAATAACTTGTATTACTTAGGTGTCAGCCATACTGTTCCCAAGGCCACTGACTCTACTGAGAAGCCAACTGCACAAAATGGCCATCTAGGTAAGATTGGAATGTGTTTCAGTATTTTTGAATTTTAAAAATGAGGAATTTTTGATGGAGAATTACTGCTTACGACAGTGTTTACAGTTACTTGTTCTGAAATATCTATCTCTGGGTAACAGAAAGCAGATAGGTTTTGAAATTAGTCATTTCCCCATCTGCCTTGAATGTGTATTGTGACATAAATCTTTGCTGTATATAGAACCATCAGGTCCAGTAGCAAAAAGATAAAGCAAGTGACCCACATCTTCCTAACCTCTGACTTCCAATTTTACCTTTTTTTCCCCATGTTGTTTCACAGTATATTCACTCAGCTGGAATCATCCACAGGGTGAGTTCATTCATTGCTATAATAAAGATGAATGGAGCGTGTCCCTCCATGTGTCAAAAGTGTTATTAAGACATATTTATAATATACCTTAAAAGGTTAAAATGGTACGTGACTGACTCTCTGTGTTCCGGTACAGGATCTGAAGCCCAGTAACTTAGCTGTAAATGAAGACTGTGAATTGAGGGTAAGAATCATTCTGCTGTAATGAAGAGTGCGTGAGGAATCATTCTGTTATAATGAAGGATGTTTTAATAGCTTTCAGTGTTACAGTTCTCTAAGGAAAATTTTTATTTGCCAGTTTTGTTTCTGATTCCATTAATTTTGTACACTTACTACTATTGTACCCTGGCCATAGAGGCATTTCCATGAACATGTTTTCTCCCAAATGTGAGTTTATCATCACCACGTCTCCTTACAAAGCGTTCCTCCCTAGCTCCTCGCAGACAGAACATCAACGTATTTGTCTAGACACATCTCATGACAGAGTACTTAACTGGCTATCTCTTGCACTGTGAACACATGCCAAGTTTAGATGAGGCCATGTAGCAGCTTTCATTTTTATATCTACAGAATAGAGTTAAATTTAATAAAAATGTTATGAAAGATGCTGGTATCCCCAGGTGCAGTCAGCATTAACACCAAGACAAAACAAACCCATAATTTACACTATTCAGGTACTATGTTAATTCACATCTCTGAATAAATACATATCTTTCTGTGTCCATGTGATGCAATATTAACTAATAGCATGAGGCTCTGAAGGAAAAAAGGGAAGTTGCTAAGCCTTAAAGCTTGAAAATGAGTAGCTTAGCATTTCTCCATGACATGTTTCTTTCTCTGACTGGGATTCTGCTATAATCACTTTATTCCAGCTGTGAGGGATTTAAATTTCCAAATATTGTGAGAACAAAAAAGAGAAATGCAATACTGAGTAAGAGTAATGCTTTTAGGTTCTCATGCTAATCCTGATCTGTTGTAAGAAGCTGTAGTTCCTGTTTGGGTTAGTGAGAGCTGCAGATGCTGAGCAATTTTCATTATTATCCCTTTAATGTTTTCATGCATATATGTTCAGCATCTGTGAAATGTTATAGTTCATCTGGTTCTGATCATTCACTTTAAAATGTGTGCAGTGCTTTTGTACTGTAAGAACCTTTTAATCTTGTTTTCTATCATTTTATCTGTCCACATTTCTTCCTACCATTTGCTACATTGTTCTTTGTTTTCTTTATAGCTTTCCTTCATCTGATACCAAATTATTTTGTAGTGGAACAAACTAGTGGACATCTCCAAGTACAAGCAAGAAGGAAATAGAAGCAAAAAGATGCAGGATATGTTTGTTGTACACATTTGATAAAAGGCATCAGCTGTTAAAACAAATCTTGCTGACACTTATTTATAATAATGGAGATGTTGGTATTCATGTTTCAAGCCCTTATTCATGCCTTATTTGCCTCATGTATCTTTTTATAGAAATATATAATGCTTTTAATGTTTATTGGAAGTAAATATGTTTATGTGTTGTTTACACTTTAGCATTTTCCTTTAGACTTTTTATATCATTATATTGGATTATAAGTGCATAATTTTGAATTATAGTCTTAAAATGCTTATGTTCCCAGTGAGAAGGATTTGCCATCAGGTTAATAGATAGCACTGGATCTCAGCATGGGATTGTGACTGGTTTTATTCATGTTTCTGTTTGAAGAGATGCAGAATAGTCGGATAGCAAACAGCACTGAAGCTGAACATTGCCCTTTCACAGCAGCACCTCTTAAAGTATGGGATACCTTTTAGCTCCACAATTAGTTGGACATGGACTAATTAAAAAATGGAAAGAAAGAAATGAGCAGAAAAAAAAATATTTGAAGTAACTTTCTGTCAATGTAAATTCACCAAGAGAAAACGTAAGCAAGGGAACATTCTGCCATCGTGCCTATGAGTAACATGTACCTAAACCAAGCCTGTTGTTGTTTCACTGGGGGAGCTCTATCAAAAACAGATGGCACATGATGTAAATATACCTTGTGCAGGATATATGTTCCCCTCCCAGCGACATCAGAACACTGCTTGATTTGGGTAAATGCTGCCTGCGTGCAACAGTGCTGGAAGCAACATGAGGCAGAAACAACAGAACTTCTGGGGCTTGTGATTTGTTTGCGTGGTCTTTAAATGCTCTGTCCAGTGGCATTTGCTGTTGGCACTTCATACAAACGTTCCCAGTTGGCAGTGTTTCATTTCTATAGCAACAGTGCTTGTTTTTCAAAAAGCAAGTGTTAGAGGAAAGCCGAACATTAGGCAAGGTGTAAAGTTTTTCTTAGAAAACAAAGGGTCAGACTCATCACTGTGGAAGTATCTCTATAATCCCCACAGACAGCACAGGAGCTCATGCACAGCACTGCAGTTTTACTTCACTGGTGGAGAGATGCTTGGGCTCAGATATGAACCATCATGGAATGGCTTGGGTTGGTGGGGACCTTAAAGATCCTCTTGTTCCAGCCCTCACTGGGGTGGTAATGGGGAAGATCAGTACCCATAACAAATGTAACAAAAGCTGTTTCTATTTGTTTTTATCATTCTGTAGATTTTAGACTTTGGTTTAGCTCGACAAACCGATGATGAAATGACAGGCTACGTTGCAACAAGGTGGTACAGAGCTCCAGAAATCATGTTGAACTGGATGCACTACAATCAAACAGGTAGGCTATGGAGACTTCATTTTGCTGCAGCTGGATATAGTTACAGTATATCTATATGGAAACAACTCCACTTATTGATGTCTTTGAGTCATCCTACACATTTCTCTCTCCTATTTTTGACAGTTGATATCTGGTCTGTTGGATGCATCATGGCAGAGTTACTGAAAGGGAAGGCCCTGTTTCCAGGAGATGATTGTATCCTTAAGTAAAAGCAGAAAAATGCAGCTATAGAAATACTCTACAGTTCTTTCATTTTTCTAATAGATCAGGCTTTTCAGGTAACAAACTTCTAAAACGATAAACAATTGTTATTGTTTCAGTTTGATACATATTGCAGCTAAAAATGAGACCATCCAGTAGAAAAAGAAACAGGAGCAGATGTCCCTAACGGTAGTTACATTTCTTCCTTATGTTGTATCTGTATTTAAATAACAGCCTGGTTGCAACAGAACAGTTTTCTTCCACGTGTGTGTCTTACATAAATGATGGATGTTAAAAATGAAGCTGAGTAATTACAGTGTTTTTTGATCTGCTAATACTGTGTTAAGACATAAAACTGCTCTAAGGCTGGAAGTTCCTCTAGTGCAAAAAAACACACTTTTCAATAGTAAGTGAATAAATAGGGATATCATTGCCTGTTACAAAACAAGCCAGGATTTCCAGAAGTGCCACAGAGGAAAGAAAGCATTCTGTCACCTGCAGCACTGTGCTGTGGATTCCGTTGGTGCTGCCTGTGCTGACAGGAGAAATAAGAGAACAGGTGCTGAGGAGAGTAGTAAAATAAAGCAGTAATGTTAATGAGGAAGGAGAAAATAACTGCACCAGAGAAAGAAAGCTTTTAATGTGAGAAACAAAAGCATGTGCTTCTGTACTGGATATTGACAAGTCTTACTACTCTAAACCTCCCCAAAAGCCAATGCTTGTGCTGAAACCAAACCATTGCCAGGTGTGGAACAGCATCATATTAGAATTGCCTGACATGTTAAGAGAAGTGAGCGGCCAAGTCTTCCCACTGACTCTTCTGCCATGCTCAGCCTCATTAGGCTCTACTATAAGCACAGGCATTGTTCAGATGTCCATCATCTGGGTGATCACTGTGCTTCAGACTGGATATGTGCTACATGGAAAAATCAGTAGTACATCCAGCTCAGAAGAAATAAGGTATTTTGCTGTTCTAAAATATTGTCTACGACTATATGATTAGCATTATGTAATTATTTATATGATTACAACTTGAAGTTGTAAAATAGCATTTTCTAGGGAAAAAGTAGTGCGTTTTATGGGTAGTATATGACAGAAAAAATGCACATTTTAAAGTTTATAATCTTGACACTGATATAAAACAGTTTAAAGCTACCAAATGACATTTTTCCTTTTACCAGCTCTCAGATTAGTGATCTAGTCCAATTTAGTATGATGTAATGTTTTTCAGTCCTTCAGAAAGAAAAATGCACTATTAAAATTAAGCTTAAGAGTCTGTTAAATAGGAAGCTGGGGCAGGGAAGCAATGTTTTTGCAGGCACTGTTTTAGCTGGGGCAGGGAAGCAATGATTTTCTCACATATGGGCTCACCAGACCAGAGATTCACATAGTGCTATAGAAAAGATAAAGGATTAGGTACTCCAGGTTAGGTTTAAGCAGGTGTGAATTTATGTCATCCAGTGGACTCAAATGGAATTGTCTTGCTTGTTTTAAACAACCACCTGCATGAAAGCTCATGAACTGTTTAACCCAGCAGTTCTGTCTGACATTTATTACGTTGCCTTTAATTTTCCTGAAATAATGTAGATATTGATCAACTAAAGAGAATAATGGAAGTTGTGGGTACACCCAGTTCTGAACTTCTGAAGAAGATATCATCAGAACATGTGAGTTTACAGCTTCATTGAGTTAGCCAGTGTTTTATCATTCTTCTTTAACTGTGTGACAGACATATCTGATTTGGAAATGAGCAGACGCCTTAAGATCGTCTTTCTCTTTTAATGCTACAATAGCACCATTAAGAAAACATTATTTTCTGAGCTATCCAAATACCTTGACTGTCAGCTGGATTCATTTTGATACCTGTTCCTGTTTCAAAGGAGTTTGCAATTGATCCTGATGATTTTTTTTCTGCTATGCTTACAATAAAAGAATTCAAACTGGCATTCAGCTCAGAGCACTTCATTGTTATTATTAAACCTGATGTCGCTTTCACTTCTACTTTTTTCTATCTATTTTCCATTGATGTGAAGGAACAGAGATATCAGAATCAAATAATGCGTCCTGTGTGAGTAATTTTATTTGGAATAATACACTAATTTGAAATTCATATTAATTCATCTCTCTGAATGCTTGTGTGAGGTCCACTCTTAATGGTGGTATCTGTATCATTAATAATGTGATTTTTAACTCTCCATGTAATTTTTTTCCCTTATTCACTGGACAAACTATTTCCACTTTGTTTCTCTGCTAAAGCTACACTTACAATTCCCTTAAGGCAATAACAGTGCGTGCCCAGCTGAGCTGTAAGGAATGAGAGGTGGCATTGGCTGATAAAGGCGTGTGATGGGCAGGGTGTAAAAATTCAGATAAACAACAGCACAGATACCTGCTGAGCTGCAGCTTTTTTCTTAAACATTTTCTATATAGCCATCACTCTAATACTGAAGGCTGTTTTTCAGATCATGTGTATACTGATGTTTCCTTTGAACTCCATAAAGAAAATGCTAGTTGTTCAAGTAAGCAGAAAGAATAGGGGAGCCTAAAACCAACACTACCTTGCTTGAAAGTCCAAGCATGATGAAACCTCATCAGCACAAATCAGTGTGCACCCTGGAGTTTGTGGCTACTGAGTGCCTGTGAGCCACAGGGCAGGAAGAGGATCAGCCCTTATGCCAGGAGATTGGATCAAGTCTTGTACTGTGCTGTGTTAAGCATAGGAACTTGAGTGGCCTTTATAAGTTACTAAGATTCTATGACTTTTGCAATATTAAATACCATAAACACTTATTGGAGATGGTATCTGGTTCTGTCTTAGATTTCTTGTTTAAACAGACATGCTGATCCACAGGGATTCTGAATCTGTGACATGGGGGCTAATTATAGAGCATAGGGAGAACACAAAAAAAAACAGGTTAATGAGTGGGAGTGCAGCCAGGTCACCTCCAGGCTTCTGCTACCGAGGTGGAGGAGCATTGCCAAGAAGGTGCATACCTTGTTTGGAAGTAATTGTCTTGTGTGTGGCAGTGTCTATTCCATTCCTCCCTTCTCATTCTTTACCTTTTTTTTTTTCTTTTTTTGTCCTTACAGTTTAGATATTACTTAATGCAGCTTGTTTTTGTGAGCATTTTTTTTCTGTTTCTCTACCAGCAAAGCTGGAAGTTATCTGGAATCTCAAGCCTATTTTCAGTTGTCAGTAGAGTGTCAAATAAATGAGAACTAAAAATCAACAGGATTTTTCAGCACAAGTTACTGAGCTGTTTTGTCAGTCTGTCATTGTTAATACAGGTTTTAACTGATAGCACTTCATTATTTTCAGATTAATTTAAACATCTAGATTCTATTAGTTGAGTTTAAGTGGCAAATACTTAGACGCAGCTGAATGGTTGCTAAGCATACTTTGACAGGGCTGCATTGGTTGGAGGTAATTTTGACCATATCTTACTCAGTCGTGGTTGGATTAATGATGTTAATTGATGTCAGCATAGAAAAAACTAATCCTCAAATCCACAGATGTTTGTCATGAGATAAATGTATGTTTTGTCTCTGCCTAGTCCATAGCTTCAATGCAAGAAAGTGCAAAAGCTCTCTTCTGCTGCACTGTTCAGACACATGTATAAACTAATGCCCCAGGAACATATTTCTGACATTCTAGTATGTGTTTTCTACCTCTGTGAAATTTAGGAGTATAAAAGAGGTGGTGTGAATCCTGTGTTTGTATAGATTTCAAACATCATTCTCTGGATGGCTGGCTATAGCTGCTGAAAGCCTTGCTGTCAGCTCCTGCAGCAGAAAGGGAAAATGCTAATATCATTTTAGTGTGTTGGAGACATAAGTCATGAAGTTTTACTTCCATTAGGATGGGAACATTATTAAGATTCTGAAATCACTAATGGTAGTCTAGAATTATAGTAGACTGTGCCTATAGCTTTGAAACAGCAGGAAAAAAAATAAAGATCTGCCTTGTTAAATTAGGACACCATTTAAAAAGACTGTACTGTGTAATGCAATGAATTTTAAAAACCTTTACATCAGTTCATAGTAGCTGCAGAAACTAAGATGTCAGAGAAAGGTAGGGAACAGGATCTGTTTCCTAAACGTGGCTGTAGGTCTGTGCAGGTTATGTGTCAGAATAACCTCAAGAAGTTCAACAAGGGAAAGTGCAGCGTCCTGCACGTGGGGACCCCAAGCACCAGGACGTGGCTTCTATCAGTTTGGGTAGGAACCAAACTTGCCTCTTTAGCTGTTTTCAGAACTCCTGGTTATGTCTGCAGCCTTTATGATCAGCTATCAGCCTCCTCACTGAATAACAGTGATTTATCTGCTCAGCCCTTTCCTTGGATGATGTGGTGTCAGGCATCACGCCAACATCTGTGGGTCAGATATGAGTGTAGGCCTTCCTAGTGGAGTTTGGATGAGCCTTTCACAGCTGTGGAGACAAGGCAAGCTGTAAGTTCTGTTAAACATCTGCAGATCTGTAGCCTAGGACAATCAGGCTTTGTTCTTTGGGTAGTGAAACTACTGCTCATCTGAGGAGAGGGAGAAGGGAAAGGAAGAACACAGGATGATGCCACTTTACCGAGGGTAACTGAAGGATTATTTAGGTGGTGATTTTTGGTTGAATGCTCCACGTGTGCGTTTCCTGGGGATACACATCAGTGAACCATTTTGCACAGATGAGAACTGAAGTGCTAACGTAGAACCTCTAGAGTTGTACACCTGTTTCAAACTCTCCTGCCTAGTAATCATATATATGAGTGACTGTTTAGAAGGTTTCCCATGTGTAAGAAATTCCATGAGTATTTGATATTTTTTTTAGAGCTGATACTGTTACTATTGGGCAAAATGTAACCTCTGTGCATGTGGTATGTATATTGATCTGTTCCTAGGCAAGAAAGTACATTGAATCTCTTCCACATATGCCTCAACAGGATTTGAAAGCAGTATTTCGTGGTGCCAATCCATTAGGTAAGAAAGTCAGAGTGATACAGCTTAAATCTCTCACTAACATATGAACCAAAGATTTCCTTTGCTATGTGATCCCATGTGATAATTGGCGCTGTGAAGAGAGCATTGTGTTTAACCTTTCATCCTGAGATGGTTTTTCCTTTGCGAAGTCCAAAGCTTTTGTTGTTGGAGATTACTGGAACCTCCTAATGGAAAAGTTGGTGGGTGAAAACAGACTGTGGGTGAAAAGCAAAAGCAAGCTATATATAGCAGGGGTAAATGAAAAATGTCACAGGATCTGGACTAGAGGCATCACTTCTGGCTCAGGAAGGCCAGGAGCTGTGAATTGCTGGAGAGGGGGAGAATACACCAGGAAATAGAGCTGTTTGAATGTTCCTCTTGAGTATTGTTTCCTAAGAATTTATGAACCATTGTTGGACACAGGATAACGGGGCTAGACTGGCTGTTGGTCTGATCTGGCACAGCTGTTATTGTGTTTAATCCAATTGGATCTGCCTGTGCAAAAGAGATTTTCCTATGAATCATTTGTTGTGACATGGCAAACAAGATGCTCGAGTCATCTGAAACATCTTGCTGCACTTCCTAGCTTGTTTCATCTGGTGCACATTCAAGAGTTGTACAGAGGGACAGATTTTGAGTTAAGATGTGAATTATTTATATTTGTTGAAATACAATTTTATTTTTACAAATATAACTAGTTGTGAACAAAAATGGAATCTGTTTGCATGTGTTCCATGAGTACATGCTATGCACTGATATTATAAAGGGAACTTGATGACAGTACATATATGAAGGCAGTAACAATTGTTTTATGTAATAATTTGTGGTAAACTATCCATATAAAGCCAATTTCATTCTTAAAGATCTCTCTCATTTCTAATAATCTGCAGCTGTTGCCTTTAAACACCATTTACTTGGTGGTAGGTCCTGTAAAGTTCTTTTGGAGTTTTTGTCTGATGGAACCATGTTAAGCACCAGATGCACAACACTGGGGTATTTAACTTGAAGCACACAGGTGTTTTCACAGTCAAAGCTGTGAATGTCTGAAGAGGTGAGATAGATTATCATGAACCGATGCACACACCACAAGCAAACCAGAAGCTTCTTCCAACTCTGAAAGTTCTACTCACAGTATAAAATCTTCAAAAATTGTTTGTTATATTGCTTAAGTTTTGTGGGTCTGGTTTTTTTCTTTTTTTTTTTTCCAATAATGTTAAATGAGCATAAGGTGAGAAGAGATAGCATGTGAACAGTTGCCTTCTCTTTCACTTCTAGATGGTCCCTTCTGGTTCTGATCCTAGTTTCTCTTGTTCCCGCAGTGGTAGACCTTCTTGAGAAGATGCTGATACTGGACAGTGACAAAAGAATTACTGCCTCAGCAGCCCTTGCACACCCATACTTTGTACAGTATCACGATCCGGATGACGAACCTGAGGCTGAGCTCTATGATGAGTCAATAGAGAATAAAGAGCGAACCATAGAAGAATGGAAAGGTAACAGATAACTGCACACAGGTGCTCATGTGGTCAGCAGAACAAAACCTGACTTCAGAAACAGTTTTGCTCTGTTTCTAACCAGAGCAGTTTTAACTCTTAAACTTCAGGGGTGCAAGGACAGGCCATGTGTGTTCCTGTGAGTAGAGGGGTGGAAGGGTTGGTAGTTTCTCTCTGGATTTTGCTCCCTTTCCCCGTTATGCCTCTAACAACTCCTGACTAGGTTTCCTATAGCAAGTTTAATCTTAGCTAAAAGGTGACACTACTTACCGTGCAGCCACTCATTTCATCTTCCTTTTAATCTGCTAGGCCAGATCCTCAGCTGAAGTAACAGTCTTGTAGTAGCTGATGCTATTTGGGATTCTGGCCTTGCTTTCTTCAGAACCAGAAATGAAAAATTGCTATGTACATGTGTATTTTAATAATCCTTCTTGATATAGCCAGCTAATTGGGAATAGATAAAGCATGCTGTTGATCCTGTTCAAACTGTGAGCAGCTCATCTTACTTTGGAGTGACAAAACCCAAACCCATTCTTGAGGAATACTGCAACAGTCTTTTTTCAGTAGTTAATTTCCTGCTTGCATCATGATCGTATCGCAGTATAGCATCACAGAAATCATGTGGCTAAACAATAAGTTTGCAAGTATACTAAAAAGCACAATCCAATTTCATCAATGTCTGATGAGGATATATCATGCTAAAGCATCCTTACTCAACGTTTTAAATTGAGAAATGTTCTAGAAAACTAATTCTTCCAGTTTGTTAATAAAGCCCTCTCCTTGGCTTAAGTTCATCAGTACATAATCTATGAAACAATTGCTTTCCTGTTTCTGTTTATATATTCTATAACTTCTTCTCCAGAAAAGTTTAATAAAATATATGAGCATAGTAGCTTATTTTATGGTGAACATTACTGATCTCCTGTACCTTCCTCATGTCCTTGCACTGACTTTCTGCATTTTGTGCCACATTTTATCCTGGGCATTGAGGAGGTTGACTAAAACAAACACACCTTCAGGCTGCCCAGAGAGGTTGTGGATGCCCCATCCCTTGAGGTGTTCAAGGCCAGATTGGATGGGGGCCCTGAGCAGCCTGGTCTAGTATTAACTGGGGAGGTTGGTGGCCCTGCATGTGGCAGGGGGGGTTGGAGATTCATGATCCTTGAGGTCCCTTCCAACCCTGGCCATTCTGTGATTCTGTGACACCTCAGAGAAAGATAGGAAATGGTTTGTGGATCTCTCTACAATAAAGCAGCCTCCTAGAGTCCTGAAAAGGCTTTCCAGAGTCCTGGAGGGTCTGTAGAAAAAATGAGGATCGAGTGGCATCATTTGTTCCTTACCCATGCTCTGTATGCAAAATCTGGCAGTGAGGAGGTGTGTTCGGTTTTCTTCACCAATGGATTTGCTTTCTGCTGCTTGTTAAGCTGACGGAGTCCTTAACAGGAAAGTTTAACAGTTTGCAATTCATAAAAGCTGATTTCTGTTTGTGATGGAACTTTGTTAAAACAACTTAAGAACAGTCTTAGCTTGACTCTGAACTGATGAGTTGGAGGTGAATTCTGTAGGAAGGGCAGCGTATCCTGCAGCAGTACCATATTCTTTTACATCGTTGTGCTTTGGGAACTACAGATGAAATTCCTTCTTTATACAGGAGAAAACCATTTCAAAACTATACTGGCATGGAACTTGCAGCTCTTCCTCCTGGCCACATTTTTAGCTTGGGAAAGTAAATATTTTCACGTACCATGTGGGGTACATTTAATAAGGTGACATTAAAGGTCACAATTTGCATGAAATGTTTGAATTGTTAATGAAATATTGACCCATTTTTCTCCAGACATCAGTGCCATATTTCTCCTTTTCTGTTCAAATTAAAAGCGGTGTTTGATCCCAAGGGGCACTGAGCAGCCAAAGCAAAATGAGATTTCAGACACTTTGTGTTACACGTTGGGCACTTAAGAGTTTCCTTGACCTCTGCTGCACAGCTGAGGTTTGCAGCCCCAGCTCATAGATTTTGTTCTGACATGTTTAATCAGTTAGAAGATATTTCAAAATGCAGAGGCCAAGAGAATGCCATTCAGCATTGAATGCTACGCACTATCGCTCCTTTGCTGCTGCTCCAGTTTCACATATCTCAGCATAACATCTGTACTTTCAGCTAACTAGGTGACAGGAGAACAGGAAAGAGCTTCATAAGCATGCAGTGCACAGCCAGCAGCATAATTTATGATACAGTCCCAGGCACCTGATCCGTGAAGGCACTGCCTTACTGACTTCTGCCAGGAGCTCGACATACCTGGCTGCCTGTGACCAGGTGCTCTTCAGATGCTGCAGATGAAGCACTGAGTCACCCAACAAATGCTTCAGCCCCAGGGCTCTGTAGGTGGAATTTCTTCCAGGGGAATCCTTCAGTTGTTAGCAAAGCTCATTGGATGTGCTGTGCTACTGAATGCTGTGCAACTGGAGCATAGCCAAGACCCAACTGTAGGGTTTGTACACACTTCTTACAGTAGTGCTCAGTCCACTCTTATGTTTATTAGCTGTCAGATCCTGAAGTAACACGTAGTTGATCATTTATTTATGTATGGAATGGATTTGATCCTTAAAATACATTACCTGGCTTGAGAAAATCCATAGGAGGTGGCCACCGATGCTGTGCGTCATTGCTGCGCAAGGCACAAAGTATGACGTCAACATGAGAAGATAAAGGGCTCTTCCAAAAGCAGCATAAAACAGTCAATCTGTGTTTCTAGTCAGGCCTCTCTGGGTGAAAGTAGAATTGCTGCATGCTTGTAGGACAGAAGAACATTTAGTCAGAGGATCTTCAAGTTAATCGCAATAAAATACAAAAAAAAGCCTAAACCACCTGGATTCAAAGGCATTGGTGCATTGTTGCACATGATTTATGTTGTAGGCAATTGACGGAAGATTATAAAGAACATTCTTTGTGGTTAAAAGTGCACATCTTAAAACCTGTTTTGGTGCTTTTAAAGATTCCAGTTTGCATTACATTTTGTCTTTTTTTACAGTAAGGTCATCTGACAGCGTAACTGATGGTTCCATTTCAGGGCCAGTTGTGATTCAGTAATTAGGTGAAGGGGACAGACACATTAATAGAATAATGTATCCAGGTTAGCAGAACTAGTGGATGCAGTCTGAGTTTCGATCTAGATAGATTGATGAGGCTGGAAATACAGACTACAAGTCACGCACGCATTTAACAGTTTTGTCTGGAATATTTTTCTCATAAAGAGAAATTAGAGAAAGTCATGTAATTCTTCTCCCTCTCTTATCCCCTCTGTGCAGAACTTACCTATGAAGAAGTGATGAGCTTTAAACCACCTGACCTGAAAATGGATAGCCTGGAAATAGAACAGTGAACGCTGGCAGCTGTGCTTTGCCTTGCTGCACTACGAGGACTGTTAAAACATAACCATACAATTTAACCTGTGTTCAAATACACATAGATTTCACTATCCAAAGATGTGGAAAAGCAGATACGTTACACAGAAGCCAGATGTTGTCCGTTTCGAGGTTTTCTTACCTTGTAATATGAATGTACTCCCAGTTCATAAAGGGTGATAAAGAACTGCTCTGTTCTGACAAAATTATGCACTGAGTTCTGTTTAACGGTGTTTTCTGCATGTTTCATTTTATCAGTCGTATTGCCAAAATGAAGGTGATGTTTTTAATTAATTTCAAAGTTGTGCATTTAACGCATGAATGTATACAAACATAAACATAGAATTCCATACAGGCAATCCTTTTTTTTTTTCCTGGTGTTAGCCTGATTTTAACTGTCTGTTTTCATTTTATTTATAGTTAGTGCCTTTATGAAGAGAGGGTGTGGTAGCAAGATAGACAGAATGTGCACACGTAGTCCTATCTGTGGCGGTCTGAAAGATTTACTAGATGTCTCTCAAACAATCTAGCACCAGTTGGAAGTCAGTAAAAAATAAATCTTTGTCTTCTGTTGCCATTAAAGTGTCTGTCCTCGTTCTTTTATCTTTAATCTGCACAGTGCCAGTTTGGGAGCCCATTGTAATTCCCCATGGTGCTCCTAACCTCACCTGTGCCGGAGGGCTGCTGGTCTTGCACAGTTTACAGGAGGGTGCCCTGAAGGCACCCAGCACATTTCTGTGGTTCTCTGCAAACATCAGCCAAGGCTGTCACAGATCAAAGTGCAAGAATTCCAGTTCAACACTTGGAATTCAATATTCCTCATGATCTTATTTTCCTTCAATTGATCTGTGAGAAAGTAGTCTACAAAGTGCCATTGGAAGACAAGGCAAAATGAGGTTTAAGAATAGATTTATGAAAAACAAAGTAGCCATCTTGACAGATTTTCTTTTCAAGCAAAATGTGAAAGGCTTTCCAGCTTGGAAAATTAGAACGTACATAATAAATTGCAGGGCAGACTGCATACTGAGTTGTATTAAATAATTCAATTTATTGCCTTTCCCAGTGGAAGGCATAATACTAAGACAGGAATATCCTTTGGCATAAGGCCTCCTGTGATTTAATGGCTGTCTTTCTCACGTACTAACAAGCTTGGTTGCACAAACTACTCAGTGTTCTTTTTTGTGTCTCGTTCTCATTGTCAGAGTCTCATTTTGGAGGTGGCTTTTTATATTACTTAGGTTTTCTTCAACTTTTGTCATTAAGATCTAGTTGTACAGCTATTACATGAGATAATGAATTCTACTGCCTTTGTTTACCTTCCTCTGTATCTTTTCTATGTAAAAAGATTTTTTCTTAATAAACAGATAGAAAAAAATCAAGTCCAAGAACTTTTATTTTTCAAAGACACTTGACGTAGCACTTTTGTCTTCTTTGAGAAACAGAAATCATCATTCCACCTAAAAACTTGCTCCTCATTTGTGCTTTACACCGGTAGATAGTGATAGGAAATGGGGAATGGTTTTATACAAAAGGAAGGGAGATTTAGATGAGATGTCAGGGAAGTTCTTTACTGAGAGTGGTGAGGGGCTGGAACAGGCTGCCACAGAGGCTGTGGATGCCCCATCCCTGGAGGTATTCAAGGCCAGGTTGGGTGAGCCCTGGACAACCTGCTCTACTATGTGACCTAGAGGCTGGCAGCCCTTCCAGAAGTATGGGGGTTGGGACATGATGAGCCTTGGGGTCCCTTCCAACCCAAGCCATTCCATGATTCCATGACTCCTGTCAATGTTTGCCAATTACCTCTAACTTACATTCAGTAGAACGCAGCAATCTGAATTCAGCTTTCTTCAGTGCACATTAAGCTGGCGTGGATTTATTGAGAGTCCTTTGAATTGGCGTGTGGCTGTCATTACAGTGCCACCCTTTGGTGCTGCTTGAGGCCTGTAATGGTTGTGCAGCAATCATCTGAATTTCACACTAGAATAGGTGACAAGGTTATAAATCCTTAAATGATCTGTCTGGCTGCCTAGTGAAAATCATAACTCAGGCATGTCTCATGCATCTATTTTTTCATTTACTTGTTTACCACTTAACAGAAAAAGAGTTCCATGCTTTATGTTCTCTGAAATCCCATGCTGAGCTTCTTGCCTGGTCTGCAACTGTTTTCCAGCTGGAAGGGCAAGGATGCAATAAATTTCATGAGAGCCCTCTGCATCAAACGATAATGAATTTAGTGTGGGATTTGTCCCATCATCTGTTTAATCTGGTTTCCTAGCTATGGGGGTCTCCAGCTCCAAATGTTTCCAAAGAACGTGTAGAACTCCATGATAGGCAAATAGCAGATGATCTCTGCTTATTATATCTAGTTAAGTAGAAAGACAGAGTTTTTTTTGTCACATCCAAAATTTGTTCTCCTGGCAACTCTGAGTCTTCCTTAACTGGGTAGTTAAAATATCAAACAAAATTATATTCTATTTTCCATTCACAGATGTGATTTTTTTTTTCTAGGAGATAAATTATGTAGGGAGAATACAGTCGTAGCCACATGCAAACTAATTAGAGGTGACAGTAATGGATAACAGGAGCTCAGCTATTTTTAATGAAGTACTGTCAAAACTCATAAATCATTATCTCATTGTAATGTCAAGAAAAATGATAGCATGAAAGACAGTTTTTTCCTTCATTTCCCAAATCAAGGCCATTTCTTTGACCTCAAAAGCCACTAATTAACCTATTTTTCCTAGAACAGGTAACGGACTCCCTAGTGGAAATGCAGGAAGGCGGTGTGGTAAGTTTATCAGTTTACAGCAGCAGGACAGGGTAATTGGAAAGGCAGTAACCCTACTGAGACCAAAACAGGGAAGGCTTACTACTAATAATGCTTATCATCTGAACACAGATGGAAAAAAACATCTGTCCACCAACAGAAGCAGGGAAAAGAGGTAACTATCTCTATTAGGGTCTTTCACAGCTGTATGATCACTTAGAACTAAAAGCAGAGTTTGTAAAAAAAGTAAAATAAAAATAAGTATTTCATTTTGGCTTCTTGATAAAAAAATGTTTAACAAAGGGATTGTTTGCATGGCCTGAATTTTAACTGCAGGACTTTTTATAGTGGGTTTAACTGGGTTTTTTTTTTTCAGTCTCCTGACACCATTTTTATTACAAGCACGATTTTGTATGTTCTCTAAATATTGATGTACATCTGCAGAAAGTGCCCTACACTGTCCACAATAAATGGTCATAGAACTGCTTGAGTTGGAAGGGACCTTCAAAGGTCACCTAGTCCAATCTTCCTGCAACAAACAGGGACATCTACAGCTAGATCAGGTTGCTCAGAGCCCTGCCTGGCCTGCCCTTGAATTTTCCAGGGATGAGGCTTTCACTGCTTCTCCAGGCAATCTGTTCACCACTCATAATAAAAAACTTTTTCCTTGTATCCAGTCTAAATCTCCACTTTTTTAGTTTGAAACCGTTTCCCCTTATCATACTACAACAGACCTTGCTAAAGAGTCCATCCCCTTCTTTCTTACAGCCCCCGTTTAGATACTGAAGGCACTATTAGGTCGCCTTGGAGCCTTCTCCAGGCTGAAGCCCCATCTCTCTCAGTCTGTCTTCATAAAGGAGGTGTTCCATCTCTTGAATTGTTTTTGTGGCTTATCTCTGAATGTGCTCCATGTCTTTCCTCTGCTGAGGACTCCACATCTGGACACAGAACTTCAGATGAGGTCTCACCAGCACAGGATCACCTCACTCCCCCCACTGGCCATGCTTCTTTTGATGCAGCCCAGGATCCTGTTGGCTTTCTGAGCTAAGAGGACACATTGCTGGCTCGTGTCCAGCCTGCCATTCACCAGTACTCCCAGGTCCCTTTCAGCAGGGCTGTGCTCTCTATCCTTCCATCCCCAAGCCCGTACTGATAGTGGGGGTTACCATAATCCAGATGCAAGACCTTGCACTTGGATTCACTGAACCTCACGAGGTTCATCTGGCTCACTGCTCAAGCCAGTTCAGGACTCTCAGGCATCCTGTCCTTCAGGCATGTTGACTGCACCACACAGCTCGGTGTCATCCAAGGGTGCACTCCATCTCAATGTCATTCATGAAGTTATTAAAGAGCATCCGTACTGAGGGAAACTACTCATCAGTGATATCCAGACGGACCATTAACCACTGATCACCAATCTCTGCGTATGATCTTGCAAACCAATTCCTCATTCGTCAAATAGACAACCCATAAATCTGTATCTTTCCAATTTGGAGTGAAGGATGCTGTGGGCTGCCGTGTCAAAGGCTTGACTGAAGTCCAGATGGATGCCATCAGTGGTTCTTCCCCTGTCCACTGATGCAGTTATGCCATTACAGAAGGCCACGAGGTTGGTCAGGCAGGACTTGCCTTTGGTGCTGCTTATAATTGATGGTGCTCGTTATCCCTGACCTGTAAAGCACAGAATTAATTCTCAGCAAAACACATCTAAACAACACAGCTGTGCCTCAGCTACTCACATTTCCACTGAAGGAAAACATCACAACCCTCTGAGGGCTCTCACTGGTTAATTACTGTCATTGTTAGCAATTTACTTCTAATCTAAATTTACCTAATTTCTGCTCTCAGTCACTAGAGCTTGTTATCTTGCTACCTACTAAACTGAAATTACCTCTAGTATTTATTATCTCACTCTAATCAGTGTTAAGTGCAACTCCAAGCCTAGTAATTTTGTCATTGGAAGTAGAAGGTCTTGCAAAAGGAAAAACAAGTCTATACCATGCAGCTCAATCTTTTGACATGCTCAGGTGTAGGCTGCATGTCTTTTACAGTCTGCATCTTCATTTTTAAGATACCTCAGCAACACTTCTAATTTACAAATGCACCAATAGAAAAACTGGGGATGGGTTAGGGGAAAAGCACAGTCTGACAGGCTGTCATTTGCCATAACACACAGAATTTCCTCCTCCCACTACTTGTGGCCACAAAAGTAGGAAACAGCAGAGTTACTGCTTTAGGAACTTATAGAAAAAAGGTCAAATAGAAAACCAGGTAATCAACACTGGTAAATGAAAAAACACCATGCAACAGTAGGTCAAGACCTATCAATTAGACAGCACTGTTGCAGAATTCCCATTAATGCTCTTAGTATGTTTATATTTGGCACAAAAGATGAAAGGAAAAGAGGAGGTGGTTCAGTTCACTGCAAGGTCAGACACAGAGTGAGCACTCACCCCAGGAATGGGGGGGGCAGCTGTTTCAAGGACAGAATGCTGGCAAAAAAATACATTTGGCAGAGGTGGGGAGCATCAATACAAAAGCCACTTCCTTCCTTCTTCCTGTCACATGTGCTCCTGGATAATAAAGACCATGCAGACATCCACCTCTCCAACACTCACAACCTGCTCAGAGATGAATCTATTAAAAATTACACTATTTAAATGCAGTGAACTACTTAACTAGCATCCTTAGTTCCAACTGTAATTGCTGGAATGGCTCAGGAATCCCTGACGGGTGAGCAGTTGGAAAGATTTAGCTCTTGCTAAAAGAGAAATACACTGCAAGTTGCATAAAACTATCTCTTTTGTTAGTAGCAGAAAGGAATTCAGGCAAGACAAGCTCAGTCTCACTGGGAAAGAATTAAGGGTAGCACCCCTGCTCCTCTTTGAAGGAGCTGCTCGTTTCTCTTGCATATGAACCATGCTGCCAGTGTCTGCAGATACAGTGCAGCCCCCTAAAGCTGCTTCTCAGGAAATCAGCAAGCTCTTGCAAAGCCTGCCTACCAAGTGGCATTCATTTATCAGTCTTTGACATTGATTGGTTTTCAGCTCTGAGTGCTATGCGCATTATTAAATGGGACCCATGTAAGTAGGCAAAGACAAAAGCACGAGGATTTTATGTGACTAGTATCAAGAGGGTCAGAAAGCTGCATTAATGTAGCTGCCATCGACCTTGCTGCTGCTGTATGAAGTGTAGAGCTGATATGCATAAAAAGGTCTAAGTTAAGGGGGGATATCTTGTGAGCTTCCTACACTAATGCTGATCTTCTAACAATCCATTATACAGAAAATCTCTACATAATGAACGAAGCTGTTCAATTAGGCTTCAATCCTCCATGCATACAGATGCTTCATTTTGCACTCGCATAGTCCCTCAGCTTCAATTATTGTCACCAATTAACATGTGCAGTTGTACAGAGGTTTTAGCTGCTCCTTTTAGGTTCCAGATTGATCACAAAGGATAGTGAGTGCAGTAAATAATGAATCTCAGTGGCAGCCATGAGACAAATAGACATTACGCCTGCCATAACTGGCAGCCTCCACTGAGCCGTACCTTGCCCCTCATACAATAATGCCCTCTAGATTAGCACTAAGATATATTCCTATTTCATACGCACTCTGTTATAGAGCCCAAAGGCTCAAACCAAGAACAAACCCCAGTCATGTTTCACTCTGTGCAGAAACTACACAACGTGTCCTGTCCAGCCTTCTCATCAGGCTGAAATGGAAAAGCAACAAATGGCCCCAACATCAAGGGTGATGGAAAACACGGGTAAGAGTGGCACTAAGAGTGGTGACATAAGCAGGTGATAGCACAGCTATGTAGTGACAAATAGGTTATGCTTTCAGCTATATCCATTAATGCCCTTTTTGTATGATTTTTGCATCAGAGATGGAAAACTCTTCAAGAGTAATCTTTCCTCTGCACAATAGGATCTCGGGATAATAATCTGTGATAGTTTAAAAACACCACTGCTTCCTTCTGACCCCCCAAATTCAGACACAAACCCAGACTCCCCACACATCAGTTTATGGCAGGAATCAGTAAGAAGAGGAGGGCCTTTAGGCAGGATCTGGGGACAGAATCATGAGAGCAAGCAGTTGTTCTATACATACCCATCTTCTATGTCTACACATGGCTTTGCTTCTTCCATCCCACTTCCAGAATGTAGAGATAAATGGGGCAGGAAACACTGTTGTAACACCTCACTCAACATCCTGAACAAATGAAATGCCTAACCAAAGAAAATAAAAATAAAAAAGACTAGGTAGTACCTAACTATTCCCATCAGCTTATTGTAGAGCATTCTCACAGCATGGCTGAGCAGCTCCCCTCTGTGCCGCATACAGTGGAATTCAGGCACCCTGTTCAGGGGTCAGAGAAACAACCTCCGAATGGTTGCAAAACATTTGGCAACAACTCCACAAGGAAGGGTGTGGACACGACAGCACAGGAACATTGTCAGAGGAAAACTGACATTTTTGTTTCAGCTTTATTTCTCCTTGCAATAAATGAAAATTGATTTGCTTCTTCCACAGCAATAAACATGAATAGGCAAGATCAGACTACTTTAAAAAGAGGACTGGCTGTTGGCCCATGCTCTTCTGCCCTGACAAACTGCCACCTTGTCACCATTAATAGAGAGTTTGTCCTGAGCAGTTATCATGCAGCTCCCTCACCAGGCTGTGTAATTTCTCTTCCTCTGCAGAACTCCTCAGGAAGACGTGGTTAGCTTCTCTACTACTGTCTCACAGAACTGCTTCTCCAGCACTGAAGTCTCAGGTCCTGTCTGGAGTGTGAACTGAGTTATTAGTCCCTGGAGAGATCATAAAGTGTAATCTCTGTACACATGTGTACAGTGTACACTACTGTACACATCCTATTTACCACGTGTTTTGCAGCTGATGGCAACCTTACAGCAATGAAAGGTGCTAAAAAAACAAAACAAAAACTTCTCCACAGTAACAATCTTCCCAATGTTCCCCTCACAGGTTGGGCATTAAGTGTGTGTTTTGCATCGTAATATTATTTATTACCTTTTATTCATGATGTCTGAGAAACCTTTTGTTCCATAATCTTTATATTAAAAGTATGCCAAAAACAGACATATGATAGCATTTGTTTTTCAATTAGCCCTTCCCAGCAATACTGCCTAGGCCAAGATATGGCTGTAGTATCACACCAGTGTGACTGCAACAGATTGTCTTCAGGAAAATACTGTATACTCCATCCAACCAAGCCCAGCAGGTCACCAAGACTTTGCATTTTGTGACTCTGCTGTAAGATTTGCCAGCTGTGGATGGATCCAAGCTATTAGATGTTAAATAATGGACAGGCTCAACACCCAGTAACAGGTACTGCTGTTTAGCTCTCACCTGGCCCATACCATATCCAGCCATCATCTGAATGTCAAACACTGCAAAAAAAGCAATGTTGTAAATTTAATAAACAAATTGGCGATGGTTGGGATGGCTGATCTGAAAAACAAATGTGTACAATTGATCTGACAGAAGCCCAGCACTACCTGCCGAGTGCCAGAAGGCTGCTTTCTGTTCTCACTAACATAGCTAAGTCAAACGGGTCACCTACCGGCAGAGAGCAGTACTGGAGATGGCCCGTGCGGTGGAAGGATGTGAGTTTGTACCTGACACGTCAGTAGTGAGAGGAAGAGGGCAGGGCTGCTCGCCCGAACTGAGCAGACACACAGCACGGCCAGATCGCCCCTCTCCAGATAAGCCACAAACTGAACTCTAGCAACGGCAAGCCTGAATTGCCTAGCCTCAACAACATTGCTCAGGGCTGAAGTCAGACCACACAAAGGGCAAGAATTCTAGTTATATATGCACAGAGAAAATATAGAACATATTAAAAAGAAGGCACAAGCCTTAAATGTGCCGACCAGGACAATTTGCTGCGGAAATACAGCACCATGAAACATTTAAGCAGCCATTTGAGCCGCTTCATACCACTCCAGAGATGCATGGACCACTTGCACATCCACTGCCTCCTGCCTGCAGACACCCCTGTGCATGCAGAGCTGCAGGCAGCAGCGGTCGCACAGCCCCAGCCTGGCAGGAGGACTGCCTGTAATTCTCATTTCTTCCTCTTTCCATTTCTATTTTTTACTTTGTATCCCTTAACACTTCAGTGTAAAAGTCAGCAGAGTTTTACCACATCCAAAGCACTGATGCAAGAGCGCAGACTGCAAGAGCCACACCACAGGACCACAGAATGGGTTGGAGGGAATCTCAAAGACCATCTACTGCCAATCCCCTGCCATGGGCAGAGCCACTCAGCAGCTCAGGTGCCCATCCAGCCCAGCCCTGAGTGTCTCCAGGGATGGGGCACTCACAGCTTCTTGAGGCAGTTGTGCCAGTGCCTCACTGCCCACTGGGTAAAGCATTTCCTTCGAATATCTAACCTAAATTTCTCCTCTTGTAGTTTAAAGCCATTCCCCTTGTTGTATTGCTATCAGAGCGTGTAAAATGTCATTCCTCCTCCCATTTATAAGCTCCCTTCAAGTTCTGGAAGGCTGCAGTAAGGTCTCCCCGGAGCCTTCTCTTCTCCAGGCTGAACAAGCCCATGGTGGGCACACACCCAGATGAAGGCCGGGATGTGCTTGTGCTCAGCTCCACAGTAAGGATTCTCAGTTTACTCCAGCAGCACAATACCCAGCACAGCACACAGGGCCTGCACGGAGCCCTGGTGTCACCACGCAGCCATCCATCTGCACTGCTGTCAGCTCCCACTCCCACCTCCCATTTCCAAGGCTGATTTCATAGGACAGGGGAGATATCTTGAGCTTTGCAGGACAATAAAGCACACATCACCCACCAGATCCATAAACACACGGCAGCATGCAAGCGAGTCATAAGGAACAGATGGATTTTGAGCGTGTCTTGGTGCGGCAGAAGCCTCACACCTTTTTCTCTGCACGGCGCTGGATGAGGCTGAGCGGCCACGGCCGCATCTCAGCTCGCCGAGCTTCTCGCTCCGCCGTGTCGGCGCTATGAGGGAGCTGCCCTCGCCGTCCACGCAGGCAGCAGCACGGCTTCGGCCACCCTGCTGCGGGGAGAGGGGCGGAAAGCAGAAGCGCTGGAGGCGCTGAGCCGCTGGAAGAGCTAACGCGGCGTACGCAGCACGGGCTGCGTGAGGGAAATGCCGGGAGCAGCACTGCCACGCACCGTTCCTCCCGTGCCCAGCACCTGCCGGGTCGCCGCCTTTCCACGCGGACAGCCCGCCGGGGCTCAAGAGCGGGCAGGGCGCCGGGCCGGGCGGTGCCCCCAGCGGAGCGCGGCGCTGCCGGGGGAGCGGGGCAGGGAGCGGGGCAGGGGCAGGGGCGGGCGAGAGGGAGGGAGCGAGGCGCGGAGGGAGCGCGGCCAAGCCCGGCCCCTCGGCTCGCTCAGCCCGGCCCGGCGCTCGGCGCTCCCCCCCGGGCTCTTTGTTGGAGGTGGCGGCAGGAGCCGCGCGCTATGTCCTCCCCCAAGAACGGCTTCTACCGGCAGGAGATCACCAAAACTCTCTGGGAAGTGCGGGACCGCTACCGGGACCTGCAGCTCGTGGGCTCCGGCGCCTACGGAACCGTCTGGTGAGCGGGAAGGGGTCGGGCTGCGGCTGCCCCGGGGAGGAGGGCGCACCCCGGGACCGGGGGCGGCCGAGATGGCGGCTCGGCGGGGCGCAGCCCGGGGTCGGCGGGACGCGGCGCTTTCGCTTTCCTCCCGACCAACTTTCTCCGGCGGCCGTTCCGAGCCGGGCTGCGCTGCCAGGTCCGGGGGGACTGAGGAGCGCCGGCCCCACCCGCACCTGGGCGGCCCCGTCCCGCGGAGAGCCGGGCGGGGGAGCGGGGGTCCGCCCGTGCGTGGTTGGGAACGCGCTCAGAGCCGCGCGTGTCCCCATCCCGGGCTCCACCCTGGAGCGGGACGCCTGGCTTGGGATCGTTTTTCTGTGCCGGGCACGCCGCTGGCAGAGCGAGGCAGCAGAGAGCGGCGGTGCCGCTCCGCCCGCACTCACAAGGCGCTGTTCTGCTCCCCTGAAGCTCCGCTGTGGATGGAAGAAGCGGCACCAAAGTGGCCATTAAGAAGCTGTACCGCCCCTTTCAGTCCCAGATCCTTGCCAAGAGAGCCTACCGAGAGCTGCGCCTCCTGAAGCACATGAAGCACGAAAACGTGAGTTCAGTCTTCGCAGAGCTTACGTGCACTGAAAAAGAAAAGAACTGGGCAAGCTGATGTGCAGCTGTGGCGTTCAGGGCTCTTTGACAAGACCTGTGGTCTGTCCTTCGTCTGCCTGTCCCTGATCTGCAAACGTCAGCTCACACATGGGAGTCTCCTGTGAGAAGCACATCTTGCTGTCCTGTAGGAGAGGTTGGGTGGGAAGGTTTAGAACTGCAGTGGAATTTGTGCTTCAGACCAGTGAAAGAGATGGAGTGCCCAGAAATTCCATCCTCGTCATTACATCCCTGTGAGGTACAGGAGGATGGATCTGTGCTGTGCATCCCACACGGCAGCATCTGAAAAGTGAAACAGGTTTTCAGAACTTGCTGAAGGTGGGCATGTTGTGCATGCATACCTATTTGGGGGAGTAGGGCTTTCTTTATCTTTCATGAAGTATTCGGAAGTGTTGGGTTTGTGCTAATAGGAAACAGGGAATGTTTGGGAATAACTAAGCAAAGTGCTTTACTGGAAAGTAAAGAATAAGATACAGCACTCGGCACAGATTCCCACACAGTACAAAAGAAGAACAGCTGTAGGAAGAAGTGTTGAAAGTGTGATTAAATTGTTTATCCTGAACAGATCTGTGTGAAAACTTTTGTGGAGTCGAAGCGTGAGGAGAGGCTCCCATGGTGAGCTGGGGGGATCGGAGTAGTGGCTTTAAATGCTTTAAAATGAAGGAAGAAAAAAGGAAAGATTGGGGGTAGTGGCTTATTAAAATGATACATCAGAGTCTGTTTTCAAGTAATAATGTGGGAGGTTAATGTGGGAGGTTGGAGCATTTTTCCTTCATATAGCCTTCATGATGGCAAGCTACATGATGGAGAGTGAGGATGAGAGAAACTGGTGCTAACAGTAACCTATCATTGTCATTTGACATTATGGGATTAACAGTCTGGGTACCAGTGTTGTCTAGGTTTGTTTTGAAGAATAATCAGTGGGATATCTGGACTGTCCAGAAGAAGAAGGCCTTTTGTAGGCTTAAAGCTTTTCGTGCCTCTTAACCTTTTGGCCTAAATCTTTTAGCATATTTCCTCATTTTACTTGAAGTAACAGCTTTTTAACCACTATTGTACATATCAAAGACTTAATTTTTGCAGGGATCTTCCATGTCATACATGGGCTTTCATACTCTCTGCATTTTCTCCACCGAATATTTGGGAGCAGTTAGCTCCTGCAGTCAAAAGCTCTTAACGGTGTGCAGAGTTTGCAAACTGTCTTCCGTTTCCCAGAGTCATGCGTTGGGTTGCATTTTCCACTCATGTAGGCCCTTCAGGACAGCACTCTGGAACCTCACCACATGCTTGTTGGATGACTACAGAATACACACAGAAGTGCTCACTGTGGAGTGTGAGTGCCATTTGTAACAGGTACAAATCAGTATACATGGAGGAAGGGAATAATATGTAACATATAGTCTTAGAAAACAATTTGGGCCACAGAAGGATAAATCTGGTCTAGGTGCTAAGGAAAAAAATTGCCACAAATTATGGTATTTACTCATTAAAGATCAATGACCAAATAAATGATCATGCAAGGAATGTGTGGACACTGGGGAGGCAGACACTGACCCTCGCCCATCCAGTATAAGGCTGAAGGGGCATTACAGCTCTTCATGAGGATTTCCATCCACGATTCCAGTCCCATACCATTCATTTCACCCACTGTGAATTAGGACTGGCAGCAAAGCCTTTCAGGATTTCTAGCCCTCATGCTGACCTCGGGATACTCTTTAAACATTCCTCCCATCCCAAATTAGACCAGAGTGGCAGTAGCACTCCTCATCAGGATTTTCAGGCCTCCCCCCAATCTTTGATCTGCTGCAGTTCTGTCAAAGAGCCTCTTTCTTTGCACATTGTTGTTCTTTTCATCTGTTGTCATTGCCTTTGGATAGAGCATGTCTGCCCTTTGTAGCTTTCAAGGGAGCGTTATGATGTGTATGCATCAATGTATTATCATAGTTTATTTAACCTTATGATGCATTCATAATAATAGAAGAAAATAGTCTGACACGCCACAGTAAAAACTGGCATCTCTGACCCTCCATTAAGAGCACAGGAGACATCATAAACCTGTGCTACAGTTCTTCATTGTGTCCTGCTGGAGTGAAGAAAACACCTACTCGATACCCTGGATTACCTCTATTATTGATCCTTTGAAGAGTACGCTCATTTACTTAGTGTGGAAGTGTCGTAGGATGTCCTGTTATCCTACAGGATGAACGTAAATACGGGAGTCATCTCACTTAATTTTACTGAAGTTGTGTTTTACCTTGTAGGAGAACTAACTCCCAGTCATTTTGCTCACCTATTCAGGCATTTTCAGGAGTAGGCAATAGCGGTTGCAATGTACGATTAACAAACATACAATTAGCAGAGTACTCTATAGGTTTCATAATTAGAAAGATTGTCGCAGTGGAGAGAGAGAATCAAAAATAAATGGAATGCTCACTTGTGTCCTAGGCTTGCAGTAGAAAACTCCAAAGGGAGCCATCTCCAGAAAGAGATCCTTCCCCCATGGCAGTCAGGCCTTAAATGGGGTCTAGGAGAGGTGCAACCGCCTTCCACCCCTTCTGGTCACACAGCTGAATCGCCTTCACCTGTGCTCCCATGGCTGAGCCAGTTTTTGCCTCAGGTGGTCAATCAGTGGCTCAGGCTGTGACTCAAGAGTTCCCATACGTTGCAGAGATGACTATCTCTTCATTTTATATGCCAAATCATTATGGTCTCTGATGGCTTTCTAGTAGTGCGTAACTGAAATGTAACAAGGAATATTTCTGTGTAAGCCATGCAAATTTGTAACATGGAACTTCTCTTCATCCCTCAGAAAACAAATCCATGAGGGAAGTGGTGTTGAGGACCATGGGGTAGAAGCCATCTATCAAGAGAGTGAGACCTGTCTCTGATGGCACTCAGATCTGTCTTTTGATGGATGTTATAGTCTGAGAGAATTTGGGATGTTTCACAAGCATCGTAAGTTACTTCTATTGCCTAAGAAGTAATTTAACCCAGATATTAGATATTGCCTTAGATATTGCCAAAAAGGAAAGTTAGCTTCCAGCAAGATAAGTTGCTGGATTACTTTTTAGCTGTATAAACAGATACTCTGGCAGAAAAGAGGAAGTGGTGTGAAAATGGGGAATACAAGCAGCTAAGCAGAATGAAAAGCATACTGTGTTTTTTGCTTTTCTTCATTTATTCATGCTATCTCCCACTACAGATCTTGGTTGTTTCTTTGGCACCCACTGCATCATGTAGAAGACCAGGCTGCTTATCTTTTGGAAGTTGTTTTTGGGTAGTGCTGCTTTTGTTCCCTGCCTTTTTACAATTTGAGTTCATTTAAAGTGAGGACCCTTAAAATTATCTATTATGGCTTTGACTTAAAACCAGAAAGAGAATGAAAACAGTGCCTGTGTGCCAGCATACGTTTGTATCTATATATAAGCATAAGCACACATGATAATTCTGACCCAGTTGTACCAATTTAAATTCTGAATATGCTTTTGGAATAAGATTTTTGACAGATGCCCATTAAACATCTCTTTAAGTTGAGTCAGTTAATATTCTACAGATGTCTTCCTGGAAACCTACTAAGAGTCAGCTGCAGTATTTGTTTAAAGGTACTCTATATATTACTCTCTCAGTCATCTCTCTGTGAGAACATTACTCTCTGGTGAATTCCAACATCTCAAGAACAATGTATGTTTTACATTAGGAGAACCATTTAGTGTTTTTCCCCCTTTGGAAGGAGCTCGAGTATCCAACAGACACCAAATCAGCTCTCGCTCTACAGCTACGCTTCTGAGGATGATGATGCAGGCCTTCCATTTCAGGTTAGCTGATGCTTAATTATCTTGAATTCTTAATCATGAAAAAAGTGAGGTCTTTTGGCATCAGCCAAGGGGCAACATTTTTTCAGAGAAAATACTAGGAAGGTATGCTCCTACCTGAGGAGATCTTCAGACTGTCACTTTTGCAGCTCATCTGGCCTGGCGTGAGCATTAGAAGAGGAAGTATACTAAGTCAGTCCAAGAAGGGAGTTACAGGTGAGCAGTGCCTTTACACAGATGTGTGGTGCCACTGTGAATGCTCACTGCATTGGATTTCCTGCAGGAAACCCTGTAGGACTGCATCAGCTGAAAATTCACATCCTTTAAGGAGATAAGTGCCATAAAATGCAAATTGTCAATCCTGTCCGAAAGTGGTAAATCTGCTTTCAGATTGCAAGTGAGGCATGGCTGTATGATTTACTGCTGTCAAAATGTTGTAGGGCAGTAACACTCATGGTGCTTTTTCTGCATGCTGAAAGCTACAAACAGCAAGGCAGCTAACACAACACCAAGTACTGAAAGAAGTGACTCCAGGAGCTGCTGGTAAATCAACATGGCAATACCAGTCATCACACGTTGGGCTTGTTTTTACAAACCTACCTGGTAGGTGTTTTATCCAGGCTGAACGTCAGCCATCACCTGTTTCTTCACACCCAGCCTTAGACAGTAATAAAGCAGACGGATGTGCTTAGTCAAATAAGACACGGTGAGGACAGCGCTGAAACCCAAACCTTTTTGTTTTAGGATTTTTGCTCACTCCAGGGTGTAAGTCTAAAGCATTTGAGTCTGTTGGGTGTTGTGTATAGGTCTCTAGAAGAGCGTGGCTTGTGAGACATGGCTGGTGTCTGTGGATGTGCTGCCATTTCCATCTCTCCTTGAGGTGCAGCAGAGGTAACCCTGGGTGGAATGGAAGTGACTGCAGCATGAGCCTTGTGCTGTGGGTTACAATTATAAAGATTGAGGCTTCTTAGCATAGTTAAAAGGACACCGGTGCCCTGTGATGTGGAAGAGCACAACAACATGAAGTTGAAGCTAACACTGCAGAAAATGTAATGCAGTATGATATATAGTTCAATATACCCCAGCAGGGCTCTCTTAAAAAATGTATTTGCAGCTTGAGTGCCAGAGCTGCTCAGCTTCGCTGTGTGTTCATGTGTAACATCCATGGGATAAAGAAGCACTTACTGCATGAAAGACATAGCCTGCATTACTTATTAATTTATAGCAGATCACGTCTTTCATTTGCGTTCTGCTGCTTGCATCAGAAATTTCCTTTACAGAAATCCAGTGAAACGGTCCTTGAAAATACATGAATGTGCATGGGAGCATATGGATGAGGAGCTCCTCGCTGCTGTGTGCCCGTGGTAGAATTGTGTTTCGAACAGGAGATATCTGAGAAGAGGAGGGTGGTAAACACCTTACAAACACAGCTGTTATTTGCTGCCAGTAATTAAAACTGATCAGAATGATCAGTGTAAATGTCTTGTGCAGGGGAATGATAGAGATTAAAAATAAGGCTGGAGCCACTGGAGCGGCTTCCTGGGAGAAGGACACAGTCAGCAGTGTACAGAGCATGAACATCCCCACCTGAAACAAGTAGGAGTAGCAGAAGTGTAGTTCTGCAGCTGGTTGGCATTGCTTTGCAGGGAGATGGGAGAGGCACACATCAAGCTCTGTCCTTAGACATGCTTTGTAACAAGCAAGGAAGGTACTGCAGGGGAGCTGATGAAAATCCAACCTGTTTTGCAGTGAGATGGGCAGAAGCAATCAAAATGCATCCTTTGTGGGGGCTTCATTCTTGAAATCGCTTCCTGGCAGAGTTTGTAGGGAAAAAATGTGGTCATGGCTCCTGGCAGTTTCTACAGATGCTTTTCATCGCCATCCCTGGGTGCAGGGAGTTCATTCCTTATCAGAGGGGAAGAATACGGCTGCAGGAGGCTTCACAGTACCTCAGCTTTCATAGAGAGCACGCTATGAACAAGAGATGATTCTTGGGATGCGTGTTTTGTGGTGGCTTCATTCTGTGCTGGGGCAGTATCTTTAAGCACCACGAAGTTTTTGCAAATACTGTATTTAATTGGGAGAAGAGGGCATTTTAGACAGACTTGGGATTTTCCACAGTACGGAAAAGGGAGTTTCCTGTATTCTGTCCAGTTCTTTTCCTTTTCCTGGAGAAGTATCTGGAGATGTATCTTCCTGGGAAGACTTATTTCATTCTGTGCCTCCTTGCTCTTAGCATATCTGCAGAAAGCAGTGGTCTGGGTGGAAATACTAAATGACTCTGTTCCAGGGAAGAAAGATCACCCCAAAGCACAACTGTTTCATAAGGATCACCAAGGGGAAGCAATTGGGCCCCTTTTATTTTTAAATCAATTAACTATTAACGTGACATATATTGGGCACTAACGTGGATCTCAGGTTTTTCAGAAAACTTGCTTTGGAGAACAAGAAAAGGAGCACTGTGAAACACTTGGCATGTTAGAAGAGCTTTCTGTGTTAGTATTTAAAATTCCCTCCAGCGGGAGCAGTGCTGGTCTCTGTGGTATTCCTCACATCACGGGGTTTGCAGCAACGCAGGCCAACAGTACGCTCGTCTCCGGAGGTTTGCAGCCTCCCTTGGAATCAGTAGTTTGTACCTCAGGAAGCATAAAGTAACGATGGGACACAGTTTAATGGAGAAGTAAGATTTTGCTGTGGTTCACGGAATGATTTTTGTTCTGCTGTTCTCTTTATTGAAACGTGTTCTTGTGTTGACAGTGGGGGCCTGATAACATTTTGTTATGATGAGATGGAAGCAGTGCAGCATCCTTATCACTTCATCTTCTGCTCCATCAGCTCTGTCTGTGGGGTTGTCCCCCGTGGGTCACTGCTGCATTCTGGCATCACAGAGTTTATCTTCAGTATGTTTTGTGTTGGTGAGGCAGATAGCTTAGGTGAATGAAGGCATAGAAATACCTCCTTGGAGAGAACAAGCAGGACTTCTGGAAAAGTGGGAGGAGAGGAAGAAACACTGAAGATGTCACTTCAGAGAATAACCAAATCCTCTGTGGGTATAGTCACTGTTTTATGGTAGTCACATTATTCTGAATGAGTTTCAGATAACGGTGCTCAGAAAAATATTACTAGCTATTTTTTCTAAGATACGTTTCGCTACAAAGATGAGGGATTGTGAGGTTTCTGTCCTCATCTAAGCCTTGCAATGTTGTGATAACACCCAGTCTAAGTGTGGTACCTCCCTTGAATGTGAAAAGGACAAAAATAGGTGCACAAAGGATGTCATCAGTGTTGGTTGCGTTTATTTCAACCTTTGAATAAAGGAAGTTGTTCTTCCTTTCTTTCTTTTTTTCCCTGCATTTCTGCTCTTTCTGCATTTGTCTTTACTTCCACATAATTTGCTATGCTATTATGCTAATAATGTCCCAAATCCATCCTGATTGTTATCCAGGTGAATTGTGCAGTAATTTCAGTACTGTGATGGTAACATAGACAACATAATACGCCGTTAGTCTTGTTTCCTTTCATGAAGCTTCTAGTTTTTCAATTTTAAACTGATGTGTAATCCCTAAACCACACAGCCATGAAGATTGGTCTGAATAAGGCTATAAAGATTACAAGTCTCTTAGGAATAATATTCTCTTTCATTTTCCATTTCCATTGCTTTCTTTCTGTGCCCCACTGGTTGGTACTCCACAGGCCTGCTGACAATAGGAGAAGTGCTTTCTGTCAAAGTGTTTGGCTTCTAAAAAAGCATTTCAGACCTCAGCACAGAAGCCAGTCTGCACTGATGACATCAGAGCCAGACAGACCTGGCATCAGTTGGGGGGTGGCATGGTAGTCTGTCTTACTGATCTAATGCCATTCCACTCCTCACAGGTGTTTCAAATACCTTTTTTCAGTGTGGCCTTCAATTCAGTACCACAATAACCCTTAGCCTGTGACGTGCCTGTCTAAAAGTTGTGTCGCAGAAGGTTGCTGAGAGAGGCATGTGCATCAGTTAATCAGTGCATCAACCAGCCTAAAAGCTGCCGTTTGAGATAGTGTGCATTCGTGCAAACCCAGAATACCATGTTCCAGTGTCAGTGTGGCAGCCTGGACCTGGCACGAGTAGCCCACTGCCCAGAGCACCAACAGGCTGCTGGCAGAGCCTGGCTTCTGGGCCCTGCTCAGGGGCTTGCTCTGAGCAAAGAGAAACTGTGAATTAGCAGTGTCTGACTGCAGGACTCCAGTTTGAGGTTTGAACTACAGATGTTCTAGGAAGCTGAAAAGAAACAACTCCAACTGCCTGTAATGTGTAGGAATTTACAGGATTAAGCAGTGTCTGAGCTGAGATTTCGCTTTAGACAATGCCAGCTACATCTTCTGAAGCATCTAGCTCTGTATATTTAATTTACTAGTCATTAATGAGCTTGAGAGAAGCACTGGAGATGACTGTATTAAGTCTATATTCAGCTGATGTAGTTGCACTGAAAAATACACCCTAGAATCATAGAATGGCTTAGATTGGAAGGGACCTCAAAGATCACCAGTTCCAAGCCCCTGAATGGGCAGGCTGCCATCCACCAGCTCAGGCTGCCCAGGGCCCCATCCAGCCTGGCCTTGAGCACCTCCAGAGATGGGGTGCCCATGTCTTCTGTGGGCAGCTGTGCCAGGGCATGACCACCCTCTGAGTGAAGATCTTCTGCCTAACATCTAACCTAAATTTCTTAGGAAAAGCTGTGGTGGGGAGATGTACTTTGCTAGGTGGTTATTTCTCTTGATAATGTACTTTCTATGGGAAGAATTTAGGTCTAGTTTCTTGTTTGCTCTCCCAGTTAGGGATTGCAATCTTTCTACCTAAATTACTTCCTCAGGGAAATCAGCAGGTGTTTGAAGTGTTCTTCATTGTTATCAGTGCAGGTCCAGCTAAGTGAGGACCACTTATGACTGGTTCAGATTATAAACTGATTTATCTGGTTTATTTAAAATACTGAAGTCATTCAGGTTCAGAGGCGCTCCGTCTTCCTGTGTAAAATGGTAAGCCTCTGAGCTTTTTATTTAATACATCTTTTTTATCACAAGTAGCCCTCACAGGTTTAAAATTTAACACATAGCGAATCCTAATGTTGTTAGGCGCTACTTCAGCCACCTTTATGCCCAGTTAATGTCTTGTTATGGAAATGTTGTTTATTACATTTCTCCACTAATTACACTATTCAGGAATTTTTCTGTTAAGGTAGTATTAACCCATGGTTTCTTTCTCTCCCTTCTCCTTATTTTCAGGTGATTGGAATACTGGATGTGTTCACACCAGATGTCACAGTGGAGAAATTTACTGGCTTGTGAGTTTTGAGTTGTTTCTGTTTGGGAGCAGGGGACTGTTTCTTGTATGGAGAGAGATTTGTTTGTGTGTCTTAATAATGGAGAATTCCAAACCCGTTGCTTCCTGACTTTTCTGAATTCTATCTTAGAATGGCTGTTCCATGCAACTTTGAAATTGGTAGGTTTTTCAGACTATTGTTAGAGCTAGTAACCTGTTTTATAAGCTGTGTGGCTGTGTGCTTCTTGAATCCTTCAGTAAACACCTTCTGATGGGCTCCCTAACCCGCCTTTAGTGTTTCTTCCACTAAAGCTTAGATGATCAGATAATGGAACCATTCTTAACCCAGGCAAGTAGTCTCAAAGTGACGCCTTCTGCATGACACATCTCCAGTGTGGTCCATTCTAATTCTAGGATTAATTAAAAACTGCTGTTACTGTTTAATGTTTTGTGAATATCTGAGCTCTGCTCTGTTGCATTCCTCTCTGTGTGGTTTCCCAGTGCTCATTCTGCAGTCCCTTATGTCCAGTTGAAGGTGTTCTACACTTCCCCTTGACTACTAATCTCACAGGCCAACATGATCCAAGCAGAATGTAATATAAATTATTTTCTGGCACCGGGCATCTACATCTCTTTGTTGTCTGTCTTTTGGCAGCATCTCAGACACCAGATATTTAGTGCTGCAGATATTAAGCCTGTTTTACTTGTGGATCCTTCTGCAATTCTTGTGAATTAGAGTCACTACAGAAACAGTCGTCAGAAACGCTCTTGGACTTACTGTAGATGATACATTATATTTGTAGAACTGCACTGAACTTCCTCCAATGTATCTATATTTTAAAAGCAACCCTGTGTATTTGTATGTTGACAAAAAAAAAAAGCTATCTGACAAGAAAATGAGGGAAACAAATACAAAAAACATGGACCATGTGTTAATATTGATCATTTAAGAGACCACGGAGCCAAAAAGGATGTTGTCCAAAAGGTTGGATTAGATACGTGAGGGAGCCTTCCCTTGGCTGACTAGTTGTGAGATGTTATCTCTTACTGACTGTGTAAAGATCAAATTCAAGTTGATTTGTGGCCAGAAAAAGCTGAAGAGAGGCATGTGGTTTCACCACCAGCAATCCCTAAGGCCGGTGTCATCCAAGACTTTGGGTTTCTCAAGTAATTCTGGCCCTCCTGTTTAAAGCATAATATGTTCCTGCTCTGTCTGCTGCTCTGCTTTCCTGCTGCTCAACTCCATGAGTCAGTGTAATGAAGACTAAAAACAAGATACCATTTCCTGTGTGAAGAAACAGTCAGTGTCATTTCCCTGCTTGCACTTGTTTTCTGTCAGAGTTGGAAGTGCAACTGATGGAAATATTGTACAAAATCAGTCTTTACCAATTGAAATCCCACTGTGTACAGCTGTTTTTCATCTTCTTTGACTACAATTTTTGCACTGTCTGTCCTTGTATCATAAAACAAGTATCTAGAACAGGTTGCTGCCCTCTAAAAGTTCTAGAGTTTTAACTTGGACTTGCAAGGAACTTAAATGTGCTAGGCATCACGTTTCCATTGATTTGGCAATCAAGTGTCTAACCTCACTGTAAATACATTTCTAAAATAAAAACAAGTTCGGCAAGCTTTAAATAGGAGACAAAGTGTTTGAGTGAGCCTGTAACGTTTGATCCAGTCATTCCAGTGAGTTACTCATAAACTCGTACTGAAGTTTGGATTTTCAAACTCAGAAATGGATTTTCTCTTTCTTAAATTTTGTTTCCCCATTTTGTTTCCTCAGTTTGAACTGTTAGGTTTGATGTCACCAAACTGTAAACTGAGCACATTGCATATGGAAAAGTGCTCTTAGAGTGCTTGATGGTTACATGTTGTTTTTAATGTTGTCTATTTACATAAATCATTATCCATCCAGAGGCCTGCGATCTGTATGGTTGATGGCAGGCTAGTGAAATCTTAGTGAATCTTGAAGGTCACTGCCATTACTAAAAGACACATAGATATTTCTTTCTGGGTTGTTTTTTTTTTGGTTTTTTTTTTGTTTTTTTTTTGTAAAACTAGTGTCATTTTCTGGTTCATTTCAAATTTTCCTGGCCTCTGGGAAAATGCATCTAATAAGTCTGAATAAGGGGAGAACATAATTATGCTTTTAACATTCAAGAGCATCAACAAAGCAGAAATCAAACTCAGTTTTCTAGGTTACTGGATCTGTTGTTGAGAAGCATCTAGAGTGAGACTTGGAGAGAGAGAAGAAATTTCATTCTCAGTAGTTGCTATGTCCTTATATGATTACAGAATTGAATTGCACATTTTTTCTGTCCAAGAGATAACAAACTGGCCTGTGAATGTTGAGACTGGAAGCCAGTATGAGTTACTGATGATGAAGGAGGTTACAATCCTAGATAGAAGTTAATTTGTTACATCTGACCTTGTCTATTTGATTCTAGGCCGTTTGATTGCTGCTGGTTCACATACCCTGTGATAATGATGGTGAGATAAATACCACTGTGTGTGAATGTTCCAGTTTCCTGTGTAGATATCTTTGAAATATCACATGGCTGTTGAGTAGATACCTTTTATCTAGTTCAGCATCTGTACTCTTCTGGTAACTGCCAACTTTCCATAATCAGTGTCAGGGTTATGTGGTACCTCTTCATGACAACAGATAAAAACACAGAGGGGCCTGAAGGGAAGATAGATTGGTAAGATTGTTTGGTAAACAGAATGATCTGTAATATTGTCAATGAACCACAGCATACAAGTATGTTTCAATTTATTTGACAAACTTACAATTATTCTGACTTTATTTCCTTTTTTTTTTTCGTTTTAGCTACCTAGTCATGCCATTTATGGGAACAGACTTGAGTAAGATAATGAAGCATGAGAAACTCACTGAAGACCGAATCCAGTTCTTGGTATATCAGATATTAAAAGGCTTAAAGGTTTGCCACTTTTTATTATTTCCATTTCACAATATCTTGTTTTCCTAGTAAACTGTTATGGAGAGCTGTACTTACCATTTGATGGCAGGATAGAGCTTACCTTGCCTTGTTTGGTACAAGTATTGAATTCTGTGCAGTAGTTATTTTGTGACAGTGTTATCTGGCAGGGCTGGGATTTTTTTGTGCAATGCTTTCTTTGTGGATTTTGTTGTTTTTTGTGTGTTGGCTTTTTTTTTTTCAAGAAAAAGAAAAGAATTGAGGTCATTACATCGTGCCTATATGTATGGATGTAACCTGTAGGTGTGGTGTTTGGGGAATGAAAATCTGAACTGGAGAGAAAATCTGAGCCTCACCATCTCACAGTGCTCACACTGGTTTTGGTGAGTGTTCAGGGACCATAATAAATGTCACTTTAATCTCTGTGTGTTAAGAGCCCAGTTCTGCAAAGCACTGTTGAATGTGACTAGGTAAGTTATTCTCTGGAACACATTTCACTTATTTATATATTCAAGAAACAAGAATTCAGAATGTAGGTGATGTCTTCCTCTTGTAACATTACTGTGCTAAATCCCTTCACCTAGCTCTGCAGGCTGTGTCCAAGCTCTCCAGCAGTGATGTCATTTAATTCCCTTTGCTGTTCAGGAGACACATTGTGTAGCATGGAGGCCATAGAACTGCACCGTGTAGGATTGGTGTGGTTCCTTTGGCTGCTGCCAGCACTGTACAGCTTTTGTTTTATAGTCCTACAACATATGGGCAGACTTTGCGCACAGAGGTGAAGTGCAGACTGTGCTGGGAGTTGTATCTGATAGGGATATGCGTATGCGGTGAAAATCCAGCACTGGTTTTAATAGAGGAACATTTGTCACATCTGTCAAGATTCTGATTTGTTCAGGTGTGTATTTATATTGCCAAACCCTATTAAAATAATCAGTATTGCGGGACAACTTGGTGGTCCTGTACAAGAGCATCAGCATGATTCCTTTGTAGCTCCATATTTAATAGATAGAGAAGGGCAGTTATTGTTCTGCTCTCATCATGAAACTTAGTAAACATGTTTTGTGCTTGAGGTTTAGGTTAGATGTTAGGAGGAAATTTTTCATACAGAGAGTGGTGACACGCTGGAACAGGTTGATCAAAGAGTTTGTGGATGCCCCATCCCTGCAGGCATTCAAGGCCAGGCTGGATGTGGCTCTGGGCAGCCTGGTCTGCTGGTTGGGGACCCTGCACACAGCAGGGGGTTGAAACTAGATGATCTTTGAGGTCTTTTTCAACCCAGGCCATTCTATGACTCTATGATTTTTATTTTGGTGATACAGCTGTATGCTTTTGTCTTATTTAAAATACTTGGTTAAGCTTGCAACTTAGAAGGGCTTTTGCCATTCTTTTGTTTTTGGCAGAAAAGCTGTGTAATGTGAACGAATATGGAAGGCAAGCTGAAAATAAATGTCCTTACGCAGGTGGAACAGGACTGGAGTTTCCAGCTCCTTCAGTCTTGGGTTCCTTATCTGCAGGAATGTGAATTGGGTTTGTTTTCTTAGAGGTCTGAGGATATGGGGTTGGTCATTGTATTTCTTGATTTATGCAGTATTTGAGAACATAAACTTAGCTCTTGGGCTCTATGAACCTTATATACCTTTTCAAGCATCTGTTGCCATATTCATGGTAATTTTTGTTTTCTCCAGTTCTCTCCTTCGGTCATCCCTGTTTACTGTATTTGTTCACGTTTGTGGTATTCTTTCTTCTTTACTGTTTTCTCCTCCCTCACGCATTTCCTCTTCAGTTTTTCTTTGCTGTTAAGTCACTCCTCATTTTAATTTTTCTTGCTGCCTAGAATGCTTTTCCCCTAGACTTTTCCAATTCCCTTTTTAGTAGATTTTCATTTTGTATAGATATTACATACGCAGACAATAATCCATAGAATTCAGACAACTGTTGGATCTCTTCCTAGCACAATCTGAAGCTTTCACTCAAGGATTTATGAATGCTATCAAAAGTCAAGATTATGCACAGAGCTCCTGTGTTCAGAGGGACTTTGCACACATTAAGCTGGAATCTTGAATTATATTTTGTTCCAGTAAATTGGTAATAACACTGTGAAGTGTATGTCTGCTGTGGTCTCGGTGTGTTTATCACATTAAGAGTGAATAATCTGACAACAGATGGATAACTTAATGAAGAAAATTGGCAAGAATAGGATCCCATTTCAGAAGGCTGTTGAACCGAAATGGAAAACTTTCTGAACTAAAAGGAGTTTAGTTCCAGTGCTGTACCTGCCAGCAGATAACAGAAAGCAGTCACGAAATACCACTATTGTTGAAGAAGCACTGCAGCTCAACACAGGTTTTCCTGTTTACAGAAGGGCTAGCATTTACACAAGCACCAGAAATAAGTGCTATTTCATGTAATCTCAGCAGTCTTACGTAAAGAGAAGTGTTGAGAAGATAGATGAGTTCTCCCCAAAATGTTGATATGATTTTTGGTGCTATTAACTGTCTTAATCTTCAGTGGAGCGAGAACACCGATAAAACCACATTCTTCATCAAAATGGGTGGGTTTACTTAAAATAAAACTCAAAAGGGTGCAGTCCCTTTAATTCCTGTTTCTACATGCTACATTCTTAGGCACAGAAATTCCTGAATCTGCTAGTTATTTCCTTACTATGTACAGTCATACCAGCAAAAATAGCCTATAGAATATTATTAGCCTCTGCTTTGGAAAATCAAGAGGCCTCAGTACAAAGACACCAAAGTGATTTGGAATGTAAGTAGTCATGGTGGTATCCTTGATAAAGATGGCTGTTGGCTGAAGACTCCAGCCTTTTCTCCATTTGTTGGGAGCCTAACTACTTACAGGCATATTGATAAAAATATATATGTATTTATATTTTCTCCAGGTTCTGTACCTCTGACTGATCACTTCTTTTTGCATCTGGTTCCTTCCATCCCGATGCATTTCATGCACATCCATGACAGAAATAGCATTTCACAGCTCTTTATGTGTTGTAGTGGCTTTACAACCTGTGCTCTGGGTAACAGTTCCCTCAACCCTTTGTGGCTGCCTCCAGGAACTCCCGTGGAGTGCTTTGCCAGTTCTATGGGAGATTTTAAAACTTGGATAATAGGCAGAAGGAAGTGATGTGCCATCTGCTGGAGATACATAGTGCTAGGGCTTTGGGCTGCAGAGGACGGAAAGCTTTCCAGAAGGGGACTCAGGCATGGCAGTCAGCAGCGTGCCCCTGTGGCAGCAGAGCCCTGTCGTCATCTTGACTGTATGGCTGAAGTTGTAATCTGTGAGTGAAGTGATTTTTTTCCCTCTCCTCAGAACTTAGCGCTGTGTTCAGTTTGGGGCATCCCAGCACGAGGAGGGCACTGACAGAGCGAGGCACTGAGGGGTCTGAAGTGGAGAGTGTATAAGTAAAGGCTGTGCAAGATAGGCTCATGCATCCTGGAGAAGACATGGCATGGCTTTGCTCTGACCAGTGTGTATGTGGATCTGATGAGAGGATGTAAAGAGGGCAGAGTAGACTCTTCTCAATGGTGCCTTTTGACAGGATGAGAGGCAACAGGCACAAGGTGAAATGGACAATTCTGTCTGAACACAAGAAGAAAAAGGTTTGGTGTCTGACCACCACACTGGAATGGGTTGCCTGGAAGGGCTCCATGCTTGGAGCTGATCAGAACCTGACTGATCCCATCCTGGGCAACCTGCTGTGGCTCCAAGTGGGGTGGTGGGACTCGATCTGCAGAGTCCCAGTCTGCAGCTGTTGTGTGGTATGAAACCAGCTATAGAAAAATAGAGGAACAAACATATAAACATTTACCAACTGTAGATACTTTGTTTAGTCAGCTTACTTCCCTGTAACACAGAGAGAGGGATGCCTAGGGAGGAAAAGTATTTGCTTTCTTTTCCCTGTTCCCCTCATCTGGTGGACAATGAGGATTCCTTTGCAGAGGGACTGTTGCTATATACAAAATGGCAAAACCATAAATACTGCCATCAGAGTTGATAAGCAAGAAGAAAAGAGTTAAGAAAACCAACCTTGAGAGCAAATGAAGCAACATCGTGAGCAAATAAATCAATGCTGTGACTAGCAATTATTAATCTAGTATAATGCCTGTAAGAATTTTATGTCAACAGATTCTGTTTGGATCTGTCATTAATTCAACCCTTTGGGCCCCCTGTGGGTCACCACAAGGACTGCTGTGGTTTAACTGCAGCTCCCCACCACATCACTGCTTATTCTTCCCCCAGTGGGATCGAGGAGAGAACTGCAAAAAGATAAAACTTGTGGGTTGAGGTAAAGACATTTAGGATTCCCACTTCATCCATCATTTCTGAGGACTTGTTAAAAAGCCCTTATTGTTCTCTTGTTGCTTAGTCTGAGTAATACAGATGCCTCAGTCTTCATGGTCCGCAGTGTTTTCAGAGCAGTTCCCTGCACCTGAGCAGCACAGGCACATTCAAGGGCACTCTAGGGCAGTGTGTCCTCACTTTGGAACAGCAGGCAAGCATACAAAGTGGTCTGAACCAATTACCAGAGACTCCTGTCATGGCCTATGATGAGACATCTCTTTGAGGGTGGTATTCACCTGGTGAGAGGAATTGGGCACCTCATGGGAGCACTGGGGGACAAACACAGGTGTAGGTACCGGTATTTGGTCAGATGTCTTGTTTCCCAGCTTCCTTGAAGAACTGGTCTTCAGCATCCATGTCTTGGTTTGAATTTTGAGAGCCCTTAAATGCATGATGAAAACGTGCTGATAAATCTGATAAACTTGATTTGCACGCAGGCAGTGAAGCATACACAAGGCTTAATCCTGTTCTTAAAGGATTTCTGAAAGCTCGGCACTGCTGAGGCATGCAGATCTAAACTGTGATGGCAGCTGAGGTGTCTACTGCAAGAGAGCATTTCTGATGCATTAAAAGGGCAGGATTTATTTCAGTAGATGTGTATGCAGAAAAACTGTATGATCTGGTACAGTACTCAAACTTGTTTACTGGCATGTAGTTCTGGGGGGAGGAATAGGGTAAGATGCTATTGAATTACCTGGACACTAAAAAGATCTTCTGTGTAGTAAATGAACATTTCCAAAATTCAGATTACTTTAGCACCATGAAAAAGCCTGCTCCCCAGCTCCTTAGAGTCACTTAGAGTCGTGAGCTCGTGAATTAAAACATGCTTTCTTTGTTTTTTTGTTTTTTTTCAGTATATTCACTCATCCGGTATAATTCACAGGGTAAGTAGAAATTACATAAAATATGTTTAAATTCTTACAATGGGGTTGTGATTTTGTGTAAGGATGGACATAAATGTTTTTGAGTTCACATTTATGATGTTCAAGTTGGATTATTTGTTTGATAGAAACAGTGTAACTGCAGCAAGTGTAAGCTGGCCACCAAAGTTGCACTGAGCACAGTTCAAGTTCTGAAAGTGCTTCATGCAATTGAGTAGTAAGTCCCCATAAGAGCAAACAGCACCTAAATTGAGATGGCTAAGATTTTTTTCTGACTTTTTGAAGACAAAAATTAGAGTAAACTCTTAAAAATATTTAAATGTTATATAAGAATCATAGATTTATTTTTTTATTTGGAAGGGACCCTTAAAGGTCATCTAGGGGGAGAACACAAGGAAAAATGCCATATAAATTCAAGTTTGTGTCTTTACTTCTGTAATTTGTTATGTCTAATTTTCTGGTTTATATTTATGACATTGTTTTACTTGTTTCTGTGTTAAGTAGTTGCAGGAAAACCATCTAACCTAAATGAAATAAATACTTGCAAAGTGTGGTTTATTCTGTTTGCTGGAAAAGAAATAATTAACATCCATTTAAAATCTGATTGCAGGACCTAAAGCCTGGAAACCTGGCAGTAAATGAAGACTGTGAACTGAAGGTAGGATATGTTCATTGAAAAAAGTTTTCATCTGTATGAGAGATGTGCCACAGAAAACACCAGGGGCAGCAGCTGTAAGTGTGCTAACTGGTGTCAGTGGTACATAGGGGTTTCAGCCCAGGAGCTCTGAAGAGTCTTGGAGAAAGGAAGAGGATCAGATGGACAGTGGTAATGAACTTGAAAAAAATGGATGGAGACTGACACTTTTAAATATTTTCCCATTTGTGTGACTTTAACACCACAGCAGTATTTGTGTATTTATTTAAGAAATAAAGCCCTGAATACTGAGAATCTATTAGTTTACTATTTGCATGTCCTTAACTGAAATCAGTGTATGTTTCATGCGAATGGCAGAGGTGATGATGTCTGAAATCATTATGGAGCCAGGCACAAGAGGTGGCTGTACCAGAAAACGGAAATGTTGCCAAGGATGTCAGAGCTGAACATAGGTAGGACACTCTGGGAAACTGGTGCACCGTTAACAGAGGAGAGCTGAGGGTTGGCTCCAGGGTGTACAGAAGACTGCTGGTGAGGAGGTCAATGCCACAGGCTTTATTCATAGCTTTAGTCCTTCCAGCTGGGTGAAGAGCAGTGTGAGAGCTGAGATTACCTTCTTGTGGGTTGGTGTTTATGTGGCAGTCATGCAATAGCCTTGGGCCTGTGAAAGGTGTGTGTGTAACTATAGCAGTCAGGCTTCTCAGGAAATAATCATGTCATGGTTACAGTTGCACAAGAGCTGTAATGCAGAACTGTTCCTATGAGAAGGACCTGGGGGTCCTGATGGACGAGAGACTGAACATGAGCCAGCAGTGCGCTCTGGCAGCTCGAAAGGCAAATGGGATCCTGGGCTCCATCAGGAGAGGGGTGGCCAGCAGGGACAGGGAGGTGATTGTCCCTCTCTACTTGGCTCTTGTGAGGCCCCATCTGGAGTACTGTGTCCAGGTGTGGAGCCCTCAGTACAAGAAAGACATTGAGATTTTGGAAAGGGTCCAGAGGAGGGCGACTAAGATGATCAGGGGGCTGGAGCACCTCCCCTATGAGGACAGGCTGAGGGAGTTGGGCTTGTTCAGCCTGGAGAAGAGAAGGCTGCGGGGTGACCTCATTGCAGCCTATCAATACCTGAAGGGAACCTACACCCAGGAGGGGAGTAAACTCTTCAAAAGGGCTGACAACAGCAGGACTAGGGGAAATGGTTTTAAGTTGAAGGAGGGAAGATTTAGGTTGGATGTTAGGGGGAAGTTCTTTACAAGGAGAGTGGTTAGGCCCTGGAACGGGCTGCCCAGGGAGGTTGTGGATGCCCCGTCCTTCAACGTGTTCAAGGCCAGGTTGGACGGGGTCCTGGGCAACCTGATCTGAATGTGTATGTTTGGTGGCCCTGCTAGGCAGGGGGTTGGAACTACATGATCCTTGGGGTCCCTTCTAACCCGGGTGATTCTGTGTGATTCTGTGTGTGATGCCTTGCAGCTCATTGCTTCAGAGAAGCATGGGAGGAATCAAATACTGCTCACCACAAACATCATATTTCTTTGAAAGCGATTCCTTCCGCACCATTAAAATAACATCAATTGCATGCAGACCACATGTACTTCATAGAAAGTATACGTCAGTTCTTGATTTTTGCTTTTAAATTAATTACTTAGAAAAAAAAAAAACATTAAAGAGAAATGGTTGCTAATTCAGCATTGTAGAGTTCATCTGTTAACTTTCACTGGTGCGCTGTAAGACAGGTGCACTTTATGGCATTTCCTGTATTTCCTGGTTGCTGCTTATCTGGAGTGGGAAAGTGCTGGCACAGACCATGCCTCCCTTTGCCCTTCCTACCTGGGCTTCTGTCCAAAGGTGGGTGTGAGGATGGTGCACACTCACACCTATCCCCTATGGAAACGGTGCTTAGCTGGAATGCACACCTGGAGACGGGGCTGTAGCACCCACAGTGGAAAGTACCTGTCCTGAAGAGTGGGTGTTGCCATTCCTGCTGAGTCTTCCTTGGATTTGTTCTCAGTACAGTCTGTCTGAATAGTAATTCTGCTGCTGCACATGTGGCATCTCAGGCCTCCTCAGATGGAGTTGGACTGAAGATGGATGTTGGACTGAAATAGTGAATCTGAACTGTTCAGATTTTTTTACTCAGTTTCTTATCTCTGTTAAAAATCTTCCAATACCTGTTAGGGAACATATTTGTACTTGAGAAATAGATACACAGTGTGCCCCAAAGTAGTAAAATGCATCTGGTTGAGCTGTGCAGAATGAGCTGCTCTAAAAAAAGCAAATTGTTCAGTATCAAGTTGAACTATGTAGTGTTCAGCACTGTTCATTTTAGGAATACAGTTTATTCTCCTGAGGGATATGGGCCTCACACTGTTTCCAGTCCTCAGGTCAGCCTATTGTATTCTATTGTATTCTTTTTTAATATGTCACTATTAATTTTCTAGACTTGTTTTTGTTACCTGTCTTCTCTTAGCTGTGGCAGTCTGAGAGGCAAGCCAGGACTTTTCAGTTAATTACAAATCCAAGCTACGTTTTCTGTCCTGTGCTGTCATGGCTGGTACATACATCTTGACAAAACGACAGTACGTTTGAATGGGATGTTTGTGTCCTGATATGTAAGGACTCTTAGATCTTACGGCCAAGGCTGTCTCCCTGAAAAGATATAAGCCTTTATGGAAGCAGTTCAGTCATGTGAGAATTCCAGCTTTGAATAAATACAGTAAGTCTAAGTCTACAGCTGGGAGATACAGAAGATCAAAGGTTGTAAAGCAGTCCCATAATTAAACGCAATAAAAGTGCTTTTTAGCATGTAACATATGGATTATATACTGCATTATATACAGCATGTAACTGTTGCAATACAGTTTCTTGCTCTTTGGAGACTGAATGCAGCAGACCTGGATGTTCAGGGCCATGTGTTTTCAGGATTCCCCTGTTTTAAGACAGAAAGCCATTGTCTCTTTCTGGCTTGTGTGAGGCCAAACTGTGATGAGTCCCAGTCTGATAGTGGGGGAAAAAAGAATCTAGGTAAACCAGTTGGACATGTTCTCCCTCCACCCCCCCTACCTGTACAGTGAGATTTTGAGACGCAGTCCAGATCCAAGACATTATTCCTCTGTATGATTGCTCTATTTCCTTACCTAATACAACTTATTTTTCTGTTGCCGTGGACATTTTTAAGCTTTTACATAAGCTGAAGCAAATAATTTGATAGCAGAACACCATTTTGTTAAATGAGTAGGAGAAAATGTAGTACTAAGTTTAAGTTTTCTTTCTTGATTCTCAGGGCAAAATTATGCTATCCCTAGTTTTATGATAAGCTCTGATATCGCATACTGAAGTGTGCTGATTTGAAATCAGTGAATACCGGTCGTCCAAAGGCAGCTCCAGCGTTTGGGCAGAAAGCAGACTATCAAATGTTGAGAAATGTACATTAGAAATATGAGGGCAGGGATTTAACTGTGACCCCGCTTACACTGAACCAACTGAACTGCCTTTCACTGCGTGTGCGTTCCGCTGTAACGCATAGGATGTGCCTTGCCCTGTGAGCGCTCCGTACGCTGGCACAAGGCTGTACTGACAGGGATCATCCCATATTTTTTCCCCCTTATGTATCTCAGCATCTTCCCTTGCCTCAGCTCTAGCAGCTGTGTGGCTTCCTTGAGTTAATAATTGTTAATAAGTAATCAGCCCTATTTCTCAGAGCGTGCTTTCCAGCTGCCTTGTCTGGTTCTTTCAGCTGCTGCTTAGGAATCAGAGAAGTGACAGTGGAGGCTGCCACAGGGGGAGTCACTGCCCTTCCTGTTGTCTTGAAGCTACAAATTATTTTTGTTACAGTTACTGAAGCAAGGAAGAAAATTAAGTTTGCTAAATAGAAAGGGAGCTTACTCTTGAGCCATGAGGCATTTGCTCTCTTTCATAATTCCTGCATTATAAAATTGGTTTTCAACTTGCTCTGAAAATATCTTTTGAAGTTCTAGTATAAAACTAGAAGATCAGAGTTTGAGAATAATATTTTTATGTGAAAATTGTTGTTGCATTGGTACTGTGTTAGTGCTAAGCTCCATTCGTTCATGACCCTAATGAGCACTTCAATGAAAGGAAATCATAAAGTTAATGAATAACACATAAAAATTCTTGCTTTCATTTTCTGCCTTTAGAAAACTATAAGTCCAAATTCCATCTTAGCCCTTCTCCAAGACCTGGTGTCACAGCCTTTTGAAAGAAAGAGGCCTACAAAGCTGTGCCAGACAGTACCAACAGTGGCTTTTGAGCTGCTGCACAACACACTGATTTCCCTCACCCTCCTCTCCCTCCCAGCATTAAGGGAAGATGTGTGTGTGTGCCCTGTGTACACTAAATTTGAAAGCTGTATATAAAGATGTGTTGCAGTTGCAAATATTTTGAGACCGGTTTTGAAAGGTAACTTTGGGCTTAATCAATTGCATTTTATTGGTGAGAATAAAACTCTCCCATTGCTTCCTAGTCCTTTCCAAATTTGTAGGTAATCAACAGTTATGAGGAAGTTATGGAAATAATGCTTCTAGTGTGGCAATAAAGACAAGCCCTGGCATTTTATATTCTTTATCTATGAATGAAATTACAGTTTCCCTTTCTATTAGCATCAGGGAATAATGAAATTGTCCTGCTTAAAGTGAAATATTTGAAGATGTTTGACTACAGTGAAAGCATTATAAATATGTCACTCTTGCTATAGCAATGCACGGGTGCTCCTAGTAAAAACTTCTGCTGTGTCAATCAATATATGTATGAAGCCAGATGCACATGGAGAGCAGTGGCCCTTCACATGAAGCTACCTATTCAAGTATCTGTAAAGGATGATCTGAGCAGGCTTCTCTGCCAAGACCCTTCTTGTTCATAGCGTGGATTTCCTGATAAACTGCAAAATGACCGTTGGCCACATCTGTTGGCTGACTTCAGAACATTCTTGGAACACACTCTTGAATAATTGTGCCACCTTGGATGTCAGAACAGTGGATACCATGTAAGCTGGGTGCTTTTCTTCAAACTCTAAAAAGATAAGGTGGTTGTTCCACACCCAGGATTGAATGGGACCAGTATCTCTTCAACTGTTAATTGAATAATGTATTGTTTTCTCTGCTGGCTTTACAGCTTTAAGTGCTGATATAAAGGTATCTATCTAACGTGGAAAAAAATTGTAAACCTCCTTGCTACTTCTGTCTTGATTAATAAAATGAGAGCGAGACATTTCAATGAGAAAGAGATGCAAAAACAACTCAATCTGCAGGATGCTCTGAGTCTTTTGTTTCCTGTGTTTGTTAAATCTGCATGAAATAGATAACTGGGTGTACTTTGTGCTTCCACTGCAGATCCTGGATTTTGGAATGGCCAGGCATACGGACAGTGAGATGACAGGTTACGTGGTTACAAGGTGGTACAGAGCCCCAGAGGTCATCCTTAATTGGATGCATTACACACAAACAGGTCAGCATCTCTTTGGAAAAGTCTTAATACAGCTGAAGCGTTCATCGAATAAGGCAAGTCTGTGCTTCTGAAGTGAGTGAGACATTGGAGATGGAAATGATAATATAATGATGACAATCTTTCTTGTAGGTTGCAGGTAATCATTTGGGGGTGTGTTTTGTGTTTCGTTCATGGGGTGGGTTTTTTTGTGTGTGTTTTCTAAAATGCAAATTGTTCATTTGCTCCAAAACAATTGGAACAAACCTGCTCTACGTATTTGTGTTCTCCCTGACTAATCTTTCTGCAAAGATGTGCTTGTTGTAACAGACAAGGTAAGTGGCAGAATGAGGGAATTGAAGTAATGCCAGAATAACCATAGAGATTTTTGAAAGCATAGCAGAATTATTTCCTGCATGCATCTGTTTGTTACTGAGAAGCTGATTGTGCCCAATACCAGATTATCTTCTGTTTGCCTATCAGAAATGCTAGTAGTTTTTTCTATATTGATTATCATAGTCTGCAAGGCACCCATCTATATTATAACAGACTACAAAGGTAAATTTTAGTCATCTTTAAAATATATTTTAGATTCAACTTTACATTTGGATGAACAAATATTCAGTAATTTAATGCTACTTTATCCTCTTTTCAGTTGACATCTGGTCTGTGGGCTGTATAATGGCTGAAATGATAATGGGGAGGCCTCTGTTCAGGGGAAACGACCGTATCCTTCCTCAGTGCATTAATGAAACCAACGTCAGAAAACGATGTGCAAAAAGGTGCTTATGTGGTGCAGTGAGTGTGCTGCAAATCTGTTGAGTGTAAATTAAATATAGCTATGATGTGGCTATCATCTATATTTAATTAGTTATTTGATATTTGTACCACATCTGTACATCAGCAAATTAAAACTCACATTACTGAACTTTTTCAATAGAGAGTGGGATATCCATTGAATGATGCCTCAAATCATCAGCTAAAATTTTCAATGACAATACAAAAGGTAAATATTTATATATATATATAAATAAGTATATATATATGTATATATAGTAGCAATAGGTTCCACAACTCCAGCACAGAAAATCCTGGTGTAGTATATGAACTTACCAGCATGTGCCAGTCCATTTCATGCTTTTTGAGGCTTTTGTCAAAAATATCATGTAAATAATACAGAGTACAATATTTTAGATGTGCGGAAAATATTTGGTCATGTCATTTCATTGCTGGAAATTTAAGAAAATAGTTAAGACTGAGCCATACTTCAACCTTAGGTGATACTTTGTTGGCCCGAGTTGTAACAGACAGTAGAGTGCAGTGATAAAAGAATACAGCAAGAATTCTTCACTTGTTTTGTTCACGAGTTCTGTGTGTTTGACAGCTCATCTTTTATACATCTTCTGTTCAGTGTTGCATTGTTGGTTTTCCTTTATTCTCCAGTAGCAAAGAAACACATAATTTTTATCCTACGGTGAAAGACTTTGTTCCTTATTTCTGGCATTCAGATCTGGATCAACTCAAAGAAATAATGAAAATAACGGGTACACCAAGTCAAGATTTTGTGCAAAAACTGAAGAGTCAGGAAGTGAGTATTCTGCTTTGTCAGACTGCTTTATGTGCCCTGATTTTACTTAGGCCATTCTCACTTCTTAGACTGCCTGAGATCAGGTGTGTTGGCTGCTGAAATGACCCCCGATAGCACATCTCTGCCTACTTATGAGGTTTCACAGCCAGAAAAATTACTGGATGTTAAGGGGAAACAGAAAATGATTAGGACACTGAAAAAAAAATGGATGTATTTAAGTACTTTAAATCAGCTGAGCTGATACATTGCTTCCTTTGCTGGGAACATACTGAAAATATGAACCTCTTCAGACAACCCATTCATTCTGTAGGTGTCTCTGACTTCCTATTTTCATGTGATGTTTTTGAGAATCCTGAAGTCCCTACAATAAAGAACCTAAAATGAATCATTAGTTGAACTGTACAATTTAAATACTAAAGAATTACTGTAAGATAGACACTTTTAGAGATTTCTGTAAATTTCAGAATGACATTCTTTCAAATTATGGATACATGTTTATTCTAATCAACATTTTAGATGTTGATTAGGTATCAAAGTTTTACATTTAATTTTTTAATCAGAATTTTAAGGTTCAATTTAAAAGAAACTGTTCCTTTCAACAGGAAGGTGAACATAACCAGGCCTTATAGCAAAAAAAAATTCCATTTGTACAAGGTACTGTCAGAGCATCACTAAGTTACCTAGTAAGCACATTACAAAGGAGACAAAGTTCTAATTTAATATTCATGTTTCTTTTCAGGCAAAAAACTATATCAAAAGCCTTCCAAAAGTCCAGAAAAAGGATTTTGCATCCGTCTTGAAGCACGCGAGCCCTTTGGGTAAGGCAGTTTGTGCGATGTGTGCCATTTCTGTTGTTGTTTTGTTTGCTCTGTAGTCAGCAGCAGTATCAGTCATGTGATAGGTTATGTGGTGATTCTCATGCTGCTCTGCCTCTTGCGTTCCATCACTCAGATCTTTGATTCTAGTGGCTGAACTGTGCCAAGTTTAGACTCTGCCAGGAATCAGATGATTCAAAAGAGTCAAAAAGAAGTATTTTATGCTTCAGGCTCTGATCCAGACCGCGCTTAATGGTTTTACTGAAGCAGCTTTCTCAAAAGCCCTGGGGATTTAAATATATTTAATAAAGTTTTCTGTGCATTGTATTTTAAATATAATTCTGAAATCAAAGTCCTTTTGATGTACAACAGAAATGCAAGCAAATAGAAAGCTGACATTTTAGACGTGGAATGAATGCATCCTGAGAAACATCTGTGCATTCCTGCAAGGATCTGGCTTGTATTTGATGGATATAAACAGCTAGAAGAACATACCAAGTGTGCATAACTGTGACGTGACCTGAGGGAATAAGAGCTCTGAGATGGCTCTGCCCAGCTTCATCCGTTCCCCAATGACCTGACTCATAAAGCCAGGCATTCTTAAAATATGAATTAGGATTATTGACTCTTCTGTATTTAAGCAGTTAAAATGGTATGTTAAGATACAATAGGATTATTATCTGTGGCCCAATGGCTAAACTCACTAGCTGTCCCAGCTGCAGAAAAGTCTACAAATCTCTACTTAAATTTCTTCCTATCACTTCTTTGGCCATCTGGCTGTTCCTTATGTGAAGAACAACTGCTCTTGGTCTGGGAGAGAAGGTTGGAGAGACTTGTAGTGTTAGGTGCGTGGCTGGACTTAAAGATTTCAATGTTCTTTTCTAGTCTAAATGATTCTGTAATGTTATGAATACATAATGTGCCAAGCAAGCATTGCAGCATCTTTTCCCATGCTGCTGCCCCTTCCTCCTGTATGGTGTTCCACCCAACTCAGAAACTTTCTTACAGGATACTTTTAGGAACATAATAGAATCGTGTCTGTTCATACTAGTGCATTTTGGTAGTCTCACGGAGGACCCGATCCAAAATCCACCCGTGTGGAACGTTGAAGATGCTCATGGATTTCATGCATTGTTTTGGTGAGGTCAAAACACGTTGCAGATAAAGCTAGTGCTGACACTGAGAGCATGGATATCTTGGTGAACTTGAAAATGTGCTGCCAATGCTGAGGGCATGGAGTTATTCACATAACAAACAATCCTCAGTAGCTCTACACCCATCTGCAAATCCTGCCGCTGCCAAGTCACGATGTGCCTTAGAACCACAACACAGTGCTGGCAGTGAGGGCAGACAACTGGGAAGTTCCTAAATGCCATGGACCTGGAGTCAGAAGCTCAGAAGTCATAGCTGAGGTGATGTGGCTGTATTGCATGTGGAATTTAAGGAGCATCTCTGCATTGCTTGGTACACGTCCCAGCTTGTTCACGGCACTCTGTTTTGTTGTGCAGTAGAGCCCCACTGGCTGTAGAATGAACAACCAATTATTTTGCTTTGTAAATCTGTAATATCTTTAAATCATCTTCAGTGCAGCATTACCATGCATAAGTTGGAATTGGTGGCTTGATTTCAATGCAGTGTTTATTTTCTGTTCCATAGCTGTAAATCTTTTGGAGAACATGCTGGTGCTGGATGCGGAGGAGCGCGTCACGGCAGCTGAGGCTTTGATGCATCCCTACTTTGAACCAATTCACGATCCTGAGGAAGAAATTGAGGCTGAGAAATATGATGAGACATTTGATAACATGGATCTAACCCTGGATGAGTGGAAGCGTGAGTTTAGTTTTGTGATGTTTTCAAAATAGGCAGTTAGAAAGGCCACCCCAAAATGAAAATACTCTCCTTTGCTGATGATTGTCACTAATTTTAATGGAAAAATTAAGTGGACAGCATAAAATAGAGAAACACTGTTGGTCAGTGTTCCTTTTATCAAATCCTCCTGAAAATATCTTCAGAGGTTTTCTTCTCTTCCTCCTAGCAGTGGCTTCTATCTTCTTCATACATCTTTCTTCTTATCTCCTGCAATATAGGAAGGAAACGTGTTTGTTACAGTGGATAGGACAGAGCAACAGATTCCTTAGCTGTTGGCTTTGTAGGCCTTAAAGTTATTGCTGGCCTTAATTTTCTGTTAGATATGTTTTCTCTTTCTGAGAAAGCCTGTCTATCTCAGAAGAAATTAAAATCTGGATCTGGTTTTTGTCTTATGTCAGAGTTTTGTATTTTGACTCGTAAATGAGGTGAGGTCTTGATTTGTAATTCTGCTGTACTTAGGAGCACTTTCTGGGCGTATTTTCCACTATATTATAATGTCAATGCTTACACACCTTTGAAAACACCTACAACATTTTTGTATTGGGCTACTTCTTCACATCTGAAGTGGCAAAACAGTGGTAAAGCAATCTCTGATTCCTTTATTTTTTGTACTGTTTCTCTCTTTTTTCGCCTGAAGAGGTCTCTGTCTTCCTCACCTTGATCAGAGCCCAACCATGCTGGGGATTGCACCCAGCTTATATCTGCAGCTCCTTTTCTGGCCAGACCAGCAACACTCTTTATTTTGTTGTTTTGTGTTGTTGTTGTTGTTTTTTCCAGGTGTTACGTATAAAGAGATACTGAACTTCAAGCCACCACAAACATCAGAGTCAAAGGAGACAGCAGTGTAATTGTATGGCTTGGTCTTTTCAGAAGTCAGAAGAAAGCAGGAAAGCTGTAAATGTTTGTAATATTTCAGGTGTATAAAATTTTTATAAATAAAGTGGATGTAATGTATTTCATCTTTCACTGTAAGAAGGAGCAGTGTCTTTTACTATGCATGTGGAAATGTGGTGCCTCTGGAAGCAGCACCTCAGAATTGTCCAGAAGCATATTTCTGCTCATAGCTTCTCCCCTCTGCACAAAAGGATTCGGTCTCTGACAACCCTTGAAAGAGCAGGTGGGACCAATTCTTCAGATCAGAAATCAAATGAGAGTACAAGCTACTACTGCAAACAAGCTGAGACACAGAGTACATCAGTGATGTACAGGGTCTCCTCTCTGCTCTCCAGGGCTGTTGAACCATCTTGAATTTAAGAGGTATTAATAGGACTTCCTCTGGAATATTTCACCTTGATGAGATGTCTGGGGAGGCTGATCAGCTTCTGTGACCTCAACTAGTGAGGAGAGATACAGCCTGAATGGATGCATTTCTTTTCTCCTTTGTGAGGGCAGAAGAGCCTGAGCTCCATCCAGGTCTGAAAAATGTATGCAAGAGGGAAGAAGCAGGCAAGTGTCAGCATCCTAGAGATTTTTACAGTAACCAGTGTAGTAGGACAAGACTTCCCAAGTGCACTAGGTGAACAACCACTAGGTGAACAATCACTTTCTAGAGTCACAATGTTTTTATCTCAATGCAGTGGAGTTTCTTTGTATGACAGAGTTGGGATTTACAGGGAGAAACTTTTTAAGACTGTTTGAAATTGTACAAGCTTTCTAGCATCTTATGTCTGAAATAATCATTGAAAATATACATATTCTCAGAGGACACACTGATTAGAAAACCAGCAGTGCTGATCTTAGAAATACAGCTGCACGCAAGTGACGTTACAGAAAATTAAGTGAGGATAAACACCCAACACTGCAGCTATCCATGCTGCTTGCAGCAGGCTCTTGTACAGAGGTGTCACCAGGTGCAAAATCACAACCATTCTATTTTGGGGCCTTTTGGAGTCATCTTACTTTGGGGGGAACCTCCAACCTTCCACTGGGAGGTACCTTACCAGAAGAAGTCAGATTCCTGATAAGCTACAGTGGGATGTGAGATGCTTTATGAGATCTTCTTTATGTCTTTATGTGTTTTCCTTGGTGCTTAGTTCATAATCATAGAATCATAGAGTGAATCATAGAATGGCCTGGGTTGAAAAGGACCTCAAAGATCATCTAGTTTCAACCCCCTTATCATTGGGCCAACACTTACTTACTTAGGGTCGTGCCCATGACCTCTTAAAGGTCATGGGAGAAAAGTGCCTATTGGAGATAGTGGGTTTTGGTAGCCTTGCTCATTGCAAATGTCAAGTGGCTGAGGTGCCTCTTTTAGTACTGTAGAAGCCACAGGCTTCTGGAGACATAAGGTGATGACGTTTGGTTTTAATGTGTTCGGGGATTACAGAACTCTTACAGTAACTAAAGAGCAGACCTCGATGTGTGTGCCAGGAGAGACAGGAGAACTGCTGCACTGTCTGTCAGTAAACACTGTGTAAGGTAAATAACAAACATGAAAAGTTTGTTGCATCTTGGCATGATGTTTCTGTGAAGAGATTGGAATCTGAAGAAACTGCTCAAAAAGCAACAGGTATTTTTAGTATAAATAGCTCATTAAGAGAAATGTGAGGTGAAAGCAGAAATATTTTGCATGAGAGGCAGCTGCTCTTTCAAAGGGAGCCACATCTCCCAGGCTTTTATTTGCTATTTCTACTGGTGCTTAGCAACTCAGGAATAAGAACCCAATTTCTGTTTGCCTTAAGGACAAATGTAAATATGTTCTGCATGTACTCAAAATGTATTGTGAAAAATAAAAGTTGGATTTTTGTTTTTCTTACACAGTAATGGTGTCATTTTTCCCCATATGTATTCCCAAATGTATAATCAGTTCTGAAAATAGTATTTTCAGTACAAGGGAACTATATGAAACCTAATCTGTAGGTACATTTCATGTAATGTGAGCTGCTGATGTAGTTTAGTTTGGAAGTCAGTCAGCCCACAAAACCTAACCTTTCTCCCATTTTCCAGGCTGTGAGTCAGCCACACAGCTGACTTGATTGTACTGCTGCCACCTAATTTTTTCCTAGAGCATCTGTTTTTAGCAGACATCCTGCTTTGTTCTGAAGGATTTGCATTTTTGCATGTTTGTTTGTTCCTCAGCTTGATTTTAAAAGTCAGACTGATGGTCATCAAGCATATACAACTTCACGTTGGATACGGGACCTTTGCGTTGAAAACCTAAGTGCCTTCAGGCTGCTTCCTGTGAAGATCAGCCCGTTATATGCCCATGGCATTGAAGACATTGGTCATGTTGAATTTTGATCAGGTGGTGCTGTGGGTGGATGTGGCTCACCATTTCATTTCTTGCTTGTTTTTTCTTTAGTTACAAGTAGCCCTGAGATGAGTGTCATATGTCCTGTAAAATGCTTTCAGAAGATCCACTTTACTCAATTTGGAACTACCAAGCATTTGAGCTGGATGGGTTCTTTAAACTTCCTACTTTCTGCTGTTCAAATACAAATAGCAGATCCTTCTGATGATCCAGAGCTGGGAGGAGTCACAGATGCTCCAAAAGGCTGCGCTGCCACTCACTAAGACCTAGACAGCCTTGAAAGTTGGGCTGAGAGAAACATTATGAGGTTCACTAGGGGCAGGCGTAGAGTCCTCCACATGCAGAGGAATAACTGTGTGCATCTGTACAGGTTAGGCGCTGGCATGCCCTAAGGGAGCTCTGTGGAGAAGGACCCGAGTGTCCAGGTGGCCAGCAGTTGCCCTTGTGCCAAAGAAGGTCCTTGCTATCCTGAAGCACATTAAAAAGAGTGTGGCCAGCAGGTGGCCTCAAGGGAGGTGATCCTCCCCCTCTGCTCTGCTCTGGTGAGGCCACATCTGAAGTACTGTGTCCACTTCTGGGCCCCTCCATTAAAGAAAGACAGGAGCTAAAGGATGGGTGTCGAGGGCAGACAGGCTCTTTTCAGTGGTTCCCAGCAACAGAACAAGAGGCGGTGGTCACAAACTGGAACATAAGAACTTCCATATGAACATGAGAAAGAACATCTTTACTTTGAGATTTACAGAGCATGGGAACAAGCTGCCCAGGGAGGTTGTAGAATCTGCTTCTCTAGAGATATTCAAAAACCAACTGGATGCTTTCCTGTGCAACCGACTGTAGAGAAGCTGCTGTAGTGGGAGGGTTGGACTAGATGATCTCCAGAGGTCCCTTCCAGATGCTGTGATTCTGTTCTATTTAGCTAAGATCACATAGAATAAGCCATGTTAGATGCTGTTGTTCACTGGGTCTTTGTATAAGATCTTCCTATGGGGCTTTACCTGCTCCATGCAGGTACCAGGGAAAGATCAGGGGTTTATCAGAGCTGTCTTCTGACTGATCTGATTTTCCATTTCCTGAATGCGCTATGGGGCAACTGGTTGTGTAAGCCAAGCTATACCAGAAGCAGTTTCATGGACTACCCAGCACCTAAAGTCTCATCCTCAGTATTTTCACAAATTCAGGAGGTAGATCTGGGGAAAGGTCAAGAAAGGAGGACTTCCATCATACAGACATCCTTTGAAGTCACAGACCATGAGTTAATGAGCAGCAGCTCTCACGCACAGCTCTTGTTACTGCTTATTTGCAGTTAACTGGGATAGTAACGTAATGATTTCAAAACTGCCACATGCAGCTCTCAGGAATGATGCATGCTTTATAGCTACCAGGAACAGCAGCCCTCTGCATGGAGGTAAATGGGGACAAGGAAAGTAATTTAAGCACTCATTTTTATCTCCTGCTATTCTGCAAGCTGAGTTCCCTTATGCTTTACTTTGCTATATGTCCATAGTTTTCTAGTTCATACTCTCTTTTTCATCAGTATGCAACAGGGAGGAATCCACAAGCATTTTGTCTACTAGGAGCCAGGGTCAAGACAGTGTTATTTTGGCATTTTAAAAGCCCCATTTATACATAACATAGCTCTTGCCTCCCAGCAGCACAGCTTGGCATCTGTCCGACCACTTTGCTGTTGCTAGAAAGCTCCTGGCACTTGGGGGCTTGAGTCAGAGTTTGAAATTTAGTTATTTATTTTAATATACACAGTAGTGTATTGCTGTAAGGATTGCAAATAAGGTGAAAAGTCTAATCAGAGAAACAAGAACTAAGGTTTTCAGTAAAACAACTCCTCTCAAGGTCTTGGGTACATCATAGGCTAAAGTTCAGTTCTAAGGAATCAAAATTGCTGCTCAGAAGGAATCCTGTGCTTTGGCTGCAGTAACTCAGTATTTCCAGTGAGTGAATGAACTCTTAAGGAACCCAGAGGATTTAATGCATTTAGTGCAGCAAGTATCAGAGTGTAAAACTTCCATAAGGAGGAAGTACACAAAATGTCTGCTAGTCCTGAAGCAGGGCGATTCTTTAAGGATAGGTTTGCATACTGATGAGAGACAGCACTGCAGGGACCTCACCGGAAAGCATCACACAGGAATGTATCTGGAGTGAAAAACTGCTAGAACAAGATGATAAAATCAGGCAAATATTTGATTACATTTAAATGCTTATAGTAACTGTAATGCATCTCCAGTGAGTGTGTTAGCTAGAGTTTTTAGTTCTGGAATTCCAGACACAAATTTTAGCAATCATCTTGGGGTTTCATCATGATCCCAAAAGTCTCAGTCATTCCATATTGTTACTACCATTAATAGGCTTGACCTTGGTGATCTTGATGTCCTTGTCAATGTGCTTTAACATACAGGCTTTTTGTCATTTTTCCTTCTGTGGTACAACTTTCAATGTGGGTAACAGCTAAGTTTTCTCTAGGAACATATGAGGATTTATTTACTGACCAAGATGGTTGCTCCTGCCCCAGCTCTCACAGCAAGCAATGTGTGCTGGAAGATGAGGCAGAGTGCAAGACATGCAAAACAGTTGTGGCGCCCCAAATGATCCCTATGGGATTGGATTCCCCCCTTTTCTCTGCCAAAGCCATCTCAGATGTTCCTCACATCCCTATTTCAGCACTCAGCTCTGATGCAGCTGCAAATGCTCCATGCTCCATGTGCTGGACATGTGGGCTGTGCTAACAAAATCACCATTGCTGGGAACACCTCTAAGTGCTGCACATCAGCATTTGATGCTGTTGAATGACCAGCACAGTTTGGACCCAGGCCAGTCTTCCCACAACTCCACAGGCACAGCTGAGGAGCTGGTAGGGCCAGGCAGTGCTCCTGGCCAGCAGTGCAGTGCAGGCTGCTGGCTTTGGAGGCTGAAAGCTATAACAGCACAGTCAGGCAGCTTCCTGCCAGCCAGATGTAGACACAAAGAGCTGCTCCAGGTACAATTAAGGTACCAGCCCAGACAGAGAGGCAGAGCTGATAGTACTTGGAAAATTGCGTTCACCTCAAGTGGATGGATGCTTAGGACTTTCATCTGTTTGTACTGTTGCCCTCTTTGCCATAAAGTAATAAGAGCACAGTCTGTGTGAAGCAGTTGTTCATGAATTGCTCAGAACATGTAGTGGTGAGGCTGCTCTAAGGGCCTGAGACCATCCTTGCTGCCAGAGGTTTGGGCGCTGTGGCCTGGGGCAACTGCTCATAACAGGGACCCTGAGGACCAGCCCCAGTCTGGCCTGTCCCACAGATGTACCCCTGGCCTGGCCCATCCCCGCAGAAGTGCCTCGGGCCTGGGGCAGCTCCTGGCATGCTCTGGCCTAGATGTGGGGGTTTACATTACATTAGAGTCAACCTGAATGCAGTACTCCAACATAAACTGTAGCATAAAATAACAGTAACTATTAAAATAAATATTGTTGTTTTATTGCCAAATAATAAATATTGCAGATAATAAAACATAGAAGAAAATAATAGGTATTTTCCCTGCCATTTGGGAAATCAATGGAAAGTCACTGTAAGCCTCTTGTTTGCTATTAATAGGATCTGGACCAAGCCGGTGTCCTGACAATAAAATTGCTCTAATAGAGTATTGCTTACATGATGCTTTTGTACAAAAGGTAGTGATGAGTTGGAAGGAAAACAATGTAAGAGAGCACAGATCCCATTTAAACAAAGAGAAGATTGTACAGGATGATTTTCTGAAAGGCATTACTGAATAAAATCCTACCTAAACAATCTGACTTACCAGGTTAAACCACAGGAGATGGAATGTTGTGCATTTTGAGATCATTTTGCACGCCAACAGAATAAGAGGACAAGGAAACAAACTTCCATCCCATGTCATACAGGCTTTAAGTGTGACTCCCTTTATGACTTCTAAATCAAAACACTCAGTTAATGCTTTAAATTCAGGATGCTGAATTATAGGGACGGGTGTGAACCTACTGCTTTATGAAAACAAGTGAATATTTGGAGTCTCATTTTGGAGTAAAATGAGTGGGATTCTCTATACAAACAAAGCTCACTATAATTACAACTGCTATAGCTATTCAGTGTTGCCATTTCAAGACTCTAAACCAGAATATTAACTACTTTTCCTTCGTTTTCCAATTGCCTTGATTTCATGGCCTTTTGTGCATTATAACTGGATTAGCGGTTATGATCACCAGGATTTGATGATTAAGATTATGAACTTGCCGCATGTCTTCCAGCTTTTGAATTGCTTTGCATAGCCAGTGCTTGGCAGTGTTCGTTGAGTACTTTGAGATATAAATTATTTATGTAAATGGAAAATTCACTTCTGCGCTGCAACCTCCAGTCATAGCACTGGGATGAGCAAAGCCACCACTGAAAAAATGCCAAGGAGCTGAGCTGACCTGAGCTGAGCAGCAGGCAGCACTGCTGTGCCCCAGAGCTTGTCCAAGTCACACCAGAGGGTGCCTGACAGTGCCTGAGTGTTGATGTAAGTCTGCTTTGTTATGGTCATGGGATACACTGTGCTGGCCCAGACATGCTTTGTGATCAATTAGTAGGTTTAGAGATTGAATCTTTTATCTTGTCTAGGAATGTTAGGCCTTAAAAAAAAAAGGGGGGGCACATCAGTAGGACTGGTTTTAAAAAGACTGAACCAAAATGTGCTGTTCCTCTTGGATATTTATTCTTGGAAAGGAGGAAAATGGAGGAGGAAAATGGAAAGCTGAGATACGGCAGAAGGCAAATCAGTAATTTCCTTTCGTTTTCTCAATACCAGTTGAGAACTCCCCTGACTGTGAGAAGGGCTGCTGAGCAAGGGCTGCAGAAAGCAGGGGAGCTGTGGGCTCATCCAGGCAATAGGTGCCACTCAAAGCCATGAACATACACCTGCAGCAGCCTTTGCAGGATCCAGGTTTTTGGATAAGGATGTTTTCCTCAGTCTGCCACACGTCAGGGCAAAGGCCATTCCATCCCAAATCAATTTTTTAATAGCACATTCCCAAACAAAACATTTTTATAAATCATCTTGAAAGATAATTCACCAAAGAGTTGAATGGGTGGCCTGTTTATACTGGCCACCTTTGACAGTCTTGCTAACATTGAGATATACCATTAGAACTGCACTGAAATCAACAGGATGTACTGTAGGACTCAGCATAAGCAATGTGGGCAGACTCTTGTCTTTAAAGATTTGATTATTGATCATGGATCTGTCATTGTTTTCCCTGGGTACAGCATCAGCCTATCAATAAAGAAAAAGAATTAAAAATTAGACTTTTCTCAGTGGTGCCCAGAGCCAGGAAGAGAGACAGTGGGCACAAACTAGAGCACAGGAGTTGCTATCTGAACATCAGGCAGCGCTTCTATGCTGTGCAGGTGATGGAGCACAGGCTGCCCAGAGGCTGTGGAGTGTCCTCCAAGGAGATCCCCAGAAGGCACCTCCACATGGGCCTGGGCACCCTGCTCTGGGTGTCCCTGCTGGAGCAGGGGTTGGGCAGCTGGACCCAAAGAGCCCTGCAAACCTCAGCCATTTTGCATTTCTGTAAACTGAATACTTCTATTCCATCTTCATGGAATGTCAGGAAGAAAAATACTACTCAGTGTAAGGATGGATGGCAATATCTGACAGAATTATATCTAAAAAAAAGTAGAACACTTACTCACATAACTGAATGCTCAGGTTTTCAGTCTGCACTCTCTAGATTTGCTTTCTAAATACATTTTTCTCTCTCATCAATCAAAATCTCTTGCCTTGGTATATTTAATGGTAGTAATATAGGAGAGATGCAGATGTAACAACAGAAAGCTTATGAGGAACAGTGGTATCTTTTACCAGGCAAACATACATAACTGGGGAGAAAAACTAAAACAGACAAACATTCTCTCTTTAAGGTCTGAAAATAGAGCCTCAATCACAAATCTTTGTCTCTGGGTGATTTTCACTGTAATTTCAAAATACCTTTCCCTCTAAACTATTTACTCCTCCATGGTCTCCCTAATGAAAAGAGCCTCCCATGGATACAGTTGTCAATCCTTGGCTGCTGCAACCAGCATGAAGCCCTTAGCATTATTTACTGAATGAAAATGGCAGCTAACACAAGAAAAACATGATAAATAAGTAAACACATAAACCAGCCTCTCCTGATTAGCCTTCAGTTTAATTATTTCTCTGGTTCAGTTATCTGTTACTCAGCTTCATGAACTAATCCTAAGTAAATTTCAGATTTCAAGATCTTTTCAGGCACTGATTAATTTTGAGCAGTTAATAAATGGTTGCTCTATAGAATTTCCTTATTTATTTGCTCAGTTCCTTTGTAGATCTTTAGGGTGGATTAATCTTGGTTTCATTTCCCAGTAGCAGCCCTAGAAGAAAAAGAAGGCCCAGGGATGAGTGAATGGCTGTGAAAGTCAAATGACATAACATTGCACAGACAGACGAAGGTGATCTGCAGCCTGATTAGCAAATGGGCACTGGAGTCAAGAACCTCCTAATCCTGGCCTGCTGGCTGAAGGCCTGCACTCAGGTATTCAAATCCAAATAGTGTTTAATCATTAGGGTGGAGACTTCTTTATCAGTGAACTTCTCTTTGAGATACAGTAATAGAAACCACATGTCTTTGATCTCAGCAGAGGCTGTGTGTGTGACACAAGCCGTGGTATAAAGGAAAGAACCTGCCCCTGCTGCCCTCTGAAATTTCTAGGGGACAAAAGGCCCAAGGAGAGAATATTATTTACTTTTCTCTTTTTCTAAGCATGGTACGTCTACATTTTCTATTTGAAGATTGATTTTTATTTATTTATTTATTTATTTTTAAATTCTCTGCTCTTCCAGAACTTGAAATCTCTCAGGAATGCAGATAGGGCTGTCCCACAAAGAGGATCAGCAGGGATGAAGCAGCTAAGTTGACTCTCAAGCCCATTGAGAGAATTGCTACAGCAATACAAACACCTTTCTGAAGGAGCAATTGCTGGGGTTCGGGAGATTTTGAGGAGGGGGTGTCTGTTGCTATTTAATTACAGTGTTACCAGAAGGCACTATGTAAGGTTGTTAGGATGTAAATATAAAGATCTAGTAACTGTACAAGATGCAAGGTCTACTTACTTTTATATGACTGTCCCAACAGATGTCTTACCAGATGAACAAGAAGAGTTACTGTCTATAAAGGGAAACCATCCCATCCTTATGTAACAACATAGGGATAATTATAAGGGTTTGATTTAAAAAGTAGTGTCTGTCAAGCCATTATCACATTTAGTGTTTCAGGCTGTTTCCACAGCTGCCCATGGAGACCTACCCAGTGGATGTGGTGGTGTTCTCTCTCCCTTACCTGCCAGCTGGTTCTCCTTAGAGCTCAGCATTCAGAGCTGCTTCTCTTCACTAAGGTAGCAAATAATACCAAAACAAAAGAAAAAGAAAAAAAAAAAGAGAATTTCCCAACTCAGCTAAAATGGCTCAGCGCAAGGTCAGAGATCAGCTGAGGATGCTGTGGAGGTGGATCTCAAACCAGTAAACACCTCTGACTCACTTCAGTAGGCAGGCAGCCTCCTCTAAATTAAAGAAATTAAGAAGGAAGCCAGCTAAGTACTCTTCAGAGGGTTGGATGCAACATCTGGAATCAGTTCACACAGTGGTGGAGTTTTGTGTGAAGGGCTGCTATGTCTGACTTGAGCTATGGATGTTACCAACCTGCTGCTCTTCACTTGGCATGCAAAGGTGTGGTTTGGCTACACATTTTAATCAAAACGAGTTACTGTGCTGCAGTTAACTGAAAAAGAATCATAGAGATTCAAAAGACCTCTGGTGATCATCTAGACCAACCTCCCCCCGCCCCCACTAAAGCAGATTCTCTACAGTAGGTTGCATGGTGAGTGTTGAATATGAATGAAGAATACGCTACAACCCTCCTGGGAAGTTTGTTCCAGTAGTCTGTCATCCTCATAGTAAAGCTTTTTCTTGTGCTCCTATGGTGCTTCCTATGTCCCAGTTTATGTCTATTGCCCCTGTTGCTGGGCACCATCCAAAAGAGCCTGGCCTTGTTCATTTGACACCTATGCTTTACATATTTATAAAAATTGATATGATATCCCCTCAGTCTTCTCCAGGCTGACGAACCTTTCCTCATACAGGAGATGCTCTGGGTCCTTTATCATCTTTGGGGCCCTCCACGGGACTCTCTCTAGAAGTCCTGTTTTTCTCTAATGGAAGGGCCCAGAACTGGACGCAGTAATTCAGATGTGGCCCCACCAGGGCAGAGTAGAGGGGTACAGTCACCACCTTGACCTTTATTGAAGACTGGACTAACATTGTCTTTTCTCCAGTCCTCAGGCACCTCTCCCATACCTTTGAAAGATGATAGAGAACAGCTTGGCAATTACTTTTGCTAGCTCCCTCAGCACATCCCATCAGGGCGCATGGTTTTGTGTGTGTTGAGTTTGCCTAGACAATCTGACCAGATCTTCCTCCATCAACTTGAGAAATGTTGTGAGCTCCTTGAGAGTTACACAAGAAATAAGGGAGAAAAGTATGTTAGTGACAGTTGTAATAGCAAATGCCTCTTCTGTCAGAGTAAGAAGGGGCATTAAAAGGGTTCTAGAAGGTGTCTGCAAGAGTATCTAAAATGAAGAGACTAAAAATAAGCATGGAACACTCAGTCCTTCAGCATGTATCCCTTACCCATCCTGTTACAGAGCTCAAGTAGCAGAATAGAATTAACTATTCCAATCAAGTATTTGCAAAGCAGTCAGGTAAAATTTACATGCTAAATGACTGTGAGTGGGCACACTCATTTGTGGAGCAGTCATAGTGGTTTGTAATTGCCACAATTACAAATATATATTCTTTTCCCCAAGTCCCAAAACAATTCTTGAAAAGTGGTGCTATGCACACACTTGAGTTTAGGATGCAAACATTTATCTTAATTAAGCCAACCAAAGTTTAGTATACGTGTGTGCATTTGAATAAAATAGTTTGAAAATGCTTTTAGAAAAAAAGCTCTTTCCAAAAATAGTCTGACATGGAAACGTGGCAATGAAGGTGAAGATATATCCAGAAAATACTTTTTCAAAAATTTAAAATGTAAATCTGCACGCTTAAAAAGATGAGTAATGTCTTGGAGACTAATTTAAATTAACACAACAACAAAAAGCTGCCAAGAACCCAACAGATAGAATCCATAATTTGAAATTAATTCGATTATTTCTTGACAAAGCTGTGTGTTCATCTCAATTCACCCAAACCAATTGTAGTGGGAACACTTGATTCGATTAAGTGCATTCAAATACATTTTTCAGTCCAAGGAAAGAGATGACATTTAAAAAATGACATCATTTTTTAACGAAAAAGATCTTATTAATGCCAAAGGGAACTTTGCTTAGAGAAGATTTGCCCATGATGTTTCAATTAATGTATTTTATGCACATTTATTTATTTGTGAAACCTTATAGACATTACATGACTTTTCTTCTTCAGCAAAGCAGGTATGCTGAAATTTGAATTCTACGCAGATGCTTCAGGCCCATTAATTCCAATGGCATCAAAGAGAAGCGGGTTTGGCCAGCTATTTAATGGTATAATGTCAAATTCTGGTAGCCTTTCCTCCGAGTAGCTGGAAGAGGGAGAAGATAGATGCAAAAAGCTGTCAAGTGAGTTAAAAGGGATCGGCTCCAGGCCTGCTGGAGTCAGCTGAGCACTCTCCCAGCCTTTTACGTGCTTAACTGATAGAGCTATCTCTTCTAACAGCCAGAAGCCAGACATAATTTTCAAGACTTAATGTTTTTCTGCCTTATCATGATAATCAGTAGTTGACTACAGGCCACAGACAAAGAAAGTGTTGGGGATAGACAAGGCGACCCTGTTTACTTTCTCAATGGACTACAAATAGTTGGTACATACTTGCTGTTTACGCCTAGGCAGGACAGCTGATCCCCTGTGGTCTGAGGAAACACTCTTGAGCCTGCTTTTACTGTCTTGCTCACAGAGTTTGGAAATGATGCAGTGCACTCTCCTTTTGAACTGGCTTTTTTTTCTGTATTTGCCTGTAACAGACAAAACCTCAGATGGGACGTTGCTCTGATATACAGTTCTGTGACAGGAAAACAGAGAATAAATGTCCAAAAGACTGCAAATACAACATCTAGACAGAAGCTTTTCTGCATGGCAGGGATTATGCCTGAAATATGTAAAACTCCATATAACAAGAAATCAAAGCAAAACAACGAAAGTAAAAACTAAGAAGAGAAACAGGCAGTGCCAGCCAAACCAGCGAACCAGTAGCACTGAGAAACCCCAGCCTTGAGAAGTTTGATTTTCTAGCTCAGAAAAAGAAGAGACAAGTGGCTATCAGTACTGGCTTTGTGCAGAAGATGCTCATCTAATACACGATCGGTGGTTTAGAAGCCTAAATTCAGACAGCCTGATTGCCAGCTGATCTCCTTGTGCCCTATTTCCGTCTGCTTATCTGGTGTACTTCGGAAATGCTATTTACTCAGGCTTTGTACAGCATTCAGCACATCTGTGCCTTTAGGTGATGCTGGAATCTGTAAATCCTGTACCTACATCCCTTTTCCTGACTCTTGCAGTATCTCAACACTTCCTATTCAAATGCATCCATCTTCCTGCATCCCCTGTAGTGTTGCCCAGAAATCCTGTCCCTGGTCTATGTGTGTGTGCGTATGAAATGCAGTGGGGTTACAGGTTAAACAGGAAGTCTGAGGTCAGAAACCAAATCTGGGTCACTCCATGCATTGGCTTTCTCTTTCACTATTAAAACAAACTTTCCTCTGGGTTAACCAACTTCCAGTAACAAGGACAGAGTTCAGTGTGCCAGGGCTGAGCCTTCAACTACCCGCATTACAGCATATAAGGGCATACAGTACTTCTGTTATTTAAAAATTAAAGCAACACTACAGCCATTGTGATGGGTAAATTAAAGAGGCATTTTCCAAAACCAGCCATGGTTCTTCCTCTGCTGGTTTATAGATACCATATATGAAATGAATGCTGCCCCTCAGGCTGAGCACATTGCTCCAGCAAAGCTGCCCCTGCTGCGCCAGCTGCCTCTCTGAAGTCCTCGGGGACTCTGGGTGCACAGCTGTAAGCTTTTGTCTGTGTCTGCAGTTACACTTCAAATAAATTCCAGCTGAATATTGAACTAATGTTTAGATGAAGTCCCCAAATCCCCAGGTCTGTGTGCTTGCTCTCAGACTCCCAGTATCTTTGAAGAAAAATTCAGTTCCATTTCATATTAGGGTCTGAGTGGTGGCTCCGGGTTAATCTCTGTCTGTCTCCCTGGTAACAGTCAAAGAAGGCAAAACAGAGGTAGGAAGGGTCTCCAGCAACTATTCCTCTTATCAGAGCTCATCAGCAGGTGACCACTTCTCATATCCAGGAACAATAAATACAGCCTGTGGCTAATGGACCGACCTCACAGCTTTCTTCAAACGTTTCAGAGAGAATTAGCTGGTGGCCAGACTTGAGATGGAAGGCTGTCTAAACCTCAGGTCCAATGTTTTGTGCTTCCCAGTCAGAATGCATGCAGATGCTGCAGTTCTCTTGATATCTCTTGATAGTCTGCAAAACTAATATTTTATTTTATTTTATTTTATTTTATTTTATTTTATTTTATTTTATTTTATTTTATGTAGCCTTTACTGGAGGAACCTCTACATATATATCACTACAATTAGAAATATCCCTCCTCTATCACCTGTTATGTAATTTGAATGTTCATCTTATGTGGCAAGAAGAAATCAGTTTACTGCTTTCTCAGAAACAATGTGGGCTAACTTTTACCTGGTGGATTTTTTTTTTCCGCACAGCATCAATGAACAGCTGAGTATCTGCAATAAAGGAGAATCCATGGCAAAACAGCAGCAGCATGAATGGATGCAGAAATCTTCTGGCTGAGTGAGGACTTACTATATAAAGTTTGGTTCCCCTGTAGCTGTTGGATCTCAAACTGACACATCAGAGATGTCATGTTGTCTTTCTTTCCCCCAGTATATTTAAACAGATACTGTAATTTCTCCTGTAGCTTAGCTAAGAAAACAACTAAGGAAGAACCAGTGGGAGTTTGTCACTGATTTCAAAGATGCTAAGATTAATACTCTAAAACGTAGATTTAAACACGTAAGTAATATGTAGCACATAGTCCAAATGTGCTACATCTAAGTATAAGCACAAAAAGATGCTGTTTCTGAAAAATGTATTTCAGTCAAGCACCAGTAATACTAGCTGATATGCTATTGCAAACAGGCTTTTGTCTAATAAAGCCAGATATTTTACAATAGATCCACCTACTTGTTAATATCTAAACATTTCTATAAATAAGAAATGGAAATTTAAAAACAAACAAACAAAACAAAACACACTACACACACCTGTATCTAAATGAAAAAATATTAAAAATTTCCATTAGAAGTTTTGTTTAAACCTTCAAGTCTTTTAATTGTCTAGTAGGCTGACTTCTCAGTTCACAATAGGTAAGAAACACATCACTCAGATCCTGTCACCTTACCTGATTCCCCAGCTTCTCATCTATAGGTAAGAGCTATTTGTCAGTCCTATATTAAGAAGAGTAACAAAATACTGTCAATAATTCCGTTCACTCTTAAGAAATTTAATATTCATTTTATTTTGTTTTGTGCTACAGACAAAATAAGTAAATCCTTTGTATTATTTGCTTACACAGAGTTTTCTACAGTCATAATTTATTAATAAAGATGAGAAATGATGAATTCTTTGTAGAATTCTAAGTGTTACTAAGTTCATTTGACATAATGAACTCCATACGTGTAACCGTCCTTTCTCTCTGAATAAATACTGATAGCCACAACAGTCCTACAATATTTTTCCACCAGGAAAGGTTAAATCCATCACTGCATTGAATAAGTAAAAGATACAAGTTCTGTAGTCATTCTATAGTCAGTAAAATTAATGGAAGTTGAGAGCTTCAGCATGTCACAGCACAGGAGTCCCAATTTCCAGCCAAAATATTTGGTTAGTAGAGTAAGGCTGATTCTTTTTTGGTGCTTGTGCAAATAAAGACAGTGCCTCTTCTACACTGTAAAACATGGAAGAGACATGAGCAATTACCACAAGCAAAACGTTTTCACTTGATAAGTCAATCTGGGCTGTTTTTTCTGGCTAGTCAGCAGTGTCTGAAAACAAAGGAGACACAGCAGCCCTAGGAGACAGCTTGTCTGCCCAACCACTTTTCTGGGGGATCTCTTAATTTGATTTAGAAAGCACATAGCAAGACTTCTAGGTGTCAAAATTTAATATACCACATAGCACCCTACTGCAGCTGATGCTGTCAGGCACGTGAAAGCCTATGGCTAATCTGTCTTTAGAGAATATACCTCTGTATCTCATCCCCACCTCCCTGGTTATCACAACAATCACTTGGATAGGCTATAAGATCTGGTGCTGTCTCAAGTGATTTGATAAGCAGACGAAAACCAAGGGTTCATTAAGCTCCTGGGGTATATAAGCCACAGGGTTTTCAGCATGCCCCTGTACTTGGGAGGTTTGACAGCTCCCTGTTTGGCAAGCTGGGGCTTACAGGAAGATGTTGTTGACTGCAAAAATACTTGTTTTCACTCTGAGTGGTTTCCTAAGAGTGGGCACAGGCTTTGACATTGGATTATCCACCAAATGTGTAGTGATACCCAAGGAGATGGACATGTGCCACGAGATTGGATACTCCGAAATGAGGCTTCCCAACCTGATGGGACACACAAGCATGGCGGAGGTCGTCCTAAAATCCACCACCTGGCAGCACCTGGTGCACACGGATTGTCACCCTCATGTGAGGATGTTCCTGTGCTCTCTGTTTGCCCCCATCTGCCTGGACACGTAAGTATCACAGCACCCAGCCTTTTGGCCAGAACAGGGATCAAATCAAATGTACGTCAACTGTAATGGAAAGGTGATCGCCACCTCATCAGAAATAATTCTCTTAACTATTTCATACTCATTGGGAAAAAAAAAAAAAGCACTGAAAAGCTCTTGAGTTCAACTTCAGCTTCAGTTTGCTTTGTGGAAATGAATGCTGTAGCTAAAGAATATCATATTTTAGTTTGTTTCAGTTGAAATTTTGTTCTGGTTAATTTAAAGTTGAATACAGGTGACAATGAAACCAAATACCCATTGCAAAGAGACTCAGGCTCTTGACAAGGATTTTCTCAGATAGTAAGAAAAGCATAAATAAAAACATAGTAGCATTAATAAAAACATAACTTAATTCTGTAACGTAGAAGAATAAGCCATTTCTAGAAATGAATTATTGCTGAAGGTTGTCAAATATCAGTATGTACTTTGTGCAGAAATCACTGCTGAACTACTTTGTTATCACTGAGTGAGTTGAACAGCTTCAGCCTGGTGCTCCCTCTGGCGCAGGTTCATCCTCCCCTGTAGGAGTATGTGTGTTGGTGTTCGGGACAGCTGTGCTCCTGTGCTCGCCTGCCATGGGCACGCCTGGCCAGAAAGCCTGGACTGCAGTCGGTTCCCTGCAGACGAGGACATGTGTCTGGCATCACTTACAAAGGAATATAAATATTTGCACAAAGGTAGGTGGAAGATGGCAAGGTGGCTGTACTGTATGCTGCAGGTAAACAAGATAGAAGGGACACAGTTCTCAGTCTGTGACTTTGTAATCGGAGTTGCATCTACGCATACTTGTTTGCGCAGAAGGGGGGAAGTATTAATGCCTGCAGTGAAAACTGTGGCACTCCTTAGATGATGTGAATCAGCATCAGTTCAATTCAATGAAGAGCAGTTGGTCTACACATAGCAGAGGAAGTGATTATCTCCCTGCACAGCTACAGGCACTGTATTTTATTTATTTTGAGGTCTCTTTACAGGCTTACCAACATTATCAGGGATCTGATAAACTCACGATTAATTGAATTGGTCTTCAGATCAACTTGGAAAAGTTGGGAGGACTTATTATCTGATTTTCCTAAGGGAGTTAGCATGACATTAATGGTCAAATCTTCAAATGTGCTTAGGTGTGTTTACTTAGGAGAATAGCAGTACAAGTAAGTTGCTGCTGGCACACTCCAATTCCTATGTTCTCAATATTAGTCCAGCTGAACCTAGGATCACTGACAGAATTCTCACTTGACCCGTTCCCCACTCCACAGCTGTACTGAAATAAAACACTATTTATAAACACTGTATTTGATGTTGATGATTGAGTTTGTCAGTTTAAACAAAGAGTCAATGTGCGTGGAAACAGAAACTCCTTTTCCTCCTTAGCCATGTTTTTGGAGAAGCATGCGGATGCATACATTATCACTGAACAATTTTGTATATTTTACGATTACTCATAGTTAAACAGCAAGCTCTCGACTTTCACAGCACAAAACTAACACAAAACATTCTAAAAGATAATGATGAGACTTTGCCATTTCTTACCAGTCCTACCAAAGCCTGCATGCCAGACCTGCCCAGCAGTGGAGGAACTCTTTACACACAAAAGAGTTCTCGAAGTTTTCTGTGACAGTAATTTTGGTAAGTCCTTGTTAATATGACTATTAAACTATCAGTTCTCCTTCTAAAATGCTTTTAAATTGGGATTAAAATAGCTGACAGCTTCTGCTGGGGTTTCAAAATCTTCATCCTGAGAGTCTGGATACTGAGTCAACTTTAGGTTATTTTTCAGAATACGTTCTTTCTGAGCAAAATTTAAGGATTTATTTTGCATGAAAGACTTCTTCATCATCTATTTTACAAACAAACAGCTTTTCTGTTCTTGTTGGGCTGGCTTCATTGCAGTACAATATGGTATATGGAAAATATTTCTGGCAAAATCAGGCAAATAAACCAGTTTGTCTTTTATTAGTAATTAAACCCAATAAAGCTTTGGTTGTTTCACCAGTGAATGGCATGTCCTTGTTAATTGTGCATTAATTGTTCACAATACATAGCTTACTGAAAAGACTCAGAAAATCATACAAAATAAATTCTGACCTCATGTTATTTTACTGAAGTGGTGGGCAATACTTCTGAGTTTGCCCTAGAAATGTCCTGCAAAGTCCTTTGAAGTCGATAGAGACTACCAGTGAATACAGCTGGCTTTAGAACAGGTACTGCAGAGAAATTTCATGCTAAGAAGTATTGGTAGGGTTACTCGTGTTAGATGGACAGATGTCTGTGATGAAAAGGGAATATGTAACAGGGTGGTATCACCAAACATTACTGCTGAGAGAAACAAAATGAGTTTCAGTAGACTAGTTTGGGCAAGGAGGTCAGCCTCGTGATATTAGAATCACGCCAACAGCTTACAGGATCTAATTATCCAGTCACCATCACGTATACAGTGATGGCAAAAATACATTACACATCTTTGTGAAAATATGTTTGCCTAGTTGCCAATTCAGTGAAAAAAATGATCAGTTGCAAACTTATTTTAAAAAAAGTTAGACAATCTATGCTGCTGTGGGAGAAGATGTCACCACACTCCATCACCAGGAATTATGAGAGTATTTTTAAGGAATCTTCCTGCTTTAACGGGTATTTATTTCTATACTTGAACAAACTGAGCAACTTACATGTTTCCTTTTTTCTTTAGCAGTGAAAGTAAAGCTGTCCAAAAAAAGAGCAGTAATTGGCGACCAAGAGTACAACATTGAGTGCCACGTGGAATTCATTACCCAGGGCTCACTCTTGCCTTATGAAACTCAGCACATGATACAGCAATGGCTGCTTATCAATGAAAATTGTACACAGAGGATGACTCAAAGCCATCGTCCTATGGTGTTTCTCCTTGTAGGGAAGATTGAGGAGGGTATCATTTTAGTTAATCAGATTTACCACTGGCAGAGAAGGGACTCCCAGCTGACTTTGGCCACTCAGAAATGGAGGTACCATAAATGCTTGTAAATATTTATCTTATTACTTGTAAAAAGCTTAGTACACTTTTTATGCCAAACCTGCATTGTAAATAAGAATGTATAAGTGGCATGTAAAATCTTTGTTTCCTTTTAAACTGTATTATAAGTTGAACTTAGATCCAGTGTTATCAGGCCTACTTTCTATAGTATTTTAGCTATTTGTGAAATTTGAATTTGGTCATCTATGTATAAAGGCTTGAGTTATTGCAAAAATCTTTTGTATTATGTATAAAAACTGAAATGAAACAGTTTTCATCCAGCTCAGTACCTTTAGTGTATTCTTCTACAGGGTTCACCCCGCCATTTTCTTGACTTACCAAACTTTCTCTGGCTAATGCTTCATTAACACACCTCATACTTTTCCATTAGAGAATTTTAAAAGAAGGTGGCCCTCTGCTGGTCACTTTTGTCCGAATGAAAATGGAATAAATCGGAATAAATAACAGCAAACGTAACACAGCCCAACTGTAAGAAAATCTGGTCATTTGTTGTCATTTTACACTGATCAAGATGATCAGTGGTGGTAATGCCTCCGAGCATGGGGTAACTGCAGTTTCGGAATCTTTTTAAATCAGGGCTTCTTTGTTGAAAGGTCCTATTTCATATTCAGACATACAAAATGTCAGTGCACCAGAGGGTGGTGGGCATGGAAGCGGCTGCCCAGGGCAATGGGCACAGCCCCAAGCTGCCAGAGCACAAGGAGAGTTTGGACACACGGATTGAATTTAGGGTGGTTCTGTGTGGAGCCAGGAGTTGAGCTCAATGATCCTTGTGGGTCTCGGAATTCCAGTTCGGGCTATTCTGTGAACCTGTGATTATATGATTTTCTATCATGAGCTAGAAAACTTCTGAAAATGATGAAAAAAAAAAAAAAAAAAAAAGTTGGAACAACCTATATTCAGTTTATCCTGTATAAAGAAGACACTGTTCTGAATAACGTAGGTGACTCAAAAGCTCGGTTCATTTGATCCCACCGAATCTGCAATGGTTTCTGCTGGAAAAATGGTAAATATTTAAAGCACTCCATCAGTGCCCACAGTTGCCAACTGCTCCCAAAGGCATCTGATGGGGCTCAGGTCAGCCACGGGCGGCCCTGCAGGGAGCGACCCATTTAAGTGCCAGGACAACATCAACCACCTGGTCTTGGCACGAAAGGACATGGCTACTGATGTGAGCTGCTGAGAACTGGTTGCTCGATTGACTATGAGGTAAAGGAGGTCATCTTAGCTTGTGTCGATTTCCATTTATTTCTCTTTACATGAGGGGTTACCTTACAGCCCTTTGCTTACTTGCTCTTGGATCTGCTGTATATTTAAAACAGCGGCTGTATTTGAACTATCCTGGGCATAACGCAGCTCCAGCTGCCAGCCCCACTTTGCAGAGCTCTGACAAAGTAAAGTGGAATTGGATGGAGCAATTTTTTCTTCATATGCACATATGTGTAATTTAAGACCCTCTGCTATACATCACCGAGGTGTGCAGAGGAGCTTGGTCTAGTTGGCAGCCCTGCCCGCGGCTGGGGGCCTGGAACGGGATGATCTGTAAGATTCCTCCCCACCTAAGCCATTCTATCATTCTACGGTGAGCGCCAGAGAAAATTCAACTCGGGAATTTGGGCTGGGAACGTTTCACCCCTTCACTACCAAACCCTCGGAAGCCAAACGCCCGCGCAGCAGCAGCAGCCACCTGAGGGCGGGGCTGTGGGCGTTCCGTTGGACGCGTCGCAGCCCCGCCCGCTCCCGCCATCCCGCCCCGTGCTGCGAGCGGGCGGCGCCGTGCCTTCAGCTGGCGGTGAGGCCGAGGCGCTGCTTGGGCGGCCCGTGTGGGGACCGCGGTGTGCGGGTGCCGTGCGGGGCTGCTGAGCACGAGCTCTCCCGCGCACCTGTCTCAGCCTGAGGTGAGTAACCCCTACGCGCCTGCCGGCCCAGGTCTCGCCCCGGCTTGGCCTCAGGCCCTTATCCGCGGACTGAGGGAGCTTCTGTACCCCCTCCAATGCACCGCACGTCCTTCTGCTGAAGCCTGGGGCGTTGAGGTAACCGGGAATCCAGCCCGCGCGGATCCAGCTTCCAGGGCCGTGCCGGCCGTTCTGCCCTGTGTCCTCACAGACCAGCCCCTCGAGGCTTCTTTGTTTGCGCTTTGTACTTAGAAGTGCGAGATCCTCCTGCAGGCCTTTGCCCTGCACGCATACATTCCCACTGGCTGTTCATCGTACATCTGTTCTGTACCCGAGATACGCACCTAGGGACCTCTCTTCTGTCTGTAGCGATGGCTTCAGGAACAGCCCTGATTTACGATGAGGCGATGACCAGGCATAAGCTGCTTTGGAACGAGTAAGTCAGTAACGTCCTGTCCTTTTTATGAATTGATTCTTATCAAGAAAGTACTCAGTACATGTATTTTTGTAAATGTGAAGTGCAGTGTGTAGAGACAGACAACCTGGTAACTTTCCTGCTGGACAGAAAGTCTGCCTTCTCGAAAAACTTTTACTGCTAATTAGTATCTAGATACTCTACTGCTAATCTGAAGCTGGATCTGAGAAGCTGAAGCTCTGCAGTCCAGTAGGCCTTAGTAAGGGGATTAGTTCTCCAAACACTGCAGTTTAAGCTAACTAAATTGCTCATAAAGCTGAAGTCTCACTGACCTTGGAAAAATATATGGATTTACTTTCTCATCTGAAACCCTTCAATTAAGTTCAATTAGAAATTGATATATACAGCTGGCTCACATTTATGTAAATTAGACCAGTACCTTTGTTGTGCTTGAAATGAAGTCCTGTCAAATCCTCTGCTGATCTTCCCTGTAAGATCTTCACTTTTAATCTCAATGTCTCCGTGTCTGTGGTAATAGTTGCTGCTTTAAGTGGTGAGAGAACAAGGAAAGTTTAATGTTGTTTTGTTTATTTCTGTGCAAGAGACATAAATTTATTTTTGCTTACAGATTTTGTAATCATTTGGCTCAATTCTAAACTGAAAAGTATTCAAAGAATTTTATTATAATTATTTTACTCTCACAAGTCCCTCTGAGGATATTGAATCTTTACTTATAGTGCATAGTAGGCATTATTATTACTTGAAAGCTGTGCTGGTGTGTGTTGCAGTAATATGAATATCACTTATTTTCAGTCCTATTTGTGATATTGAAGTGCCAGAAAGACTGTCGGCCTCCTATGAGCAGCTTCAATGTTACCATCTTGTGGAAAGATGCATCCCTGTGCCTGCTAGAGAAGGAAGCGAGGAGGAAATCCTCTTAGTTCACAGGTCTGAAATTTATTTTTATTGCCATTCAGTTTAATCTAATGAAATAACAGATGTCATACCTCCAGAGCATGTTTTACACCATTTAAAAATACCTGGTCCTAAGCTCAATGACTTCCAGTAATTTCAGTGGAAAATGTGTCAGGCTGAAACTTGCACAAATCATGTTGACTATGCTATAGATGCTGAAGTATGAATGAATTTGCTGTTCCACTATATCATCATTTCCACTCCTTAGATTCTTGAGCAGTTATTGCTGATTTGAATACAATATTAAAAGTAAGTTTCTAATTTAAAAATGTAGGAAAACTGATAACCACCTCTTTCTCCCAAACATCTTTGAGACAGAGTGAACCAACAGAAAAGCTTTGTAGCTAAGTCTGTGGGGGAAATTCAGAGGATGAGTTTCTTGCCCCTTCTGAACTCATGGCTCTAAAGTCTGCTCTGGCACTTGTCACCTTGGTGCGATAGCTCTGCAACCAACACGCGTGTTGGTTGTGTGCTCATTTTCCCTTGTTAGGAAGCAGTGAAGTCTTTTCCTGAAGGACAAGTGGAGCTGGGAGCAAAGCACTGATGGCAAAGCAGACAGAGGCAGGGTCTGCATAGGCAAGGGCACAATCTCACAGTCCCCAAGGGAAGTGGGCAGCACAGATGCTATTAACCAAATCCAGCTGAGAGTTTAGATTGCTTGACAGGTGACATGGCAGAGGTGAGGTTAAGTTAGAATAACATTCCACAGGGCAGCATGGAGGCCCACATCAGTGGACGCAGAGATAGCTATACAATGTAACTAAAATGTACCCAGGGTGAGGGCTTTACCTTTGAATCAGCTCCCAAGTGAAGGGTGGGAAGGCTTTGCTGAAGCGTCTTAGCAGAGTTGTTTAGGGGAACTTCCACTAAGGTTCCATCTGGCTTGCTCCCTTAAGACCATCAGCTGTACTGTCTTTAGACAATTTCTGAACCCAGCAGTAGAACCCCAGGAAACAAAAGTTTGCACACAGGTAACCTGATGCTTGTTTGAGGACAATGGATCCTGAATCATGTTTAAATTTTCAGATTCCAGAACAGTATTTTTCCTCAAAATGTTCTTATTGGAATGCAGGCAGCTCTGCTTACCAATATAATTTATATTTGCAGTAAGTACATTGCTGATCAGGTACTGAAGAGACTTGATAACAATTCCCAGTTGAGTTGTCCCTTCTAGATGGCTTGGAACAAAAAATTCACTAAGGTCTTGTTTTTCTTTCCAAATGTAGGGTAGAGATAATAGGTGTCTTTTTTTCTAAAGACCTTCATATTGAAACAAGTGCATAACTCCTACAAAAATGTTGTTTGAATTCCTCCATTAGGTAGGAGGCTGCTGAGGAAGTAAAACTAGTAATTACACAATCATTGAGCTTCGTACAGTTTTGTTCTTGATAGCATCTTCATTTTGAATTCACTGCTTACAACTGTCTATATTAGGTAATGCTGGTCTGTCTCACTTTGTTGTGAAACTGTGGTTGCTTTGGATGTCCAGCAAGAGGAGCACACAGAACACATACATGGTTGCTGTATCCTGTATTAGGATGCAGATAGGAGGGTAGATGCCATCAACCTTAATTTCCATCTCAGCACCCAAAGGCAAAATAGCAGTGACAGAGAATTGGTGGAACAGTGTTTCTAAGTACTTGTTATGCTCTTGAACCAATGAGAAGAGGGAGGTATACATACATCATAAGGAATTCTATCAAATACCTGTTTTCCATACAACAAGGGATGGTTGGACACATTCTCAGTCATAATTCATATGCTGACAGCTGTCAGATTCTAATTTACTTCTAGTTGGGATGGTACCTGTCTGTAGCGTGGATTGCAGAATAGTTTGTAGCTCAATGAAAAAACAGCTTTTAGGTGATACCAAGACCACTGGAAAAGGGGAGAAGCATGTCATCATATTCTTAGGATATCCAAGAATCCTTAATTTCATAGCACTCCATTGCTTTGCTGTATCCTACAACCAGCATCCCAGGATACATGCTGGACTTGTGAAGTCTCACAGATAACCTCTCTTAACATGTTTTGTTAGCTTTCATTACAATTAAATTGTATTTAAAAACTGTAAGTCTGTTTGCTTAGTTAAGTGTTGTTCATCTCCCTCTCCTCTGCAGTTCACAACACTTGGAGGCTGCAAAAAGCACACAGACAATGAATGAAGAGGAACTGAAAAGAATCTCTGGAAATTATGATTCTTTTTTCTTTCATCCGGTGTGTAAGTTAAACTGCTTCCTGTAGTGGGATTTGCAGGTATTTGTATTACTGCATCTGTGTGATGGTTTTCTAAGTAGGGGAATGCTGATAGTAATTTGTTTTGCTATCTAAATATACTTGCATGTGTTTATGCCCTTCTGTTGATCCGTTTCCAGTTTAGTGCTATGCTGTCATTTAAACTGATAAGTGTTGTTTTACTTATTCTGTAATTATATCGTGCCAGTATACATACTACTCAAATTTTGATTTTGCCTTTGTTACTGTAAGGTTTTGCTCCTTATTTTCAGAGACACCAGTAGAACCAGTCAGTTCAATATGTCCTTTCCTTATTTCTTAACTCCCTCAGAGAGAACATCCTTACAAAGGATGTGATGATTACAGATAAACCTAATAGAAAGCACACTGGCTTTTCTGTTGTAAGATTATGTCTTTAACTAACTGCATATAATTTCATTAGCATAGACTTATGTCAGTTTCATATTGGGTCACAAAGCACATTATGCATGCTATCTCTAAAACTAGCTGATGAACGACTGATGATAACAATGAAATTCTCTTCTTTTAGAGCACTTACCACTGTGCCAGACTCGCTGTAGGAGCAGCTTTGCAGCTAGTGGACTCTGTGATGTCAGGAAAAGTGTGCAATGGAATGGCATTAGTAAGGTAAGAAAATATGAGGAAGTCTTCACTTCTCACCAAAATTCACCTTTGTTGTGGATAATGACATAAAACTTTGTTTTAGACCTCCAGGTCACCACAGTCAGAGAAATGCAGCTAATGGGTTCTGTTTGTTCAACAACGTTGCTATTGCAGCAGAATATGCAAAACTGAAATATCACCTACAGAGGTAAGAGCGTCGCTGACCATAGAGAAGCTTTTCATACCCAAGTGTGATGTTGCATTATTGTTTGACATGGTACCATTTTAGAGTGATGTCCACAGCCTCATGGGTGTCACGTACCTTTTTGGGTCCCAAAATCTTCAGTCATCTGCGCTTCCTTCAGACCTCTATGCCGTGGTTCTTCCACTGAATGTTTTATTTTGCTTTTCTATGCAGAATCCTAATTGTTGACTGGGATGTGCACCATGGGCAAGGAACTCAGTATATATTTGAAGAAGATCCAAGGTTTGAAGGATGTTTTTGTTAGCTGGCTAAATACTGCATGCTTCTGTAGGGAATAAGGTTTTGTTTTATACTCCTAAGTCTAGAATGTCACAAAAGACAAGATGTTCTTGCTATTTTAGTGATTGTTGTTTTTTTTAACCTGTTATCAAGTAAAGGGGGAAAAATCTAACAAGAAGAAACACATAAATTTATTTTACAATGAAGAATAAAGAATAATAAACACAAAATGAGCGAGCAATGTTACTTTTAGGAAGATTATTAGTTGTAAGATCTCTCTATACCAGGATTTAGGTAATATCTCTGTTCTTTCTATTCAGGAATCTCTCAGTTCAAGTGCTAGTTAGATAAAACAGATGAGCTTTGTGCTGTTTTCTGAAAAGCCACAGCATTGGGTTCAAGAAACAAATCTTTTTTACTGAGAATGTCCTGTCTTTCATCTGAAGGGAGCACATGTATGAGATTACTAAAAGCTATCCTAGGTTAATTTTGACATAGGGCCTTCTGTACCAACTTCTATGGTCAAAAGCTGCTTAGTGAACTAAGAGGAAAGGGTAATTATAGTTTCATGCTTTCACTATATATTTTAGAGTTTACAGGGTCAGTTTTGGAGCCTTTTTGTCAAGCTGGATTTTTCTTGTATTTTCAGTGTTTTGTATTTCTCCTGGCATCGCTACGAACATCAGGAATTCTGGCCATCGCTCAAAGAATCTGATTATGATGCTGTGGGTTTGGGAAAAGGAAAAGGTTTTAATATAAATTTACCTTGGAATAAGGTAAATGTTATTTACAGCCCAACAGAGCAAATGCAATAGCTTTATTTCTTATGCATTAGATAATGCTTTCTGAATATGTGCTGCTTTGCCTGCTTGGCAGATGTAGCATAGTGTATCTTATTCCTGTCAGTGAAATGTCTTCTAAGAAATAAGGTTCAGAATGTCATGTTTGTTTGTTTCAAGAGAGAAGACGACACATGCATATTGTTTTTCTTCAGTATCTTGGCTAGCCACTCCTGGGAGTGCTTCAGGAGATGGTTATGTCCATCCTTGTTCAGCAGAGAACTGAAGACCCAAAACGATGGATATCTGTATATAGTTCTTATACAGAGGAGTTTGAGCTGATCTTACGAGGCTGTCTTGTCTTTTACTTTTGGTATTATCTTTCCTTATGTCTGGCAAAACCTTAGGAAAAGCTATTACTTCAACAGGAAGACCTGATCTCCCATCTGATCTGATTTCTCCCATTTTGCAGGTTGGGATGGGAAATTCAGATTATCTTGCTGCCTTTTTTCATGTGTTACTTCCAACGGCTTTTGAGGTACTGTACAATTAATGAATACACTGGTGTCATTGTATAGCTGTGTACAGTTGAAATGCAGTGCAAAAGAACATGCTATATTTCTTTCTGTTTTGTAACAGTTTGATCCTGAACTGGTTCTTGTCTCCTCTGGATATGATTCAGGAATTGGAGACCCTGAGGTAAGTAACATTTTGTGGTTTGTGTTGTCAGTCATAAATGTGTTTGTAAAATATTCCTGCATCTTAAATGCCCATTGATTGCTATGTGCAATTCACTTTGACCAAGCTAAAAATATATGTTTGAGTCTTTAAGCTGACCCAGCTCAATACATAGCACAGGACATATAAAGACAGATTGTCCTGTAGGCACAACTCCTGCATCATCTTTTTGCGTCTTCCTTTAAAGCAGTTGGTTCAGCATTTTGTTAGATACAGCTAGAGGTGAGCGTTCCTTTATGCTGAGGCTGAGTCCAATCTCATTTATTTCAGATCATCTATCTATTTATTTATTTTTCTCACTAGTGTTTTTGATTCAGGGTTTCATCTCTTAACAGAACTTTTCTTTAATTTAGGGTCAGATGAATGCCACTCCTGAAGTCTTTGCCCACCTTACCCATTTCCTGATGCAGTTGGCCCATGGGAAGCTGTGTGTCATCCTGGAGGTAAATACTTCTGGAGCTTAACAAAATAATTTCTTTTTGTATCTCCTCTTAGAATCAATAATACAAAAAAAGACTAAAATTTGGCAGTGCCCTTAGACATGAAAAGAAGTGTGTGTCCTGATTATTATTTTAATTTAAAATGTTAGAACAGAGGAACATGTGCTTATTTTTCTGAAAACAGCTTCTACAGCTGTGTTCAGTTCTTGTGCACAGTGACTACAGAATGCTGCTCTGGACAGTCCCCACTTCATTAAAACTTATATAGGGAATAAACTGCATTACCAGTGTTGTGCAATTTTGTCTTGCTCATGAAGAATTTTTAAAAGCTTTAGCATAAATACACTGTAAGTTGGTTATAGAGCCTGTGCTGCATTCCCATTTGGGGAGTTTTTTTGTTTGTTTTTAATAAAAGCATCTATCAAGATCTTTAAGAGGTCTTTTTAAAAGCATTTTTTTCCTCCTTTTGAAGTCAATGTCAACTCCTCTTCTGCACGGTGGAGAAACAGTCATTTTGCTGGTAGATAAGTTTGTGAATCTTCCCAGCATGATCCCAAACAAGTGAATTGCTTAGAAATTGATTCACTTGACCTCTGTTTTGCTTGAGCTGTTTTCCATCACCCTTTCTTCAGCAGGTTATTATACATACTGCCTGAAGTGCAAATAATCATCTCCTCACGATGCAGATGATATGACTGCTCCATGAATGGAATGCAGGAACAAGTCTGTCATCTTTAATTCCATCATCTTAAATCTATCTTCATTTCTCTTCCAACTCTTGCCAAATTATCAGGACAGTGATATTTTAAGTGTCAGGCTGTGGGAGATTTCCCCTGTGCAGATATTTTAGAGGACAGCGGTAATTTTTACCTTCTAAGGAATCTTCCACCAGGACTGCTGAAGCTGGAATGCTATGGGAGGGGAGTGTAAAAGAATGTTTCTAGAGTTACAGGGCAAAGTCACAACTGACTTCTGAACTGAACCATGATGAAGTGAATAGAGTTGTTGCTTGCTGCTGAACTTGAGCAGGTAACCTCTAACTTAATAATTTTTTATATGAAACACTGAATTGTGTTTGCTTACAGTCCTTCATTTCTGTAAATTCAGGTACATTCAGTTTGATTTATTTCCCGTGATGACATTCAGGCTTCATGTGTATTGGTCCCTTACGTGGAATGAAACACTTTTTCTAGGGTGGGTACCATCTGAGGTCCTTGTCTGAATCCGTCTGCATGACTGTAAGAACTTTGCTAAGAGATCCTCTGCCTCAGGTAACTGGAGAAATGGCACCTTGCCTAAGGTAAGCATAGGAATAATTCTAGAACAACCTATGTAGCTATCAAAGATATAAAGATGTGCAAGCTTTAAGCACTTTGCCTGCCAAGGTTTACATGTGATACTTTGTAATCTATTTCCTGCTTTGAGACATTTCTTCAGTGATTTTATTTTCTTGTTGGTGTTGTTTTTTCCCATTGGTAAATTATTCCCTGTTCTTTCATCACTACTGATACTGTTAATCCTGTTTCTTTCACAGTGCTATTGAATCTATTCAAAATGTGAGAGCAGCACATAAACCCTACTGGAAATGGTTGACGTATGAAGGTAATTAATGGAATTGGTAAAAGGATTCATACAGAAATTCAAAATTAAGATTATTTCCTCTGGTTTGAAATAACTGAACTACCAGTTATTCACCCAAATGATTGCTGGAGGGCTGTGAGGCTTCCTTCAGGGCCAAGTCTTCAGCTAGTCTGAGAAAAAAAAAAAACATTGTTAACTTCTAGAGGTGACAAAACATCACATTAAAAAGTAGTGCTTTGTTATCTTTGTTTGCTGTGTGGGGAAAAAAAATGGTGGAATTTTATTATCACTTACAAACTTTTTCTGGATTAAAACAATTGTAGCATCACTGAAAAATGTCTGTGCCAAAATATTGCAGACAGTGCATGGAAACAAATATAAACACTGTGAATACAGGTGTACTTTGTTTTGCAAATAGTTGTGACTAAATATTAACGTACTGCTCACAAATTAATACATGTGAAACTTTTTTTTCTAGACACATCGTTTTTGCACAATTTGAGCACCAAATCAGACTTACTAAAGACTGCAGATACAAATCCCTGTACAGATGGTGAAGCTAAGATAGCTGACAGCAATGGAACTGACAGAATAGAAAGATTTTTGGAGCTGCACATGAAAAATATTGTATTTCCAATTCCTCCCATCAAAACAGCAACAACAGCTGAGTTGAATGCTTCAGCAGACCCAAACACCTTCCCAGTACACCTTCATGTTGTGAAGGAAATGGACAAAAATGAACTAGAAGCTCTTGTCAGGTTGGTCGTATTTAATTTTCAACTTAGGATGAACTTAAGGATTAATGTAAGGATGAGAGGTCTCAGAACAAACCATAATCTTATTCTTTCTTATTCTTGTCTCCGTGACATCAGTCTACTCAATCATAGGCAGAATTACTACTTCTGAAAACTTAAGGCATTAGAGTTAGCTACCATTTTTATCCTTAAAGTCATAGGATCATATGGGTCAAAAAGGACCACAATGATCATCTAGTTTCGACCCCCTGCTGTTTGCAGGGTCACCAACCAGCAGACCAGGCTGCCCAGAGCCACATCCAGCCTGGCCTTGAATGCCTGCAGGGATGGGGCATCCACAGCCTCCTTGGGCAGCCTGTTCCAGCGTGTCACCACCCTCTGTGTGGAAAAACTTCCTCCTAATATCTAACCTAAACCTCCCTAAACCTAAAGTTTAAAACCATTTCCCCCTTGTCCTGTCACTGTTCACCCTCATAAACAGCTGTTCCCCCTCCTGTTTATAAGCTCCCTTCAAGTACTGGAAGGCCACAATGAGGTCTTCCTGGAGCCTTCTGTTCTCCAAGCTGAACAAGCCCAGCTCCCTCAACCTTTCTTCATAGGAGAGGTGCTCCAGCCCTCTGATCATCTTAGTGGCCCTCCTCTGGAATCCTTTACATAACTAATCAGAATGTTTCAAGAGAGAGAGGACAGTGAAAATGTGTTAGTTTAGAAGGAAGGTGTTAGGAAAATGCCTCTAAGATCTGTGTTAGCTTTTAGCTGGAAAAGAAATACCCGACTGGTATTGCAATTTCAGAAACTCAACTTCCAAAATTAGAACGTCTCATTTTGACAGCACTTTATTTCCTGAATATCATCAGGCATTTTTTGTTTTCTTTTAGTGCAAATAGAAACAGGTTTGGAGACTGTTAGGCAGGAGTGTTGTCATCTTCCTGCTAGAGCTAGGTCTTTGAGAATGAATGTGTAGTATTTATAGAAAAAGTGTTGCTGTCAGTACTGACTGCAAAATACCATTATCAGGATCCTCTCCAAAAGTGCTGTCATATCTAACCTAGTTTTGCTTCGTGTGATTCATTTTACAGTGATTTTTATGCGGACCTTGTGGAAGCAAACAAAACTTTGCTCTCTCTTGGCAGTGCTTTGACCATCCTAGATAAAATACTTAAGAAAGAGGTAAAGAGAATGTGGTTTAATTGAGGGGGCTGGGGGTTGCCTTCCTGATTTCTGCTTCTACATCTAGATATTAGTTACTGTGTAGTTCATAACCCTGCTGATCTCAACTAGTCTGTGCTTAGCTAACAAGAGAGGATGTGAGATGAGAAAGCATTTTAGGAGTAGTTAACCTTAAGACACCTTTCTAATTATTATTGGGCAAGACATTATTCTGCTTTTCTGCAGTCATAGCTCATGGGGCATCGCTCTCAAAATAAGGATGAACCAGATATTCATTCTTCCAGTTGCTGTGGGCACAAGACTGTATCAAGCACCAGTGAGCAGCAAGGAATCTGAGATAGATTTCAACTTCTGCATGGAGTTTTGCCTGCAGACTTCAGGAGAGAGTTAACTTCTGCAGTACCCTATAAGATAGCAGAGATGCTAAGCTGTACTCTCTATCATTATATGTACAATAATTTATGCAGTCATTTGTTTTCCTGGCCCTTCACCCTGATTGCTTTCATAGAGCAGTTCAAAACACCACTGTGCTGTGTGATTCCAAACAACCATTTCAGCTCAGCAATCTGATCCTTGCACAGTCAGGAATGAAAATGAGGCAGACTTAAAGGTTGCAAGATTGTATTTATGTACTGACATTTTGAAAAACAAAGAGGAAAACAACAAGCAAGTTAAAAATAAAATGCCAAATGTATATTATGCAAACAGTCTCATTTGGTAAATCAGTCTCTTTGAATAAAAAGCTCTTTCTAAAGTACAAAGCCAGTGAGGATTAATAACTGTGAGAATGGCCTCTTTCTTGTAAGTCATCTTCCTTTCTGTTGGTGGTCATGGCTGTAGATTTTGGGAACAAATTTCTATTGTTATAGGCTGCAGGTACCTCTAGGAGAGGTATAGATTAGATAAACTATAAATAGATTAAATAGATTATAAATAGATTAAATAAACTACTGGCAGAAGGAAATAGCATCTGCAAGTAATGACTATTTGAGATTATATGGAGATGATGCTGAGATTTTGTGTTCAGAGTTAGAGGAGAACTGAGCAGGAAGAGCACACGTGTTCTTGCTGATGTTCCCTTATGTTTCACGAGGAGTTTAAAGCTCTGCACAACACAAACCAGCATTTAAATGTTGACTGGTTAGTACTGTCACCATGTTTTCTAGAAAGTATTGGCTCACCCATGTTAAAGGAAGAGTCAGAATTCTGGGACAGCTTTCTTTTCATAGTGTCTGTCTTTCCAGTGTGTTTTGCATTCTGGCACACTGAGTGCATCTAATCTGCAGACTGCTGAGAGAACCACTGAAGATGACCTTCACCTACATAATCTACTTTTACAGCTGACTTTCCATGCAGGACCATGCACTTGAAACTGTACAACAGCTTTTGGTGTCAGAACCAAATGTGACCTTTGTGTTGTACACGAATTAATAACATCTTAATCTTAGGATTTCTTCCCTGCAGCTGTGGCTTTGTTTGAATGATACATAAGTAAAAAAACAATCGGTACAAATAAGAAACGACACGATCTTGTGCAGCACTAATTACTTCTGAATAAAAAAAAATCTTTTGTAGGTATGCAATGGAATTGCAGAATCACCTGCAGCTTCTGCTTCTGTTGCTGTTGCACTGAGACATTCTCTTCGTTTTGGGTTTCAAAGGTGAATTTTTATCTTTTGCATTTGGTATTCAAAATGTAAAAAGATGAAAGTGGATAAAATATGTCAGGTTGCCTTTGTTGAAAGGCTTCATTTTAAAACAAATGTGCACAGCTTTTTTGATTTGCAGTAAAGACAGCATTGCATATGACAAATGCTGTGCAAACTTAGGCTTTCTATGCCAGATATTAGCTGCCCTTGACCTAAAGGCATTTTCTTGGCTTAGTTTCCCCAGGATTAGTGGGAGAAGACCGTTCCCTTGAGGTATCCTAAATTTCTTTATACTTCTAATAGACCAAGTTCAGAGAGGTGTACATTCTTTTTTATTTATTTAATCTGCATGCAAATTCTTTAAATCAGTTGCATTAATTGAAAAGAATTACTTGCATGTACAAATGAATGTATACATGATTTTCCTTTGTGTTCTATAGAGTGCTTTGCATCTTTGTTGGAGATATGGATATCGTACCGAGCACAGAAGATGGGTGAGGCTTCTTTTTAATTTGGGAAATTAAATCCCAGGGATGATAAATGTTCCTAAATGACCATATGTATGATGAAATCTGCACTAAGAAATCAGTTGTGAATTGATTTTTCATTGAGTTTAACCTGAAACAAAATACAGAGCAAGCCAAAATGTATTTCTGAAAACAAGCTTCTATTTCTAAATTCTGCCTTATTAGTTTAGTGGTTGGTTTGAAGTATAGCCCTTCTCTATCAATTTAAATTAGAATTATTACTGAAAATGTAAGATTGAAAATACAATGTTGAATATGCAAAATAATAAAAAAGGCAATTATTTAAAAGGGTAAGACAAGATAGGGAAGAAAGTATACATTATACTGAAATAATGGATAAAACAGAACTTTTTATCTCATTGGAAGTTGGTGAAATACTTGGATGTGGGTTTTGATTACAGAAAACTACTCATCATACATGTTTGCAAGAAAGAACAGACTGGAAAGAGCAGCTCTAAACACTACATTGTGCTAAACTGGAAAGAGGTAAGGTGCACTTTGTGAAAACATCCTAAGATAAAAAGTTTGGGTTTTTTAAAACAAAGAATAGAATAGATTTATAAATTCATAAGATGTCATTGAGAATTACACCTCTCACTGCAATTGGGACTTCAAAAAAAAAAAATTCTTTCTTTGCCCTTCCAGTAGTGCTGCTCCTTCACAGATCTTTAATGTGAATTAGAGTGCATGGTTTGAGTAAGCCTGCAATGGCTGTTTTGTTTTATGTTAGAGAAGGCAGAGTTGCAATGCAGTGATGCTGCAGAAGATATGAATAGCCAGTGTTGATCAAAGCTGCACGTTTAATATAAGGATTGCTGTGAAAACACATCAGTAATCTGTTCCTAGAGTCAACGGAAAGCTTTTTGAATCTCATGTTATGTTGGGCTTGGGGTTTTCTCGCTTTTTTTTTTTTTTTTTTTTTTTTTTTTTTTTTTAATTTTCCAATCCTACCTATGAGCATTTTCAGCTTCACGTTTGTTCTAAATTGCTTTTCATTGCTGTTAAAGGATGCTGACAGGAATGACTTCTTTTCTGCTGTGCTTGGATTCATTCTCCCTGTAGCATACAGTTACCAACCCAACTTGATAGTAATAGCTGTTGGACCAAACAGGAGCCTTGGAATAAGTGGGATTTCTCTTATTATTGGTTTGCTACAAGGACTGGCAGAATCTCGAATTCTTGCAGTGATTGAGGTAAGAAGTGGTGCTACACCATGGTACTTCAGGTGACCTGGGACAGAACCCAAATCAAGCAACAGCGTGTTGGGTGTGAACTGCTCTGAGCTGCTGTATTCTGATTGTGCTCATTATGCTGTCTTTAGAACATCTGAGTTGTTGACATAAATAGCCCATGTTTCTGTCTGGCCTGAGAACAAAAGCAGCCAGACACATACTGAGCTGTAGGCAGCCTGCACGATTGAGAAGCTAAGGCCTGAATGCAAGGCCTGAGCTAATGTTTGTGTTTATGTGCAGCAGATGATGATCCAACAGTTTGCCTCAGTTTGGGGACTGGCTTTGCTTTCCACGTGGAATGTGCAGCTTAGAGTTGTGCTCTGACTAAAGATAGTTTATGACCTTTTTCCATCTAATACGATTGGAAGCAGCCCACTGTTCTGTTTGCTTTTTTTTTCTTATTTAGGACACAGACATAAATCTAATGCAAAGTGTAGCCAAAGCACTTGCAGGTGCTTCTATGCCAAATTTTGGAGCTCATGTGCCTCCTACCCAAGAAAAAGTAAATCAAATAAAAAAACTAAGAAACCAGCTTCAGCAGGACTGGAAAATGCTTCAATGCTCAGGTAAGTAGTCTTTAGTTCTTATTAATATATATGTTCTTAGAAAAATGATAAAATACAACTGAATTCTAAGTCAGTGGGAACACAGTGGTGCAATGTGAGCAGTATGAAACTGCATGCCCTTGATTCTGCCCATTGAGCCTGAAAGCACTGCATTTCATAGCACAGTGTAACTGTACACTTTGGAACTCTGAGTGTCATTGCTCCAAAAATGTGTATTATTTATCCTGAAATAAAGCTACCATAATACTATGAGTTTAAATAATGCTTAATAAGATGTGCACGGGCTCTGACTGCTGATGTGTTTTCTGAAGATAGTGTAGAATGAGATGGCATTATAAAATAATGAAAAATAATTTTCCTTAACTCAGTAGTGGTTAGTTCTGATAGAAATACATTCACATGTAGTTGAAGACCAGGTAAAGGAAATCAGTTTAGGAAGGCATGTGGGCTTTTAAGAGTACCAACTTACAAACAGTTTTCTGCTGAATAACCTTTGGTTTTAAGCAGAATATTCATAAACAGTGGTAAAGGTGGGCTTCTCTCTCTGAAAGAAAATGCTTTTAGAAGAAAGGGTCAGGAGCAGTGGCCCAGCCCCAGTAAAACTGCTCTTATGGACTTGGGAATGAGCTTGATTAATAACTTCATCTTACTGGTGTTCTTTTCAGTGAACGATGGAATTTAAAGCACTTTAAAACCATTTTATGCAGCAGAAGAAAACGTGACACTTCGTTTTGCCTTTCAAGTCACTGGGGAAAAAAAGGTGGTTGATGTCTAAGTAGAATAAGAGCCATTTACAGTTTCCTCTTTTTTTTCAAATACTTACAATCCATGTTTTTGTCAGGGTGCTATACATTCTGTGTTGACACTATGCAACTGACATGCGAAACCCAGTCCTCTGTGCTCTGAGGCCTGTGTTATATGTGACTGCAAAGTCAGGCTTGCACAGGCACTAGCTTGACTGCGTGAATGTTTGCAAACTCCAGAAGATGGGAACGTGAAATAAGCAATTCTAATAGCCAAGCATTTCAGAATGACTCAGTGTGACACCTGAGCACACTACCACCATCTCACTGGGAGTTTGAACTCAACAACAGCTCCTTCAGATTAATGATACATTTCTAGGACTTAAAGGATTCACCAAATCTGGTCTTTCCTTTAATTCCTGTGACTGATGAGAGAACGTTAATAGCATCCCAGCAGTGGCAGTGTGTGATTGAGATGAAATCTAATCTCCTGAACTACACAGAGCCCAAGGAGAAAAACATATAATACTTTGCATAGGTAAAGTCACTCAATATGTTATTGAGTAAAACAGTGTAAAGACTAAAATAACATTTATGACATATATATGTGCTGTGAATGTTCTATGGGCTATGGGCTTCAGTCTGCTCTCCTTTCAAATGCAAGTTTTCTATATAAAAAATAAAAAGCACTGCTATTACGTTTTGGTGGTGGCCTCAGGAGAGGCAGCTTGTGAACTCTCAAAACAAAATGGACTTCCTGAGGCAGCAGCCGCATTGTGCCTTGGTTTTCAGCACTCTCCTTTCTGTGCTGGTTTCCAGGTGTAGGTCTCTGTGACTTCAGTAATGTAACCTGCTTTCAAGCACTTAAAATCACACGTATCCATTAGGCTGCTTTCCTACTGCTGTTGGTATTGGGATCAACTGCACACACTGATTAAATCAGTCTTCGTTGTCCTATTTTTAGGACTGTTTTTGGAAAATTCTGTGTCCAGTGTGTTCTCTCCCAGGGAGGATCCCACTTGTTCTGTTTTGCTGCCCTCTGTAAGCCATGAGATGTAGATTACGTTTATTAGAACATGACTAAGAAGGCAAAACTCTATTTTCAATAAAAGAACTTTGCAAGTACTGTCAAAACTCTGTTTGCAGCACTACGTTTGCTGGCTGCGGACCGCTCGCGTTTCCTGAGCTCCTCACTGGCAGCCGGGCCGAGGAGGGGCGTTGCAGCGCCGATCGCTACTGGCGAGCAGCCGACGCGGGCGCGAAGGGGGCGGTGCTGGCGAAGGGGGCGGTGCGGCACCTCAGGGCCGCGGTAGCGCCGTTCCCCTCCCGCCTCCCTTGGCCGTCGCGTTCCCGTGACGTAGCGGCGCCGGCAACCGCGCCGCGCTGAGGGACAGTGGAGGGGCGGCCCGAGCTGCGGGCGGCGGCCGCCGGGGAAACCCCCGCAGGTAGAGGAGCTGCGGCGGGGCCGGGCGGGAGCTGCCGGGGGCGGCTGGGCTCAGCGACGGGCGGAGGGGTGCGCGGGATGATGGGGGGTGCGAGCAGCTGGGGGGCGGCTGGGGGCTGCAAACCGCGCTGCCGCGCTGCTGCGGCGGCTGTGCACTCATGTAGGTCTGCAGTGCTGCTCTGTGCTGTGCCGGGGCGCGTCGGCTGGGGGCTGGAGGGCACGCCTAGGGATGTTCCCAAAGGCATGGAGTCAGGCGGGCTTCTCTGCAAAAATAGGCTTCTGGAGTTAAGCGTCGCTGTAAAATGAGCGATTTTAAGTTTGGGTTTAAGTCATGGCAGTGTTTTTATAGCTTGTGTCCTAAATATGTAGTGGGTCAGTTTTTTTTGTTCTCATTTGGGATCTGGACAAGCTGGATCGATGGCTAAGGCAAGTGGGATGAAATCTTATTGAAGGTCGAGTGCTGGGTCCTGCGTTCTGTCTGCAACAGCCCCAGGCAGTGCTACAGGCTTGGGGCAGAGTGGCTGGAAAGCTGTTCTGAGGAACAGGACTTGGGGGTGTTGGTCGATGCTCGGCTGAACAGGAGCCAGCAGTGTGCCCAGGTGGCCAGGAGGGCCAATGGTGTCCTGGCTTGTATCAGAAATAGTGTAGCCAGCAGCAACAGAGAAGTGATCGTCCCTCTGTACTCAGCTGTGGTGAGGCTGTATCTCGAGTACTGTGTTCAGTTTTGAGTCCCTCACTGAGGCCCTGGAGCGTGTCCAGAGAAGGGCAACAAAGCTGGTGAGGGATCTGGAGCACAAGTCTTATGGGGAGCAGCTGAGGGAACTGGGATTGTTCAGTCTGGAGAAGAGGAGGCTCAGGGGAGACCTCATTGCACTCTACAACTACTTGAAAGGAGGTTTCGGCAAGGTGGGAGTTGGCCTCTTTTCCTGCATGACAGCAATAGGATGAGAGGGAATGGCCTCAAGTTGTGACAGAGGATGTTCAGATTGGATATTAGGAAAAATTTCTTCTCTGAAAGAATGGTCAGGCACGGGAACTTGTTGCTCGAAGAGGTGATGGGTCCCTGGAGGTGTTCAAGAATCATGTAGATGTTGTACATAGGGACGTGGGTTAGTGGGCAACATTGGTGGAAGGTGGATGATTGAACTAAATGATCTTAGAGATCATTTTTAACCTTAATTATTCCATGGCTATGGGCTGCCTTGGTTTCAGTTAAAACATGCTCACCTGCTTTTCATGTTTATGTCATGAGCATCTCCTCTTTTTCCTGATATTTTCCAGATCTTCACATGAAACCAGAGACTCGCTGTGAAGCTAATTGCTGTAGCCTCACGGTTTGACAGAAAATGGAGAGCATTACACAGCTGTTCAATGACCTGTGTGAGGCACACCTGACGGGTTTGCCATGGAAGGTGCACCTGGGCAGGCAGAAGATCAGCAAGAGGAAGGCTAAGCAAAACCTGAAGAGGGTTGCGTATAACACTCTGTTCATAAACCTTTTTCAAGATGAAGCACGTAAGCTGCAATCAAACATTTCCAGGCTTCCAGTTAAAAACAAGATTTTGATGTTGTCTTTCAACCTGAGAGTCGGTGGACTAGGAGCTCAGGCAGATAGGCTGGAGAGTCTTGTGGAGGAGCTGGAAGCAGCCGAGGGCTTACCATTTACTGAGGTTAATGCTGTCCTGGATCTCTTTGTACAGCTTGCAGGAACAGGTCCTCCACAGCTTGTACCACAAAAAAAGGACTATTTTCTGAACAACAAATATGTCGGGAGAAATGTCAAGTATCAGGGTTATGATTATTACGATGTAAGTGTGTTTGAAGCTGATATACAGTCTCTAATAACAAATGAAGAATGTCAGTTCAATGACACAATTCAGAAGACGCTTCAGATCATGGAGGCTGCCCCTGGAACAGGACTCCCTGCCATAGGCTTGTTCTCACAGAACTATCCTGCTGGGGACAGGTTTGAGAGAGAAACACGCGTCTCGCTCTTTGGTGCTCTTGTCCACAGCCGTACTTATGACATGGACATCAAGTTGGATTTGCCACCAGTGCCTGACAATGCAGATTTGTCTGGACTTGCAATTAAAGTATGGTATCGTTTATTTTGGACTCAGAGTCTATGCATGCTTTCAGTATGGCATTTTGAACTTGTTTTTTTGAACACAGGTAGTAATTTCATGTGTAATAGAAGCAAGTGTTGGAATTTAAGCTGGAGCAGGGATCCTTTGTTCCTTTCCTGTTGCAGAGATGTATGATAATGAAGATGTTGGTCTTGTCCTAGAACTGTATAAAGAAGTGGCTGGCTATAGGTTGTGTGAAGTTAAGCCATCAACTTTATCTGTGCCTTTTCCACCCCAGTAATCTTTTGCTTACATTTTTTGCCTGCTTTGTGTATTGAACTTCTTTGCCTTGCTGTTTGCTTGTTACTGTTCCTGACTGCATAAGCTCTCCTGCCTGAATATACGTGCTTTGCTCTTCAAATTATGTGACCCAAAGTGTATTTTCCTTGTGACTTTTGTATCTTGAATCATTTTTTCAGTCATTATATTTCATCAAACCTCCTGTGTCCCGCTGTCCTTTTACCTTTGCAGCATTTAGTTTCTACTGTAGCTTTGACTGTCCAATCTATTCATTTTTGCTACATTATATTCTTATCGAGGTACTAGATAATGCACTTGTGGTTTTTTTTCTGTCTTTCCATTTGTTACCGTTGGTAAGTTGTTATACTGTTTCTTTTTTTAATCCTCCTTTGTTCTCTCTACTTAACATACAAATACCTCTTGCAATTCCTTAACTCAAAGTCGTAACTGAAACTAGAATTCAGATATTAAAAGCAAAAAGCCCTGTACTCATACAGATGTAAGTCTTAACTGTGAGGAGGCAGACTTTTTGTTGAGTGCTGTAGTCACCATCAGACTGTAGGATTTGAGATTTCTTGAAGAACGTGCTGTGTTTTTTGTGTGGAGGTCATTGTGCAATTGTCCTACTAGAACTGGGTACTGCTCTGCACGTACAACTGCTAGATTAGAGTGTGGCACATGCAGTGCTTGGACACTTTCAGGTTTTCTGCATGTGAATAAGCATCAGAGAACAAGCTATGTTAACAAAATTTGTACAAATTTTAAGAATTAGAATTAGTAATCTGCTTAAAAGTCATTCTGAGCAGTGCCATTTTGTTCTCTACAGAACTATATGCTTACAAAGGAGTAGGTTTCAATTTTAGCATTAACGAACGTAGTGTTATTATTTCAGTGGTGATTGATTGTTGTTTTGTATTTAGGCATTGGTGCCTGTGGAAGTGGAACAAATGAAAGTGTTTAAGGAAAAAAGTTAGAGACGAAAGGAGTGGGCACTGGCTGAGTCATATTGAATCACTTAATCACAAATGATAGCAAAATCTTTATCAGCATGTGTTTCTTCAGTAATGTTTTCATACGTAAAGCTTGAACTCTCTCCGACAGGTTCCTCAAAGCATAGACCAGTCAGAAGATGAAGGATTCCAGTCGGCATCCAATCTGACTCCTGATTCTCAGTCAGAGCCAAGCATGACTCCAGACATAGATCTGTGGGATGCAGTGCTTACATATGGGCCGAGCAAACGAAGATGCTGGGAAAGAATTGGATAGTATGTGTCTGATGTTATTGGCAAACTTCCTGTGCATCACATGCAAATGTGTGAAGGTGCAATTCATCTTAGTTCTGAATGAGCTCAGTATAGGAGTTAAACATGCAGTAGGAATACCGCAGATTTAATACCTAGAATGCAATATGTGTGTTAGTGATCGAGAGCAAAAAAGATCATGCCATTTCAGGGAGCTAGTCTTCAGATTGCATCTGTTTCACTGGAAGAGAGAAAATCACCTTAGCACTAAAAACTGACGGAGTCACGGCAATGCTTTCTGCCCATGTGAAATGCAACATTTTCTAACTAAGATCTCCGTATACACAATGCAATTAATTTCAACCTGAAATGATTTCATATTTTCAGATTCAGAAGAGAAAGCGCTAGAAGAATTAAACCCTTACCCCCCAGTATTGTGCTCCTTTTCCTTGGTCTGTAACTTAAACAGAAATCACTAACTGATTGTTGATGGTATTTGACTTATAGTCCAACTATTGAAAGAGTTTCCTCTCCTGAAAGAATGCTGTAGGCAGCCCTGTCAAAAGATTCCTTGCTTCCCTGATTTGGAAGGAAAAGAATGGCAAGTTTCATTCTTCCATTCCTGCCGAACAGCACCTCACCCATTTCTCAACAAAACTTGCGTATGTTTTCTGTAGTTGTAAGTAATGGCCTAGTGATGCACCTGCTGCAATGCTGTATAGAATTGAAATTTTCAAGCCCAAGCTTAAGCTCATTTCTGTTCCCTTATTTCCCAAACCCACTGTAGCACTCTCTGGCTTTTCTCATAGTAAGAAAAACAGTTTTTCTTGTTACCGTTTAGATTTTAAGGATCTTAAAAGTCAAATGCAGGCCGTATAACTGAAGCTTTCCTGTTAGAAATGCTACTAGAGCCCAAAGCAGTTTGGAAGAGTTGGATGGGAGGTTTGTTTTGGAGGGATGGTAATTCCTGCTAGAAAGCAGTAGAAAGTGATAATACAAGTCATTATACTTTGAGCATGTTGCTCTGGAACGTGTTTGAATATCAGTATTACGTTATCCTGGAAATCAAGTATGTATTGCCATCGTTTTCCTAAAATGGAAACTGCAGCAATGAAAGGCACAAAAGAGAGTAGAATTTCTCTGGCCAAGCCTGTGTTTCTGAGGTGATGTTCAAATTATCTGCCAGGTTATTTGTTGTCCTGAGTTAGGCCTATGATTTTGTTGTCTGTATGAACCATCCCTCAAAAACTTAGCATTCTGTGGTCAGTACACATTAGCAGCTGTAAAGCATTCTGAAATACCTTTTTTTTTTTTGCCTTAGATATATTTCTCATATAATCCCCTTTCAATATTTTGTTTGCTGTGGCAGCCCACCTGGTAAAAAGGAAGAGCCATACCTCACTGAGGCTGGGAGAGAAGCTTTTGACAAATTCTACAAACTGCGAGAAGGGGAAATGCAGCTCTTCAGTAGTACTGTACTTCAGCTTCCACAGCTTGTGCTGATGAGGGAACCTGAACTGGTGAAGGATGTCTTGAATGTCCTCATTGGTGTGGTATCCACTACATTTTCACTCAATCAGGTATGAAAGAGATTTAACCGCAATTTAGGATACCTCCTTTTCAATGCAGTATTTATTTTGAGATCTTGCAGTTGTGCTAAGAGGATGAGTGTGACCTAATTGCAGTAATGTCATATCTATCTATTGCAGTAATGGCGAATTGCAAGAGGCAGGGAACAAGCATTTGTCAAAATAATTTGCGAAAATAAGCTAATGAATTATGGAAAACAGAAGTTTAAATAATGTTGTAGACTGGGTCTTCATGAAAAATGTTGATAATTAATCATTTTCAATATATGTGAAAATTGACTCCTGAAATTTTGCTATGGTTTAATATTCTTACTATATTTTCCTACATACGTAGTATGAGTTATCAGGGTGTTTATGCTGAAAATTTGTTAAATTAAATCAGAATGCAGCTGGGTAATATTTGAAGCCTTGTTTTTCCTCTCCCATTTCATTTTAGGCTGCTCAAACCTTTGTTATAAAGGAGGGGGTATATGTGTCTGGAACTTCACCAGAGGCAATGCACAACCTGCTCTCAGAAGTTGCAGAATATGGAACCTACTACACACGGCTGAGTCGCTTCTCTCTTCAGCCAGTCTTAGATTCTTCGTACAGCAAAGGGCTTGTGTTTCAGGTAGCACCATTGTGTTAAATCACTTACATTTAATGGGCCAGTTATTTTAGGTAGAGAACGCAACTTTGATTACAAATAAGGCTGGAATTTCTGCTTTCTGCAGAACTGCAAAGTATTTTCAATACAAATATGTATATTTATGTATCCCGGGTCAGCAAGGAACAGTGCCACCATTGGAGCCCTGCTTAAACTGGGGCTGTGTGTGCTTAGGGTTTGCCTTCCCCAAGGCAACAAATGAAAGCTCTTCATTACCTGAACTATGATCTGTTATGTGGCTTTGTTGAGATTTAAAGGGACAGAATTTAGAAACATTTATATCATAGAATCATAGAATCACCAAGGTTGGAAAAGACCTAAAAGATCATCCAGTCCAACCGTTCACCTATTCCCAACAGCTCCCACTAAACCATGTCCCTCAACACAACATCCAGCCTTTCCTTGAACGCCCCCAGGCTCGGTGACTCCACCACCTCCCTGGGCAATATGTTAAAATATATAACTTTAAAATACAATAGCTTTCTTAATACAGTATGTATATATACAACATTGTATATATTACCTTGATACTGAAATAGAGAAACATGCTATTTAAATAGCTTTAATAACTTTTTCTTAGTTCAGAATTAAGGGCACATTTTACTTGTCAGCCCTCTTTATATTTTTCTAAACTCTGTGTACCTTCATGATACCAGGTGAATTTCTCTTTCTAATGCATATAATTCTTTTAGGATTAGTTATGAAAATATATGCCTTCTGAATCTTTCATTTATAGCTATGTTAATAGAAATTGAATAAAAATTCTTATTCAATTCTTAGTCAACCTAGAGGAAGTTAGACATTATATGAGTTTTTTCCTCGGTTTAGTTTAGGTATGGAAGTAAGGAACAGGTTTCCCTGGGTTCATAAAGGAGCTGCTACAGAATCAGAAGCTCTTCAAAAGGGCATTTCAAGGAAGATGAACCAAAATGCTCAGGGTGTGCCTGGGTACAGTCTTTGTTCATGGCACATTGAAAGAGTATAAAGGAGTCATTTGGTTAATTGTATGCCTGAAGTTATGTGGACTCTTACTTTCCTACACAAGCTCCTCTTGCTTTTAGATGCAGATTATTTTATTAAAGGTTTGTTTTCATGCTGGTGCAACTGATGTGAGATATAACTATTAACACCAGTTACCAGTAAGGCTTTGTCAATATTTTCTGTTGACAACAGGCTTTCACAAGTGGTCTGAGAAAGTATCTTCAATATTACCGAGCCTGTGTTTTGTCTACTCCTCCTACTTTAAGTCTTCTGACAATCAGCTTTCTCTTCAGGAAATTGGGTCGTCAGTTGAGGTAAGAGATTAACATTAAATATTTAAGCTTTCCATAGAACAAAAACTGCAGTCTGCTTTTTTTCTTTACACTACAGGAGAATATTAGACAGCCTTATATAATCTTTCAGTATTTTTCCAGCATTTTCACACAAAGATTTCTTTATATTCCCCAGGGAAAACATGTAAAGTCTTTACACTCAGATAATGTTATCATTCAGATAATACCATAGGGTTGTGGTGTGAATTTAATCTATAGCAAAGTTCAGATCACCCTGATCTCAGAGCTTTCTGTCTGAAATTCTTACGTATGCTTTAATACTGTTTTTTAGATATCTGGCTGAACTTTGTGGCATAGGAACAACAGCACTGGGGATCGGTGGTGGAGCTGGTGCTTCATTTCCTACGGTGATAACAGATTTTGTTTTCATGTTTCACTTCAGTTACAATTATAACCTTTTTCAAAAATGCAGTTTTATATAATGAATTTAGTTTCTACCAAAGATACGACCTCAGACCTCTAAAGTGCAGTTTATTTCATTGTAGAGGAGATGTTTGTAGCAAATGAAATTAATCCAACTCTCCAGTGTTTATAAAGTGAGAATGAGATCACTAGAAACTTAGAATCTAGAAACTTAGAATCATAGAATGGTGTGGGTTGGCAGGGCCCTTTAAGGTCACCTACTTCCAGCCCCCTGCCATAAGCAGGGACACCTCCCTCTAGACCAGGTTGCTCAAAGCCCCACCCAGCCTGGCTTTGAATGCCTCCAGGGAGGAGGGGGCATTCACAAGCTAACTCTGATAGAGTGATCTTAACTGCAGGTACCTAAAGATGGATCCTGCCTTCTGTGTGTGAAATGGATCTAAATATCCATATTCATCAATTTTTATTATTAATGTTGTAGCGGAATTTGTCATCTAATATTATAATATTTATCATTTTCATTTTTAGGGTGTAAAATTGCTTTCGTATCTGTACAAAGAGGCCCTCAACAACTGTAGCAACGAACACTATCCAGTCCTTCTGTCTTTGTTAAAGACAAGTTGTGAGCCATACACAAGGTGCGTCCATAACTGTTCTCTGCACAGTTGTATTTAAGAGCAGTTTTGAATTAGCAATCTAGTGAGTAAATGCTAATTGCTAACAGCTCTGCTAACTGTTAACATAGCAATGACTTTTAACGTTTTCAGAAAATAGGTAAGGTGCAGCTGTTTCTGCAAAATGCATGTTAAAATCCATTAATTTTGCTGAATGCTTCTTTCCCTCTCTTTTCCAGATCAGTAACAATATGTGGGTTTTAATGTAGAATCCTGAAACTGGCAATCATGCCTTTGTGCTAGAGTTCTGCAGACTGGGAAAGTTAATGCTTATTTCCACTGTGTTTGAGGGCTTTTCAGTAAGCAGAAATAATAATAACAACAATGTCTTGCAGATCTTTATCAAAACATCAGTCATCAGAGCTGACATGGAAGGAGGCATCCATCACGTGAAGAAATATTGTTATCCTGAAAGAAATTCACTGAAAAAAGTTATTGCTCTGATAGATAATAGGAACACCAGTTCTAATACATAAAAAGATCTTAACTTTTATTTACAACGTCCAAATTGAACTGTGGCTCCTGCACTAAAGGTTTCCTGTTTGTTGCATTGACCAAACTTCTAGGAAAGGTGTTAGTATTGGAACGATTAAGGAAAAAGAAGGCTATCAGGGTGCTCTGAACCTTTTTATCTGTAGGTTCAGATAATTGTATTTTATATTTCTTTAAAGGCTTGGTATTGCACAGAAGAAATATGCATGAATAGAAGCATGAATAAATACTCTGAAATAGGTTTTTTCATTATTACATGTATATTCAAAACTGTCTGTGGATACAAAGGGTTGATATTGTGTCTTTGTTCTATAGTCTGTCCATTTCTTCCTGACCAGGTTACATCTGACTCCTGCTTCTCTCTCCCTGCTCTTTTGATGTGACTGGAATGTTTCTAGAGGTTTTTAATATTTTCTTAGTAAATTTACATGCAGAAATAAAAAGATTGTTTTAACTTGGACAATCTTTGATCGTAATAATCAGTGAAATATGCTCTATTGAGTTGGTTTATTTTGAGAAAAATGCAGAGATAGAACCCTATGTATACTTAAATGTCAGTGTGACAGCACTTGATTGCATGTTTTTATTCTTCCTGTAGCTTGTGTGCTTTGATGTTTTAAAGAATATACTGGTTGGTTGGTTGTGATAAAGGTGAGAAAGCCAGGATTCATTTTCAATGTTATTTAATTACATTTCTTTTAGATTTATCTATGACTGGGTGTACAGTGGTGTATTCAGGGATGTTTACGGAGAGTTTATGATCCAGGTGAATGAGGATTATCTTTGTTTCAGAGGTACAGTATGCATATTGAGCACTTTTATTTTACACAATTTGTGCTGTTAATTAATTACTTGAAAATACATAATTTCTTCTTTTTTTCTGGTACACAGATAAGCATTACTGGACTCATGGTTACGTCTTGATTTCAAAAGAAGTAGAAGATTGTGTCCCTGTATTTCTTAAACATATTGCTAATGATGTGTATATATGTGGGAAAACCATAAACCTGCTGAAGTTGTGTTGTCCCAGGGTATGTATTGGTTTGGTTCTTCTCTATTTTATTGAGAAAACCATGTCTCTTCAGAGTTGGCTTGCCATATTTTTAGCAAGTGATTTCCTTCATCTACGACTGGTATTGCATAAGCAGGAGGCTAATGCATGAATGTCAGACATTCAAGAACTGATTATCCACTCTGCTTGCTAATATCTCAACTGAAGAAATACACATTTTTAACAGCATCAGAATTATTGTATACTGTGCATGTGCTAGATTTCTTATTTTCCTTCTGCTGAAAGCAGAAATGTTTTAGTCTTTTAAGCCTGTGCCTTCCATTTTTCACTCCAGATGCCTTAGTTACTAGGTCTTGGTTCTACATAGCTCTTCTATGTCAGCTCTAGCACTGCCTTTCCAAGAAGAGCTTGAATAGTTCCTTTTTTTCTTGTTTTGCAGAGCAAGAGTTGTCCTTGGCAAGAAGAACTGGTTAAATTACTTTGTTTCTTCACACTGTTTTGTGCAGGTCTAACAGGGAAACAACTACAGAAGTGTTTGAAATGTGTGGGCACTCTTATGTAAAAAGTATTCTGGGCAGCTCCAGATAAAAGTCATAACACTGATATCTTAAACAAGATGGCTCTCTGCTAGTTCTCTTAAATCTGCTCTGATAATCATTTCCAAACCACAACTCAGGTGTGCCAGTAGCACTGGCACGTGAGTTCATGATCGTACATCTTACAATTTTTAGAATGTATTGAGAAGAAAATTTCTCTCTGTTTTTCAGCACTACATATGTTGGTCAGATATACCCGTACCCCGGATTTCTGTTATTTTTTCACTCGAGGAGCTGAAAGAAATAGAGAGAGATTGTGCAGTGTACGTAGGTCGGATGGAAAGAATTGCTCGGTACAGTTCTATAAGCAAAGAGGAAAAGGTAAATGACTGAAAGAGTAAACAACTTATAGTTTGATCTTTTTTTTTTTTTTATTACTCTTTATTTTTATTGTAACTTCAACAGAATTTGCATTGATGGTCAGACTTTTTCTTATTGGCCAATTGCTGTTTGACCTGCTAGTGCAGTTAACAGACTTTGAATACAGCTTTTAAAGCATTAGGCAGTGTGTTGTTATTTGTCAGCATTTTCACATTGTAAAGGAGATTTGGACTTCCATCTTAATTCTTTTCCGCAAAAGATTTGCCTTGCTACTAAAAAGCATTGAAAAGATTTTAGATTCTTACTTAGCTAATGGAAGAAATCAGGAATCAGAAGAGAGGTGGCCAGCAGGGACAAGGAAGTGATTGTCCCTCTCTACTCTGCTCTTGTGAGGCCCCATCTGGAGTACTGCGTCCAGGTCTGGAGCCCACAGTACAAAAATGACAGGGAGCTGTTGGAGAGGACCCAGAGAAGGGCCACAAAGATGATCAGGGGACTGGAGCACCTCCCCTATGAAGACAGGCTGAGGGAGCTGGGCTTGTTCAGCCTGGAGAAAAGAAGGCTGCGGGGTGACCTCATTGCAGCCTTTCAGTACCTAAAGGGAGCCTACAGACAGGAGGGGAATCAACTCTTTGAAAGGGAAGATTTAGGTAGGATGTCAGGGGGAAGCTCTTTACTGCGAGAGTGGTGAGGTGCTGGAACAGGCTGCCCAGAGAGGTTGTGGATGCCCCATCCCTGGAGGTGTTCAAGGCCAGATTGGATGGGGCCCTGGGCAGCCTGGTCTAGTATTGAATGGGAGGTTGGTGGCCCTGCATGTGGCAGGGGGGGGTTGGAGATTCATGATCCTTGAGGTCCCTTCCAACCCTGTCCATTCTGTGATTCTGTGACAACACTCCTTTTCCTAATTTGCATGGCTAATTGTTTTGTTAGAATACTTGTAGTTCTGTCCTACACACTGCCTGATTGTAGTACGTATACTGGACTGATGTGTTTTGATGTAAGGTCCAGAGTACAAACAAGTTTTCAACAATAATTTTAACTTACTGTAGACTTAAAATTTAATGAATTGTTTTATTCTTCTTCGCTTACTGTGATCGTGAATTAATAACCATTTTATGGTTGTGGTATGGTTACATGGGTTAATAGCCACGTGTAGCTGTATTTTCAAGTCTAAAATAACAGGAGTATTTCCACCTGCTTTTTGTGGTTGGTTGATATTTTCAGGATTTGCGCATGGAAATAGCCAAGCAGGAATTAATTGTTCATGCACGAGAGACTGCTAGCAAAGTGCTAAAAGCCATTAATGGTGAGTTGTGATGGAGTTTGGTGTGTTTGTGTGTTCTGTCGGGTTTGTTAATGTAAAATAACAGCATCCTTGTTGTAACACAGATCGGCAGATATCGGAGCGAATGGCTTTGGATGCAAAGAAACGTGAACAGTTTCAGAAGTTGAAAGAGCAATTTGCAAAAGACCAAGAGGTATTTCTGTGTTTATTTCTAAAGGCTATGTGTATTTCTTATACAAATAATTGAAAGGTTATTTTGATTTATTGTACTGAATTTGAATGAGTAAATATATGGAGGTTGTGAATTAATATGAATGAATTGAATGAATTAATAGATAGAGGCTGTGGATGCCCCATCCCTGGAGGCATTCGAGGCCAGGCTGGATGTGGCTCTGGGCAGCCTGGTCTGCTGGTTGGCGACCCTGCACATAGCAGGGGGGTTGAAAGTAGATGATCATTGTGGTCCTTTTCAACCCAGGCCATCCTATGATTCTACAATGACATATTCCTGAAATGCAGGTAAGAACTTTTTGCAGACGTGTGCATCACAGCTAGTATTGAATGGCTTTAAATATTTATGCAGCGTCGCCTTGCTATAAAGCAAGAAGAGATTGATGATGATTTCAGCTATGCTCGAGAGCTCAGAGAAAGAGAAAAAAGACTGAAAGCTTTGGAAGAGGAACTAGAAAAAAAGGCAAGGTAAGTCTGTGTGAGTAGTCTCCCAAAGCTCCCAAAGACCTCAAGAAAAAGTGTTTTATTCTGTAGTTTATGGCTTTATGTAATTTATGTAATTTATTTTCAGACACAACTCTACAGGGCTAATGTTCACAGCTTTTGGATGTGTAGGATTGCTTAGTGGTCTAGAAGCCTGGGTTCAACTGATCTGTGCCCATTCTATCCAGTCTGTTTACTGTTTTCATCAGAGTTTGGGTAAAAATGTTAATCTTAGAATTAAGATATGAGCCCGTAGCAGAAATGGCCATATGTATGTCAAAGCAGAGATAAAAAGGAGACTCCAGGTACACTGATAATCAGTTACTTGGTGTGCTAATGTTACATAGCTGGAGGTATTTCATTTTCTTCCCTTATATCCAGAAATACTTACAAAAACGAGTGACATACTAAGTGTAGTTATAGGAGCATATTAACTAAAACTGCAGTCCTATTTTCTCTACTTGTAATTTCGCTGTAAATGAAGCCTCTATTTTTTAATGTTAAAAATTTATTTCTTGGTTCTGAAATACAGAAAGATCTCATTCTTCAGAAGGGAAGAGGAAAAATTACTATAGAAAATCTGTAACTCAGCTTTATTTTTACTTTTGTTCAGGCAAGAGTTAATTGACCATTATAGCAAACTTTCTGATGACGCAGCCCGTAGGGAACAAAGAGCTTTATGGAAAATCCAGAGACACAAGTTGGAAACAGCTCGTCTTAAATTTCTCTTTGAAGATCAGAAACGTATCGAGGTATTTTCTGAAAAGATTATATAAATGATCTTTAGAAAATCTGGTATTTGATGTGTTAAAGACCTTTAGTTTTGTCATTTTTGCTTACAGGAAATGCTTGAAAAACTTCCAGATGGAAGCTACAGGAGGAAATTAGATATTATTCCTTATAAACAGTGCCAGCTGGCTTTGGATAGAAACACTGCTGTGGAAGATCCACATTCACAGGTGAGTTTATTTGCTTACATAAACTCCAGGTAGATGTTCCAAGTTTCCTTAAGGGGAGTTCATTTCATAGTTCAGTTCATCAAATAGAAGGTTTGCTGTAGCAGCAGCATGAGTAGTTATCACTGTATCTGTACTGCATCTGAAAAATTGGAAAATTTCAAGTCTTACATGTAACAACATGATGCCTTATTAAATAGCTTGATTATGTGACTAGCCATACAGTGTAATAATTACTTCTTTTTAGGTGTCAACTGTGAAACCTTTGCATTCTAATGAACGAGTTGGCAGAAAAGAATCTGAATCTGGACTGGAATACGTTACATCTACTGACAAACCATTGGCCATGCCACAGCTGGCAAGTATTAATGCTGATGAGCATTTTCAGCCTAAACCTGCTGGATCTGAAGGCAGTCTGCAGGGTTCAGAGCAAGCGTGCAGCCCCCTGTGTAATGCTGATTCTTCTCCGGAATCCAGTGTGAACATAGAAGATTTCTTACCAAAGCCACAAGATGAGCAACCTGTTGCCATTAGCTTACAAGGATCTCTGCTAGATGAAGCGCTTAGAAATATTAACTCAGATCTGTCAGAGACTTCTCAAATAGGTGAAAATCAGCCTGTCTCGGAAGGAGAAGGTAATGCACTGCTACTTCAGCAAAATGAGTATGATTTTAATACTGTTCTCAGGCCGACTGCTGCTTTGCAAGGGCACATTAGAGTTGGAGAAAATGTATTTGATGTGGAGTCTAGAAGGCCTCGGTGGAACATCCATGGGCATGCATCTGATGCCAACATCAGAGTGGGAGAATATGTGCCTGAGGTGGACACTTACCAGCCACGTTCAAGTCCTTATGGGCATTCTTCAGACTCCCATATAGAAATCAGCAGCTATACCGCAGAAGTTGAATCTACTCGACCCCGATGGAATATTCATGGGCATGTTTCTGAAGCTCATATTAAAATTGGGGAATATGCTTCAGAGGTAGAGCCCTCAAGACCGAGGTGGAGCATTCACGGGCATGCTTCGGAAGCCAGTATTAGGGTTGGTGAATATGTGTCCAATGTCGCTCCTGCACGGCCCCGGTGGAACATCCATGGCCATGTGTCTGATGCCAATATTAAGATTGGTGAGAATGTGTCAGAGGTTGTCTCAGCTAGACCTCGTTGGAACATCCATGGGCATTCTTCACAGTCACACATCAAAATTGGAGAGCTAGTTTCAGATACACAGCCTCTGAAATCTCGTTGGAGCCCGTTTGGTCATGCATCCCAGTCAAGCATCCAAATAGGGAAGTGGACTCCGTCTACAGAAGATGATCCCATACCTCATCGTAAAGCAATTTCTGGTCCTTCATCTGATTCCACAGTTCAGACACTTCTGTATAATGAACAGTTATCTCCTTCTGGAGAGATCAGAAAGGAAACAAAACCATCAGAAGCTAAGGAAAGTATTTCACCTCAGTCACAGTCATCTGACGTTGATCCTGTCTCTCCTGATGCTAAAGGTGACAAAAAGGAAAATGCAGTGGAAGAGAAGCAAGAAGGTAAAATAAAATGAAGTTTATTCAGTCAGCATTTGTTTAAGACATCCTGAAAGTCACCGTAAACATTTACATTCAAAATGGCTACTTATTTCTTAATTCCTTGTTTAAGTTTTAGAATGCTTTTAGAATCCAGAGTCAAGAATTCCACGTATTCTCTTCTTCTATATACAAGAAATAGAGAATTGAGGGGAAAAATGAAAAAGGGTTCTGAAACTTTGTGAAACAGGACCTCATGTGAACTTGAGTAGAGAACATGCAAAAAACTGCATGTGTTGGACTTTGGGGAGGAACTCTTACTGTGGCAGTCTATGGGCTTTAGGGAAATTTTGAACAACTTTGGGAACAGATCTGAAGTATGAACTAAGTACTATCAGCAGGTCTGAGTAATTGCTGTCTTTACCTTATTTGTAATTGTAGTAATTGCAGATGAGGTTGACAAGGACCCTTCTCCAGATTCATCACAGAGCTTGCAGGTAAGAAACAAACTGGTAGTGCAGAAGACTTCCTTCAGAGAATTGAGTGATCTGGTAATTAAGGTAATGTGTTAAGGTAATTAAGGTAATGTGGGTCTGTGTTAATTTACTAGTCTGTTATACTGTATTGTTTTTATGTGTCAAAAAAGAATTGACAAGTAAGCTGTCTTATTTTCAGATGGAACAACTTGTCGATTGCCTGTAAGAACACATGAAGTGTGAATGGCCAAAAGCAGCAGCTGTCCTAAAAGCAATTTGGCCATGTTTTTTCTTTTAGGCAGAAGAGCCTGAAAAGGCAATTCCACGGGATACTGTGCCTCAAGAAGCTTTGTTTTCTGAACCCAGTGCTTCCAAGACTAAGGATGAGGAAGGAGGAGAGGAAGATGCATGGAAGAAAGAACAAGCTTATTTGAAAGCATTATCAGATCAATACTGCATTGAAAAGTACCAAGATAGTTATGATTTAATGTGTGAGTAGAACACTTGGGAGAAGTAGGGAGAGGAAGGTGTAGCAAACTTGAGCAAGAAAGTGGGGTGCTGGAACAAGTATCTGAATTTTCAGTAAATTATCAATATTATGAACTGCAGTAGCTAAACAAATTATTTCTAGGCACAAAGATGAGAATTATACATTGACATACTTTGATTTTCTGATGTAGAGGGGTTTGCAGAAGTTAACAGAAGTAGATTATCAAATTGCTGAAGTATAACAACTCACAGTGTCTGTGTATTTTTAAATTCAGCAGAACTACCAGTTTCCCATCTCTTGCACCATGTGATACCAAGATCATACACTTTTCCTGTGGATCCTATGGTACAGTCAGCAACAGATGAAACAGCTGTACAACTGAGTGAGCTCCTATCTCTGCCTGTGCTGATGAAACGTTCCATTACTGCCCCACTGGTATCTCAGTGAGTTCTTACTGGAAATAATGTAATTTGTATTATAGCAATTCATGTAGTGCTCTTAGTTCTGTTCTGAGACAAGAGTAGCACACAGATGTGTGCTTCTAAATTTTCCTTTTGCTTCCAGAAGTGGTCTGGTGGCTGGTTTATTACAAACTAAGAAGTTCAGATTTACATTGTAAATAGTAATATATACATACATTTATATGAGTAAATTACAAAAGCGAAGGTCTGTTTGGAATACAGGGGCTGAGAGGGAAGAATTTGCTCTCACATTCCTGGGTTTCACAACTATTTCACACCACTGTTTCCTTATTCTTTTAAACAGGTGTATTATTTACAAGATATGTGCTTTCTTTGGTAGGTAAAAGGTGAGGGGGAAAAAAGAAGATCTTTTGATTATATGAAAGTTCATGCGTATTGAGCAGAATATGCTTTATGTTTCTGTGGGATCTCCATTGTCTTCAAGGCTGATTTGAAATTGACTGGAGTCTGTTCTTGTTGTTGGAATATTAAGGGAACCCACATGTGTGTGAGGCTATTTTATTAGTATGGTATGTTAAACAAAAGTTTGTTAATGTGTAAAAGTTCAGCTTCTGTCATGAAAACAGTTGCTCACAGATAGGTTGAAATGCTTCCTATTTTAGAATCTTCTTTCTTGCAAAATTGGATTTCCACTTACTAGCTCTGTCTATGCTGTATTTTTAAGTTCATAATAGAAAGAACTAATTACCTTATTTTTAAACATCCAGATTGTCTACCAGAGTTGTGTATACAGTTGCATGTATTCAGCAAAGCAAAGTATGTATGCTTGAGCTGTTTGTTTAGGTGACAAAAATAAGTTAGAAGACTGTTGATGAAATGTTGCTACAGAGTCAGCAGCCCGCTGTGTGTGTAGCCGGCCTTAAAGTACTTCTGCAGTACAGTTCAAAACCCAGTTCACTGAGGTGGTAGCTTTTAGTTGTGGCATATCCTGAGTGAAGACTTCTGAGCATAAGCTTTATCTCATTTTCTTTTGCTTATGTGAACGTGTTCCTGTCTTGGATATCAAAGTACTGAAGCATTAACCTGATGTAGCCATAGCAGAATGTTAACATTAAGGAGATCCTTGTAAGAATAATACCTTTTCTGTGTTTTTCTTTTAGTGTTTCTCTTGTGAACAAAGCAATAGTTGATTACTACTTCGTGGAACTGAATGTAGAGAAGCATTTTGAAGCACTGAGACACTTCCTGTTAATGGAAGATGGGGAATTTGCTCAGTCGCTCAGTGACCTGTTGTTTGAGAAGGTACATGCTGCATCTTCTAAGCCTTTGGTTTTTGGTTATTTGTTTTAGCTTGACACCTGTGAATGAAATTGGGTGGAAATAAGGGAATGGTGTGAATCAGAATCCTAGCTGGTGCTGTTTTCCTCTTTGTGCTATGTCAAGAAGTGAGGAACTCTGTTAAGCTTGTAAGGACTGAGGCAAAAGAAGGTCTTTGCTCAGAAGGGGTGCCCATACCCAGGGAAATTCCAAGGAAGGGTGTAATATTTCTTACAGATAATCCCAGAAATAGAGTACTTGGTACATGGAGAGTGGTAATTTCTAACTTTGACAGATCAGCAGTTAAAGAAGGGAATTTCACTCTTTCCTGTGAGAACTGCTGTACTCTGTCTCCTGGTAGCAAAGCTGGAAGAGTCTGTTGCCACTTGAGGTCCAATGCAAAGGCCTGTGTTGTAAAATAACAGCTCCTACCTCAAATGTCCTACACAACAGAAGGGGGGACATCTGAAGAGAGTGCTGCACTGTCTGATGAGACTGCATTCTTCTTGTGACGGCATGGGTTGATATGATAAAATAGGAGATATTGCTTTCAGAGCAGCTCTCGTGCACCTGCTTGTCAGTAGAGAAACATACCTGCAGGGACAGTTAATGCATTTTCCTGTCCCCTTAAGAATGCTTTTGGTGCAACTAGAAAAAGCACTCAACTCCTTGAATAGCTTGATTTGTATGCTTCTGAGGCTGCTGCACTGCAAGCTGGACTGGAGTCAGGTGGCTAATGCCAGCCCTGTCCCTGGCTTTCTACCCCTCTGAAGCCTGAAGGCCGTGTTCCCTCCAGCAGGGATGGTTAACAGCAGCTCCTGACCACAGCAAGCTCCGATCCCACGTATCAGAAGAAATCAGTGCACGTGGAGATTACCTTGATGCTGTGGACGATCCATTATTCAGAAATTTCTTCATAACCTCTTTGTGCATCCCTACTGCAAAAGTAAATTTTTCCAGTCAGAATGATGGGACATCAGGTAGTTCAGGTAGTCATCACTTTACCATTCTGCTTGAATTCATCTGTTTGCAAGAGCCAACTCTTTTAATTAATAATGTGTAATTAGGGTTTCTTCTTCCCGTAGCTTGGATCAGGACAGACACCTGGTGAACTGCTGAATCCACTGGTTCTTAATTCTATCCTAAACAAAGCATTACAGTACAGTCTTCATGGTGACACCCAGCTTGCTTCCAATCTTTCTTTTGCCCTCAAGTACCTTCCAGAAGTGTTCAAGCCCAACGCACCCGATGCTCTGAGCTGCTTAGAGCTAAGGTACAAGGTAAGAAAGGCAGTCTGAAGGCAGTAGCACTGCAAGCATAGCATGGTTCTTGTGTATTATGGTAGACTGAACATCTTAATAGTGGAATACCTCCAAGAATGGAGTGAAAAACCGTGTAATTGAAATTACAGGATTTACATATTCTGGCCACTGTATTATATTATCAAAATACTTACATCGGTTTGTATGTCTTGGAAATATTTGTATCTGAAATGTGGTAATAATTTCTAACACAAGAACGCAGCATGGTCAGAGCTCGGTTATTTCTTTTAGGTTGACTGGCCTCTGAATATTGTCATAACAGAGAGCTGCATGAATAAATACAACAAGATCTTCTCCTTTTTGCTTCAGTTGAAGCACATGGTGTGGACTCTCAAGGATGTGTGGTTTCACTTAAAACGCACTGGTAAGTATAAAACAAGTGAGCTGGAGGGCATGCTGTTAAAAATGTGCTTAGCACCTTGTGCTAGTTGCAGAATCACTGAATTGTAGGGGCTGGAAGGGATCTTTAAAGATCATCGAGTACAACCCCCCTGCAAAGCAGGCTCCCTACAGCGAGCTGCACAGGTAGATGTCCAGAAGGGTCTTGAATATCTCCAGAGAAGGAGACTCCACAATCTCAGATTGTCAATTGATCATAAATATGACTTAATGCAGTCGTGTCAAGCTTCAAATGCCACAATAAAGAAATTTCCTTAGCATTTTATACAGGTCTTACTAAAAGAACTGTTCATTCCTTTATAAATCCTGTTTTAGACAGTCCCACTGGATTCCACTGATAATTTATTTCTGTTTTTCCTTTCAGCATTAGTGAGTCATGCATCAAATTCTGTTCAGTTTCGACAGCTGCAGCTGTATAAACATGAGATGCAGCATTTTGTGAAAGTTATTCAAGGTTACATTGCTAATCAGATCCTTCATGTTACGTGGTGCGAATTTGGAAACAAACTGTCTTCTGTGGGCAATTTGGAAGAAATTCACAGAACACACGCTGAATACCTCAACAAAGCAATTTTCAGGCAAGCTAGCACGCTTATATTTATTTCACATATTTCAGTGAATGGATCTGTTGGTCTACACATCTGTTTGGCCCAGCGTAGGTGTGCAGACTGACTTCTTCCTAACCACAAACACTGCTACATCATTCTTATACATGAAAGTGCCTAGAGTCAAAGTGTTCTTATAAAGGGAAACACAGTGGCACATAGAAAGATCCATAATTTCCTCAGCTAGCCATCTCCTTACTCACTCAGACTCCCTGCAGTTGCTTCCTGCTCTGCCTCTGTGAACCTTAGATCCCCTTGAGCTGCAGAGCTCTAACCTAAGTGGCAGAATCGTGGCACTTCTGCCACAATTGTTTTCCTTTCAGCCCGTCCTTGTCATAGCCTCTGTTAATGAGTGTTATTTTCATTCTGTGTGAGCAGTGTTCACAAGCAGTCCTGGCTCAAGAATGTGAGATGCTTGTTCTGTACATTTTTGTACATTTTGCCCTTGATACTGTGTGGTGCCCAGGACTGGGCTGTGTGAGAACAAATGTGACGTGATGCCTCCATCCAGATTCATTAGCACAGCAAGAGACACATGTCTGTGGGGAATCTTACATTCATGGCCTTTCGGTTACTTTATATGGGGAAAGGTGGTGGTGGGAATAAGAGGAGAGCAACAAGGGTTTATTTGATGTCTTCTTAAAGTGCATACACTGGAATCATAGTGGGTGGATAGAAAAGATGGGAAGAACAGGAATTATAAAATTGCCGTTACAGTTGACTGCAGACTCATAGATTATTATTTTTTTTTGTTATCATTTAAAGCAACTAAAGAGGAAACCTAAAGGACTGTCGCCCCATTGTCGTGTTCTTCTTCCTACAAACTCAGATAATGTCAGCTACATTTTTACCACTGTTACTTTTCTGTTAGGGGTCTGTTGACTGAGAAGGCTGCCCCAGTGATGAACATCATACACAGCATCTTCAGCCTCATCTTGAAGTTCCGCAGCCAGCTGATCTCTCAGTCGTGGAGCTTTGATGCTGGGAAGCAAATGGCTGTTCATCCCAACTTTGGTTTGATGCAGCAGTCGTACAATACTTTCAAGTATTACTCTCACTTCTTATTCAAAGGTAAGAAATTGCATACATTCTGGGACAGTGACAGATGACAGCATTCAACTGACAACTGAAAAAATAGCTAAGAGGTTTTGCAAGTACAGCAGGAAGATGCATGTAGTTATTGTGTGTTAGAACACGTAGTTCTCAAATGAAAACTGCATTATCTTGTTCTGCAAACACCAGATCATCTTAGTGGTCTCTTTCAAGCTGAGTGATTTAGTGATTCTAATTAAAACATCCACATAAGAACTCTTAACAGATATCCCCAAACTGAACATAAATCTTTGCTAATTTCCAAAATAAAGATTCAGTATTTAGCTTTCTCTATATGTGCTTATATTTTTCTTTTCTCTGCAATTGACTTCTGGAACTTTTTATTGGCAGCAATGAGAGACAGTTATATCTGAAATTAACTCAAAGCTTTATCTGTCTGAACTGGCTGAATGTTACCATTGCTGTGTGATTTGAAAATTCCAATTCCAGTGTTAGACTGAGGCTCAGTGAGACCCTCCTGGCACTGCTTGTAGCTTGAGGCCAGTTTTCCAGGCATGTATTATTCAACTGCATGGATCATTTGCCAAATGTTCTATGCTTTAATATCATAAAATTTCTTCTTGCTATCAGCTTAGCCTATAATGCCAAGAAATGGTTGAGCCATCTTTTTTTTTCCATTTCTCTTTCGGACCTCGCTTGTATTTTTAGTAGAAGGCACTTACCTTTCCCCTGAATACAAAGGTAGTTCATGGGGTTTGGTTGTTTTTTGTTTGTTTGTTTTTCAAAAACCCTTCAGTTCCTGAAGGAAGTGTAACTGTTCTTGAAAAATAGATCTAAGGAGAACACTTTCTAGTCAGATTATATTCTTTGGGAAATGAGCTGCCCTTTTTATTCTTTAAGGGTATCCAAAAATGGTGTCAAAGGACCAAAAACAGATATTTCAGGATGAGTTAGAATGGCTGCTTCCAAATTCTACAGGAGGTCAGAACACCTTTGGGAACCACCTAAGCCCATACTACGAGATCTATGATTGCTTCATGGACAGAGATTAATAAACCATTCCGTAAGGAAATTTGCTGAGTGACCCAGTTCTTTCCACCCTCTTTATTAAGCACTACAAAACGAATCTGTGCTTGTTATCTACACGTGTTCCTCCAGTCACTGTGTATTGTAGAAGACTCTCTCACAATGTGTCGATCCAGTATCCATTGAAAGCCAATACAAAGTAGTCTGGACTTCAATGGCTTTGGTGCAGGCCCTGACTTCTAACTGCCCACCTTCCCTTCCTCCCTGCATGTTACTGCTGCTTGCTGATTCCCTTTCTGTAAGTGCATGGCAGAGCTTAGGGAGTTTCTGCTGCCTTTTTTACTCTGTTAAATAAGGATATGAAGAATAAGTCAGTTTGTTTATTTGTGGAGCTTGAAGGGTTTGTCGTAGGAGTTTCTTTGATTTTCTCTCTCACGTGGACGTAGCTCAAGAGAGCTTCAGCAGAGCTTCTTCCTTCAGAGGCCACCAGCAGGCCTAACCACGTTTCCTGCTCAGTTGGCATTACAGTAAGAACACAGCCTCTTGTTGTGAAAGCAGCCTGGGGAAAGCATAAGACAGTTTCACTTGGAACTTGCATCTAATTTGCAATTCTTTATAATTCCAGAGAGAAAGATTGGACCTGTCTCATACAAAATTGCATGTTTGTTTCCATTGTCCTCAGCTTTCTACAATAGGCTGGTTTTGTTGCTTTTTATCTCCTAAATTGAAATGCTGATCCTGACTTCAGAATATTAATCTTTGTTGAAGCTTATTTTGCCTTTTGTTTTTCTCCCAGTGGTAACAAAGCTTGTAAATAGAGGATACCAGCCACATTTGGAGGACTTCCTACTGCGAATCAACTTCAATAACTACTACAAGGATAACTGAGCCCTGCAGCCTAAAGATCACTGGTAGCATGGTAAAGCAGAAACAGTAAACCCTGTATGCTTGTAATTTATAGGAGCTTATGCAAATGCCATGCAAGAGGCATTTTTGTCAATTAAATAACCCATCCTCTGATAGCTTGAAGAATATAGCCACCACATAGTTAAGATGCATCACTCTGTAACAGCTTCCTGTCGTTTCACCTACTGAGAATCGATGTTGCCATTTTCACAAAGATAGAGGAGTGCCCCAGCTTAGCAGAGGAGGGAGTGCAAAACTGTATATCTGTGAATGTGTAAATGTTGTATTTTCAGTGTTGTGAATTTCCTCCGATGTAAATACGTACATGTGCAATAAATCAAACGATAGATACTTTCTAAAGTTGCTGAGTGTGAGGTGCAGCTGTTCAGATGGATTTGATGCGTTTTGTTTTCACACTGACAACTAAGATCAGTCTAAACATGACAACTTCTTGAAGGCTGGTAGTGGAGTGAAAGAGGAGGGCTTGATGAAACATTGCAGTGATTGGGGAGAGGATAAGTATTGGACTATTCAAGGACTCAGCAACTGTGTGATCACTTATCACAGATCTACTTCCCTTATGGCTGATTTGGGCTTTACATAATCACCACAAAATGAACTAGAAGAGAAATTCAGCATCACAGGAGTGAAACACAACTCCAATGGCTGCTTCTAACTGCAGGAGCACAGTTTTTACTTCCTTGGTTGTTTTTTTTTTTTCCTCACCATTATCAAAAGAAACTATGAAATATGAAATGTTGCAGAGGGGGACTCTGCTTTGCATTTTTCAGGTTTGAAGTATGTTGACTTTTGAGATTATAAAGACACAATTGCTTAAAACATAGATATATTCAGAGCCTCATTTTCTAATTGGCAGCCACTTAAAGGTATAGGCATTGCCCACATATTTCCATAATATGGAATACCAAATACGATTTTTTGTTACCTATGGTGTTGGTTTTTTTCCCCTGAAATGGAAATGACACATTGGAGTCAGAATATATCAGTTATAAAGCTGCCCTGGTCCCAGGTCGCTCCAAAAGACCGTATTACACAGTTCTAACAAAGCTACCCTGTTTTCTCTATCTGTGCTCCTTTCATTTCTGTGCTATCTTTCCTGCTGCAGAAGAAGATATCCAAAGGGCAGGTAGCTTGCAGGTTGAGCTGCTCTGTTGCACGGGCAGGCAGAGAGCTGTTTGCCTGCCTGATGTGCTTGTGCAGAAATCAGCTAGAACAAGTCTGCTGGGACTCCTGCAGTCCCTCCTGCTGGGACTGTTGTCCTGACGCACAGCGATCACTAGAGAGCAGCCAAAGTGCTTCCAGCTCCCAGGCTGGGACCTCAGAGCACCTCAGCACAGCGCAGCAGTCAGGTGACTTCCAAAGGAGCTCTGTGTGATGAAAACGGGAGGAATATGAGCAAGAACTAAAACATGACAGATGTCAAAGCACAGGTACCGCTCATCATTTTCCCACTGCTTGCCTTCCTCTCCCAGTCCTTGCCTCCAGCTCTGTGGTACTGAATGTCTGTATCCATCTTTTTGATAGAAGTTCTGAAAAAAAAAAAGATCTAACAGCAAAGTTGGGCCTTTAGGTGCAGCCTTACAACAAGAAAAGAAAAAAAGAAGTACAGAAGTGGTTGTGGGTTGACCCCTGGCCTCCAGCTAAGCATCCATATAGCTGCTCTCTCAGCCCACTGCCACCATGGAACAGTGTGGGTTGGAAGGAACCTTAAAGACCATACAGTGCCACCCATGCTGTGGGCAGGGCAGCTCCCACTAGATCAGGCTGCCCAAAGGCCCTCCGGCCTTGAGCACTCCAGGGATGGGGTGCACCACACACAGGACAGCAGAGAAAAGGGGAAAAGCAGAAATGAGGGCCCAGGAAGAGGGAAATGCTGCAGCAGCAGCAGCCGTTCCTCACATCCCACAAGCAGGGCACAGCCCAGCCACTGTCCCTGCAACTTGTGATTCTGTGAACCCCCACCTTCTATGGCTGAGCAGAGTGATACAAGGCACAGAAGAGCAGCTGCCCCCCCCCCCCCCCCCCCCCCCCAACAACTCAGCTTGTGGCTGTGGGACAAGGTGAAGAGAAGAGAAGGCCTTGAGACTGCAAAAACACTGCGAGGAGCAGCCCACACACAGGGCTTATTGGGGCAGCTGAGCTGCAGAGCCAAAGCTGCACCACAGGGCTGCCAGGATGAGAGTTAGTTAACCAGGTCCTGCCAAGGCCCTGTAAGAAAGTAAAATTCATTTTGATTTGGAAAACATTGCCTATGTAGAACCAGCTGGCAGGAAATAGCAAGAACCACCTCTTCAAAATAGAATAACTAATGGGTATTTTCAACTTAGTGATGCTGTATGATGTAACACAGGTGTACAGGTGTTAGATGTGAAGAATGCAACACAGTTAAGGCTCCTACACGAGATGTGGCAGTACAGTGAAGCCCTCTAACTATTTGTACATCCACTGCCTCAAGTATCAGCCAGCTCTGGAAGGGTGAAGTGCAGTCTGGTATCTGTGTCTGTCTCCTAGTGACTCCTGATGGAGATCTTATAATGCTTCTTCCCTTTGGACTCTAAGGCCTACTTTGAGCAGGGCTTAAAAATCAAATCCTGTATCTGCTGACACTAGGCAGCTGAGTTCCTCCCTTTCCCCCCCTTTCCTTCTTAAAACTTTGGGATTAAAGAGGCATCAGTGTAGGTCTTACTGACAAGGAACTCAGAGGTAAAGGTACCTACCTGCCCCACTGCTGGCATTGCTGGCAAGGCAGGAGGCTGCAGCTGTCACCATTCACTCCTCAGAAAACACTACAGAAATATCCATGAGATTGCTGTGATCCCATCTGGCCAGCTGACACTGACCCAGCACTACTGCTTCTGCACAGAAGGCTGCTGAACGGCACTGTTAACAGGAAATGCCTCCCAGGAAACAACAGGCACGGACCAGGATATTAAAATTACATTTCAGATTTATTTTTTTCTTAATAAAAGAATTAAAGACAGCAGCATTTGTCTGAAGAGAAACAAACAAAAGCATTGCCAAGAGAACACCAACGGTCAAACATCAAGCAATCGTAGTTCTACAAGCTCAGGAAGCAGTGATGGTGAGGTCTCAGTCACGAGAGGAGCCCACTGGAATGTGAGGCTCCTGGTCCCCTGGGTGCCATCTGCTTTCAGGCAATGGCAGGTCAGGTTGTACAGGCAGAGGACCAAAGTGCAACCAAAGGGTTTCCAAAGAACACTGTTGGTGTTGAAAAGTCACAAGTTCATTCTGAGCCTAAAAGTCTTATTATATAAGCAGAATATCTGGTCAGAAATAATTATTCTCAGGCCTAAGTACAGCACAGATGAGCTCTAAAAAAACAAGCAGCGATTTTTGATTCAAATATTCAGACTCTCAAATGTTACAAGCCGTATTTCCTTCTCTCTAGAGAGCTGACCTAAAAGATCAAGTTAGCTAAGAACTTAGCTGAATTGTCCTTAACAAGCCACCACTCTCACACTGCTCCGGGAACAGAACAAAGCTACTATCAATGAGCTGAAACATTTGCCTTTTGGAATGAAGGTGCTGGAAGATCACAAGATTCTATTTGGCTTGGTCACTTTTATTCCAATCCAGAGCATCAGTATTATTGCATGCACTGAGAAACCAAGCGGTTCAACGCCAACAGCTCAACCCTGGCAGAAACATGGGGAGCATACTCACAGTTGTGAGCATGGGGTATTTATCAGACACAGCTTTAGGTGGCACACACCAAAACAGCCACACGATGAATGTCCTCCAGTTGTGACTTCAAGCCTTCCAGTCCTCTTGTACTTGATTCTCACTTAAGAATGCAATTAGTGGGAAATGTACCCCACATTTTCATTCTTCACTTTTACATTTGGCACCCCTTTTTAAGAATAAATTTGCTATTTCAAAGTATCTCCCTCTCTCTCTCTCCATGACTTTGGTGTTACAACAGCAAATCAATGTGCTTCTTTATATGGAAATTAATTCAGTAGTTAATTCAACATCTCCTGTGTCCAAATACAGTGCTAAAATACCATTCTCCATGCATTAATAAGATCTACTCCGACCCCAAAATAAAGTAACGTCAGAATGCCATTAAAAACACATAATCCCTGAGGTATGCTTTAAAATCATTACTACAGACCACTTTGTTAAAGTCAACAGCTTAAGCAGAGCTCCACCACAACAGCGCTCCTTTCTGCCTCCCAAAATATAAATTGAGAAAAAATGAGCACACAGTTAAGATCACTGTGAGCAACTTTTTTTTTTCCCCCTTCCTATTAATTCCTCCTGGCATAAGAGATCACTGATTCTGCAAATCTGCCATGAGTTTGCTTGAGCTGTCTTTCAACTGCCAGCACATTTCCCTGGCCATCCCCCCAGCACAGTCTTTACCCAACACTGCCTTGCAGTAGGAGTTTCCATGAGATGGTTTCAGAAGTCCCCACGTTCAGTGAAGGGTAACGTCTGATGACAGACACTTCAGCAGTCAAACTCCTACAGAAATGGATTTCTTCAACCAGCTGCACCATTAAGTATTACAGAATCAGACTTGTAGGGGCTGGAAGGAATCATTCACTCCAGCCCCCACATTATTGCTGCCTTCTTCAAGGTACCAAATGCACCATTCTGCCCCAGATTGGACAAACACTTCTTCACATTTACCCTTTTCAGTAAGAACTCTGAGATGTCACAGGAGGTGCCGTGTTTGTCAGATTCTCATTTGCCAGACATTACTTAGCATCAGCTTCTCTAAGTCAAAGGCAAGGCAGAATTCATGTCTGCATTCAAAACACCTCCTGTTTGCTGTGGCAGCAAGAACAAATTGATAGTGCTAATAGCAGAACTGGACAAGCAGCAGCTCAGCTTTCTCATGATTTGAGGAAGACCTAGAAGAGCTCATTTCAACCTGAGCTAATACCTGTCCTGCACAGGGGCAAAGAGTGTTTCCTAAACAGCCCATAAACTCACAGTGGAAGACAGTGGCCTCCTTGGAAAAGAGAAACCTTTGTACTACATCAGACTTGCACAAGGATATGTGAGCCAGAGCCCTTTAGAAGCAAGTTCAGAAAGCTCAGTCAAACCTTTAACTAGGGACCTTCTTTCATTTTTGCTGGCACGGCAATAGAAGAAACAGATTTTCCCCTAAAATCTCAAATGAAACCCATTGAAATACTATCAATACATTTTCAAGCAAGTCAGCTCCCATCCTCCTCTTTTTTTACACAGTGCTCAAATAGTGCATTCCTTAAATAGCACCTTCCTTTCTTTACAGTGTAAAAACTCTCAACAGCCACAGAAGCAGAGTAAGATGCACAAGACCACAGTGGGAATGGGAGCATCTCACTGAGCACTGTGAGCAGGCATCCCAGCTGCGTGCTTCTCTCAAGAAGAACTGTGGTAAGAGTACACAGATCAACAGAAGGAACCTGTGTTTGAGTACTGGGTTAGGGTTAGGGTTACCTAACCACCTGTGCAGTTGGTGCTCATTTAGGCAACTGAATTTGCCGGAGTTGACTTACAACTGGCTTACAAACTGCACTCATGGCTTTTGTAAATATGTGCATTCATGTATACTGTATGTAAACACTGAATCTACTTCACCACCAAGGTTTCCACGTGCAAATATACAGCCTCCCTTAATTCTGCTCCTTATGTATTATTTATAATAAAACACAAAAAAGAACAAAACCCACGCGTTTGTTCGTTCCCCCCCTCAAACCCCTGCCTGCAGACTCCCTGAAAATGAAGATTAAATATCAACCTAAAGGTTCACAATAAATGAACTAATTAACTGAATTGTGGCTTAAAACAAGCATCGCTGAATCTGTTCCTCCATTAAAGAGGACTAGAAATCCCTGCACAGAGAAAGCAGCAAATAGATGTTAGAAGTACTATTAGTTAAGGCATCAGACAAAAACAGATCAGATTCCTGACTTGATACTTTTGTCTTCACATAACAACTCCATTTGGATGTTCAAAAGTCAGTGTGTCTCAACAGAAAATACTGCAATGTGATATGAACAAAGGAAAGGCTTTCAGTCTCAAAACACACCAAAAAACAATCTGTTCAGACTGCCCAGCGTTATCAGCTTGTTCCAAGGATCCAAGACTGCTCTAAATCAAGCACAGCTGAAGACTGTTGTAGATGCATCCAAATGTAGGGTTGTTTCAATAACTTAATAGCACTTTGATGAATGCCTTGCTCAATTCTTCACTGCTGAAGGAGGATCACAGTCTTCAGTTTACAGCAAAAAATAAAACAAGGCAGTTATGAAGATCATGTAACACAGAGCTCTGAAGCCCAGAGTGGAGGTTTACTGCAATATGGTAGCCTGCTTCTTGTTGCTTGAGCACAAGCAGCTGCTGCAGAGGCAGTTTCCTCCTCTATCTCTGTGCAATCTTCTGTTTCTTGGAATGGATTTTCCAGGAGTTTCAATACATTTCTCACCTACAGAAAAAACACAGTATGGTTACTACAGTTAAGAAAGACAGAATGATGTAGAAAAGAACCTCAAACTAAGTGATGATTGAACATGCTGTTCTTAATACGCAAACTCCAGGCAAGCCAAATAGCAAATAGATGAAAAATATCTACAGAAATGAGCCAAAAACTGTAAAGTAATTTGTATCTGCATGGAACACGAGCTCAGATAACTTAAAATGCAGGTCTTGTACCCAAATCCTTTTGACATATTTCTCAGAATACATTACTTGACCCTTATTCTGAATGTAACAATCTGCATACTGAACTCCACAGATGAAAGCCAGGAATTTTTAATAATACCATATAGCACAGCAAAGACCAGGTGGAAGTTAAACCCCAACTTCAAGACAGTGAAGTGTCTTCAGATCAGGTACAGTTCAGACTCAGATTTTCAGTTCCTCTCTTTGTTCAGCAGTCATTAAAACCACAGCTCACTCAAAAACAGGACAAGCATTCCAAACAGGAAATTCCCAATCCCTTTACTTAAAAAACAGCCAGAAAGAAGCTCACCTGGCATCGAGTGAAAGAGCAGCAGCACTACACATCCACGCAAACCCATACAGCTGTTCAGCAGCAATCTTACCTCTGAGAAATCCCCATTTTCAGCTGCTTCTATGGCATTCTGAGCAATATAATTTCTCAAGATGTACTTTGGATTGTTGGAATTCATAACCTTCACACGTTCAGTATTCCATGCATCACCATCACTGATGTTTTCTACTTCTTTGTGTAAACGGACTCTGAAATTAAGCGTGCAGAAACGAGTTTGCTTCCAGATCTAGAAGCCGATGTGGTTCTTGTCTAAAGACCTGTAGCTGATGTCCGTCATGCACTGCTCTGTGAAAACCTTCACATTCAGAACTTAGCTTTTAAATATTTCTGTGCTTGTTTATTGGTGGAATTGTTTCACATTCTGATGAAAGGGATGCAGTACAGCTGCAGCTGTTTGATCTGCCAGCAGGAATGCCTGCTAGAACTCTCAGACCCACTGTTAAAAGAGATCCCAGCCAGCCAGGTGAGGAAACAAGTCCTGACCTGGGCCACAGAGCAGAAACAACTAACATTCCACAGGACATTTTTGTACTGACAGCCTCCCATTAACAGAACTCTTACACACTGGTGAACGCTCTCAGCTGCCTGCACCTCACCTCCAGCCCTCAGCCTACAGACACATCATTCTCAAAGTGCAGAGCAAACATACTGCTATGGACACTGATAAACCTCACCTGTATTTCTCCAGCCATTCTGTCCAGTGTCTTTTATTTCTGCTCAGTAAATCAGCTGCTGTCAACTGCTGCAGTTTAGAGAATTGTTCAATGCGTTCTAATTCTTTATTTATACTAGCTTTTGTTCCAATGAGTGCAAACAGCTGAGGATTAGACTGAGCCAACATCAGCATCATTGACAGCTGTCTGGGAACAGTGGGAAAAAAAACACATTAGACATTAAAGTTGCAAGGCCTGTTTTTGCAACCAAGAAGTAGAGGTGAAAACATTCACAATAAACTATGATTCCACTGCCGAAATTAAATACCAGTGTTTATAATTCACAAAACAAACATATATATGTATATTACATATACATAATTTGTTTTATGAATATATATATATACACATACATATATAATACAAAATATATAAAAATATATATATTATATAAAAATATATATAAAACAGACTTCACATATTTTAGTAACGAAGGGGGGGAGGAACAGTGTGTTTAATCTGCATTCCTGTGATACACAAAGTGTAGACAGCAGAGTTTCAGAACTACCAATTGGATTTAGATGCAAAATCTCATCAAAACACCCTACTTTGAGAGGAGTATGGCATAAGGAACTTCACCCTGCCTCAGTACCACAACAACAGAGAATCTACACATTCTTAAAACGCACTTTCTAACATTCATACTGTAACAACATTAAAAACAATTATTCAACACCTACTCTTCTCAGCAGTACTAAAAGCAAACCCTATGGGTTGATTAGGACTGTATCTTTTTACATTAGACTGTGTTAGCTGGTAATGTGGAAGAGCTTTATTGTATTTTGGCTATGATGCTCACCTTTTTTTTCTCTGGATTCGTAACTAAACAAGCAAACTAAAGAGCCAAGAGTCCAAGTTGCAGAACATTAAAACGCTCCACTTGTTTTCCTATGAACGCATTCACAAACAAAAGCCATCTCTCCCCAGCACCAGACAACTAATTATATCAAAACCGTGTTTTCCTACTTTCAGTAGGCAGAGATAAGCTATGTGCTTTCATTTATTTCAGTTACACTATTATCCCAAGTTATATCACAGCACTTGGAATCTGATCAGTTATGCACTCAGTATAATGTGCTACTGTGCCCCCACTCCAAAGCTTTACTCCACATCACAGTGATTTATAGCGACCTTCCACATTCCTCTCCAAGCCTAAACGTAACACAAACACGAGTGCCTTCAATTTTAAAGCAGCTGAAGCCTGGAGCTTAATTAAAGCAGCAGTGCCTACCAACTTATTTACTTCTCCTTCTAGTCGCTTCAGTTCTAGCAATGGGACATAAGTAACATTTCCAAAATGATCAATGATCACTTCCAGCAATCTTGGCGAAACATCAAACTTAGGTGAGCAAGCTGATACCAACCAGTTCTTCTGCCCAACTCCCTGCTCACGAGCTGATAACTGTGATATCGACACACAGAGCAAGAGGAAGAATTTGGCAGGTTGCATTCATGGATTGTTTGTGAAACAGGGAGAGGAAAAGCCCTACCCAAAATACACCCACTTGTGATTCTTCCCATCCCATCTGTGAGATGCTAGGATTAAAAACAACAACAACAACAAGACAAACTCATGGATCAAACAACGCCCCTGTTTTCCACTGCTCCAAAAAAGCGGAAAACTGCTCTACTTTTATAAATCACTTCTATAAATCAGCAGGTGAACAAAAATTGCCATTTCACCACATTCAGAGCAGCTGAGCTACAGAACAGGAATGGCACCAACCAGGTTGCAGAGCCTGAAGCGTGCATTTCAGCTACACTCAGCTCAGAGTACTGGTGGCTAGAAGTGATTAGCCAACAGTATCTAGGACAGAAAACTGACAAGACACAGGAAGTGTTGTTTAAATCTATTATGTCTATAAAATATTAGTGCATTACTCCACTATCTGGCATTCTGTCCTTGGCTCAGTAGCAGGGAAAGTGAGAAAGAAGAAAGGAGGAAAACAGATATCCTGATAAGTGCAGCCCAACAGCCACTCTCTGCAAGTCCCTGCTGAGCATTTAACAGTCACAAACTATGCAAGAATTTCCACTGCTGTAGATTGTGATGCATCTGCTTAGCAGTGAGATTTCCAACTGTGATATTACTAGCTTTGTAATACACAGCAAGCTGAATTTATTATAGTAAAGATGAAACTAAAAGCACTGGCCAAGGCATTTAAGGAAAGAGCAGCATTACCTTGGATCCATCTGAGGTCTGAAAGCAACTCTCAGTTCTTCCACTGAAGCACACTGACTCATAAGGTTTTCTAAGAAATCTTCCAGTCCTGAAGGATCAGTATCTACTGAGAATGAACTCAGCAAGTAGAAAATATTTGTGAAGTCTCCACCTGAAAAAATGATTTTTATGGGTAATGGAACTAAGAAATCAGTAGGAAAAACAGGTCCCACAGTGCCCTCCTAACCCTCCTGCCCTCAGAGCAGTGTGGCACTCCCTCAGCAAGAGTGCAATGCAACACAGGGGTGCCATGTAAAAAAGCAACAACTGCCACACAATTCACACAAATTCAGTTCTCCCTCAGTCTTCTGTTCTCTCAGATGACAGTGTAGTTGCGCCAGGCCGCTTTATTGCAAGGTGAGAATGAAAATGATGGCTTGGTGTAACTGTAAGGTACTCGTGGTCTACCTGTGTTCTTCACCAACCTGTGAGATGCATGGTTTCAAGCAGTTCAGACACCAGCTTACTATCTTCTTCTAATTCCAACTGAATTAGGCCCAGTTTCTTCCTCATCTTCTGCAAATAATGTCTTTCAAATTCTGTATCATATTCCTCTTCCAGGATGAGCTCACTTATTTCCAAGGGCAGCTCTGGGACTAAGGCTTCAGCAAGCTTCCCTAGATTCCACTTGCAAATCTCTGGCTGTTTGTTGTAAGCATAGCGCCCTGTGTTATCGGAGCCATTGCAGATGTGCTCAGGGTCATATCTACAGGAGAAGAAATAGCATTCTGTTTGTTATCTGGACACCAATATCATGTGAAGCTCTGTGGGAGTCTAAAGCACAACTGGAAGGGAACAGTTCTCCTTGTTTTGATTCTCTTCCAAAAGCTGTCTGGTCAGGTGTTTTCCTGCCCTCCCAGTCACTGAGGAGCTCCACAAGCTACAAGAGCAGTATAACATTTAGAGAAGTTATGAATATAGCTTTATGTAAAAGCTGAACAGAGGAATTACATGACAACCAAGCCTAACTTAACCTACTTTGCTATAGAGAAGGTTTGCAAGTCTACTTGACAGCTAAGATATTAAAGCAATAGTGAACAACATCAGGACTGCATTACACAGATAATACATAAGCACGTTTTGAATAATGCCCATTAGCTCCACTGACCTGTCCATAAATCCAAAAGGGCCGTAGTCAATAGTTAATCCAACTATGCTCATGTTATCTGTATTCAGCACACCATGGCAGAAGCCAACACACTGCCACTCAGCAACCAATCTTGCTGTCCGTTTTGTTATCTAGAAGAGAAGAGAATTTTGTTTTTCAACACAGTGTTTGACAATTCATACAATTCCAAGCATTTGCTAGGCTGAATGGATTTTTCTACTGCTCTGATGGGAGCAGACTGTGGCAGCACACCACGTATACAAGTACCTTGCAGACACCTGGACTCTTTCCTCCTTTTATGAACTGCCTAGTTCCTTAATTTCCCATTTGTTCTCCCTTTCTCCTTTCCATGCTCAAAAAAAGAAGTTGTACAGCTTCCAAACATGCCAAAGACAGAACACTGAAATACAGTAAACCATCTGACATCACGGTTAAATGCTTTCCTAGTCCATTCTTTTTTTCACTGTTTATTTTAAAGAACCATTAGATACAGGCAGGAGAAAAAAGCAAAAATCTGAGGAATAAAAGGAAGAAACAAATACAAAGTCAGCTTTCTGGTTTACTTGGTGTACAGGAGTGATTTACAACAAGGTAAGCGGATTAGACAAAAATGGTTCCCTCCTTACAAGCTTCAGCACTGATGAGCACTTACCTCAATCTGCCAGGAGCAGAAAAAAGCCAGGAGTTCACCTTTTAGATAAAAGATATCCCAAGAATGGCACCTTTATTTAAATTTCACGCTTCACTGAATGCATGTTTCACCAGAGTTTGTCAGTTATTTAACTGTTACCTCTGTGGAACCCTCAACTGTCACCACTGCATGCACCCATGCATTTGGCAGAGATCACAGCGTGTGATTTTACAATAGGTCCAGTTATTTAATTTAGCCCATCTGTCAAATGCAACTACAAAATCTAAAATTCAGGAAGCTAATCTGGCTTTTAAATAAATCTCTGTATTTCTAAATGCTTACCTGAACTGACATCAATTAATTGATGTAACCATTAGCTAAAGCTTTTGAATCAAACTGTTTTCATAGTTAAACTCATTTATCTCCCCTATAGCTAGCAACGTGCTGAAATTTAAAGTGACTGCTCTCTCCAGGATGTGGTGCATTTATTAAGGTTTAAAAAATGATCTCATTAACAGAAGTAATTTTAGTTTCTTCCATTTGTCTTCATATTCTCTTCCACTTTTCTCTGTTAAAGATGTGTAGTCAGTTAGATGAAGAAGAAAAACAAGAGAATGCCTATCCTGGGATAATCTGCCAGGTAGAAAAGGCTGTAAATGAAAGTTGGAACAAAAGCTTTTGGTTTACCTTGAGATCCCAGGCTTCTACTCTTTCCAATATCCTCACTGCCAGTACTCTACACACTGTTCCTGAATTCTGCTTCACAGGGCAGTTGGAAGTAAGTGCTCCAAGTCGCTACGCGTGCACAAAACTGATAGCAAGAAAGAAAGGGAGACACACCTTGCGAGATGGTTCTGTGCCAGGAAGATGGCAAAAAATAAGGAAAGAAGAACAGAACTTCCAGCAGTTAAGCAACTCACAACCGCTGGATTCTTCATGTGAATGTATGATGCTCTGCCAATGTTCTGGTAAAAAATACATCCAGCCAACAAGAACACCTGAAAGCAATTAAAGCTTGGATGCAGCTCAAAGGTGGGGATCTTGATTAGAAAGAGACAGCTTTCTTTTTACTTCAACCTTCGAGTCTTTTTAACCAGGTTTTTCTACCGCTAGCCATACTAGAAAACAAGTGTGATATATACAAACAAGAGCACTCTATTAAAAACATGCTCATGGAAGTTTAAAGAGCAACTACAATCTTTAAAATATTTTAAGCAAATGCAGATATTTGTGTTTATTTTCTCATCAGTACTGTGAAATGCAGTCGCTTGTACCTTTTTCCTCCCTTTCCTCCACAGGGCAACAAGATAAAAGTACATCAGAGCAGAGCTGGGAGCATTTCCCTCCTACTCAAAAAGACAGAAGTGGTTGGTAAATGAGGCAGGACTGGGGTGCTGTTCAGATGGAGATGGCTATGGTAATCTTCCACCAAGGAGACTAAACATGGAAGTACAATGCTAGCACAGATATGCAGCAAGGACAGACCTGGACTGGAGAAGCACAACAAAAATGACAAAAACAGGGCAGTAAGGAAAGCATAGCAGAACGGGGGGTAGAAATCAGTAGTAACTGTGTCAGGAAAAGAAGTCAAAGGCAGAAAGAGGCAGGAGTGGCTCCTGGAGACTGAGATGGGAGGGGAGCAAGGGGAAAAACAATCTTTGTTCACACACTCCCCTGCAAAGATCCTCAGGTTCCATATTTTTTCTGACACAAGAAAGTGAAGGTGCTATGGACTACAGAGCTGTACAAACCCACAGCTGGTGGGGAGCTGCAGTCACTGCCAGCTCCATTAATTCACATGTGAAAGGTCTGTTAGTGAAGCTAACCTCTGCAGCACCTAATGGTGAACTGAACTACCACTTGCTTTTCAAAAATGAATTATTGCAAGTATGCACAAACTCAGAACTCACAAGAGTTAGAGAGCATCAGATGTTAAGCCTGCCTGATGTATTCTTACTGCTCAGTGACTAACATTCACCATGCTGCAGTCACTTCACCACCAACAGATCATTTCACGAGATGTCAAAGCATCACAGCTGTTGTCACATAAACCAGTCACGCACATCAGACTGCTGTAACTACCCAGTAAGCAGAATTACAAGTATCAGCATCGAGTTTGAACATCAGGTGATTCAAATCAGAATCTTTATTACAGTTCTCTGCTAATTCCAAGTTGGATCCTTTCTGAAGGGTTGGATCCTTTCTGAAGCACTACTGCATACGAAACTCCAAATCGCAAACAGAAGTTTCTTATTCCCCTACCTCAAATTCTTTCTTTTGCTTGCTGAAATAAAGGAATATAATGGAAATTCAGTGTCAAGAATTACAGTATCAACAGTGAGGAAAAGGGTAATTGGGAAGGTGAAGTTTAGATACCAATTAACTAATTAACTAAGCAACACTTTTCTTCAGAGAGATACACAGCAATGCTACCTTTACTGATGTTGTAATCCAACTTTTATAATTCTCCTGCAATAACTGCTGATGTCTGAACTTACCCAGTAACTAAAAATGGTTCAAAACTGCCTCTGAGAAATCATCCAGCCCCTCCTCTGGGCCACTACAGAATCACCTACCACTACATCACTACGATACGTTTATCTTCATCTTACCATTCCCCAAGCTGAAGGTTTTGTTACGTCTTTGGGAAAATTGTTTCATTGTTTGGCTGCCTTTAAACACTTGAATTCTAAAGTTAAAGTGATTTGTAGTCAACATTCCTGTTCATAGTGTGGAAAATAAGAGACAGGCAGCAACTAAGCTGTTTTCAATGTTTTAGAAGATGAAACCTTGCAAATGCTACCTCAATACCATTTACCCACTGCTCGACAGTCAGGGCCAGAATTCACCCTTGCACTCTAGAACACCTTCAGTAAAGCATAAGAACAGCTTTGGGAAGCTCGCTGAGAGACAAGAAATCGTGCTGTGCTAAAGTAAATGATGAACTGTTTTCATTAGTTCAATCAGTGTCAGCACTGCTTTTATCAGTAGTATGGTCAGGTTGTGGTTGGAGTTGATGATCTTGAAGCTCTTTTCCAACCTGAGCAATTCTATGATTCCATGAATAAGCAGCTCTATTGAGAGCGTCTTCTCCAAAGAAAACGCAGCTGAAGCAATATTAAGTGACTGCAGTTCTTCAAGACGACTGGCACAAATTTATGAAGAGAAACTGATGTTCCTTACCTCCCTGAAGAACGCAGCATTCCTCTGAATGCTGTTGTCTGCATGAGCCTCCTGGATTTCCGGGTAGAAAGTGCCGATCACGTAATCCAGCATCTGTATTCGAATATCGTTCCGGTTAACGCTGGGACCTTTGCGTCCTGTGTATTCATCAGGAGGCTTGAAAATTTCAAAAGAACCAAATCTGTTTGAAAATAACAAAAAACGTGGCTTAGAATTACGTTTCACTACTATCTGATCACATTAACTTCCTCCAGCGTTAGCAGTAGTGAAAGGATTTGTTGGTGCAATACCATCTTTGGAGTTTAACACCAGTCCTTCAACCGACTGTGAGCAGAAAACTGTGACTGTGCTGAAGCTGCTGGAACTCAGTGACTCAACAGAATGAAGCACATACATCCACACAAGACAGATCAATATTTAAAATACTGGACTTGACATCACGTTTAAGATATATTTTCCCATATGCACATGCACATAAACATACATCCTTTATGTCTCACATTTTCTTAACATGCATTTTCTTCTAAGGCAACATTATCTTCCCCAAACTCCTGTTTTGTACTGGAGCAGGAACTTCGTGTGCTTTTCAGGCAAGGAAAGTACCACCCTCAGGCTTTTAGAGGGCACCCTCAAGAGTATCACTATAACAACTTTGGAACCAGGTGTGGAGCCAATTCTACTAACAAAAAAATAAAATAAAATAAACAAAACCACACGCAAGCATAAAAATTAAAAACTTATTTTGATATCTGCAGAACTTCCTATCCCAGTGGTACTCTGAGTTAGTGTCTATCTCCCCATGGGCAAGATGCTGCCTTACCTCACCCCATGGCCTACCACAGCAGCTTCCTAACACACAGCCTGGCAAATGAGTTCCAAGATTCCAGAACACGACCCAAGCAAATGCTGCTGTTATCAAAATATGCTTAAAATGATCTTGTTGTGTCCAGTTTTAAATGAATAACAGTAAAAAAGAGAAGTGGGCTTCTTCCTACCTTATAAATGTAGGCGCAATCCTCAGAACAACTGTACACCTTTCTTTTTTTGGATTTCCATCATAAAATACGTCACGAACAACTTCCGAGTCAGACGTCACACAGGTTCCAGCCCTCGTTGTTGGAATTCCAAGGTGGAACATGGCCTCGCTGCACAGGAACTCCCGTATGCTTGACCTCAGGACCTTCCGACCATCGGCTTGCCTGCAGCAGAGACACAGACAGGTTGTAAGCCTTCTGACTGCATGGGAAGGGATTGCTGCCTCCTCCTTAGCAGAGGGAAGCAAGGGCTGAGAAGTGAAGTGCTGTGCTGAAAATCACAGGGCAACACAGGGGCAGATCCGAGCTGACCAGACCTCCGGGTTTCTGGTGGAGTACAGAATGGGTGGGCACAACACATGTGCAATGAAGCTCACATGCAATGGAAGTCAAATCTAAAGGCCATGTAGTCCAACTCTCTGCCATGGGCAGGCTGCCACCCACCAACTCAGGGCCCCATCCTGCCTGGTCTGGGACGCCTCCAGGGATGGGGCACCCACAGCTTCTGTGGGCAGCTGTGCCAGTGCCTCACCACTCTCTGAGTGAAGAATTTCTGCCTACCATCTAACTTAAATTTCTTCTCTTTTAGTTTAAAGCCATTTCCTCTTACCCTCTGACTGTGTAAAAAGTTGCTCCCCTTCCTGCTTATAAAACCCCTCTGAGTACCAGAAGACCACAATGAGCTCTCTTTTTAACTCCAATAAGCTTTGAAAATTAATACTTTTGTAATATTTAACCAATACAGTACAAAGACTACACAGTCCTCCAGCTGCACACAAGTGGGTTTGTAACTGTCCACGGTACGGGAAGAACACCACGGGAGTAACCAAAACAACAAATAACACATGCAATAAGTCTATTTTGCGGTTCATTCTGTACCAGAAAAACGGCTGTTGGGCCTCCCCTAGGTCTCAGCTGTACACGCTGAAGCGCTGTGAAGTTCAGGCAGAACGGAAACAGAACTCCCAAGAAACACGAGGGTGAAATCACACACGCGTTCGGACAGCACACGCTCCTAGACCTTGCCCAGCCCAGGCTGGAGCCGGGGCAGCGCCAGCAGCGCAGTGAGCAGCACGGCCAAGCCAGCGGCGCTCAGCAGGCAGCGGGCAGCAGGCGGTGCGCAGCGCTCCCCCCGCCCGGCCCCGTCCCGCCGCCCCGTACCGGGAGAAGGGGGTGATCCCGGCGCCCTTCAGCTGCAGCTCCCAACGGGCACCGCGCGGGCCGCGCACCTCGCCCAGGTAGATGGCGGCGCCGTCACCCAGTTGCCCCGCGAAGCTGCCGAACTGGTGCCCGCAGTAGCAGTGCGCCGCGGGCTCCGAGCCGGGCAGCAGTCGGTTCCCTCTGAAGTACAGGGCGGCCTCCGCCTCCCGCTCGGCCTCGAGGCCGCCGGCCTCCAGCCCCAGCAGCGCCAGCGCCGGCGGCGACGCGGCCACGAGCCGCGGGTTGCGCAGCGGAGTGGGCCGCACCCGGGCGAAGCAGGCGCCGGGCACGGCCCGCGGAGCGCCGTCCTCGGAAGGGTCGACGGGCAGCGAGCGCAGCGCCAGGTTGTCGAAGCGCAGCGCGCTCAGCCAGCCACCCCCCTTCGCCCCTTCGGGGCTGCCCGGCCGCGATGGAGAACCCGCGGGGCGCTGCATGGCGGCGCGGAGGACGCGCGGCGACGGCACCGAGCGGCGGCGCAACGCCGCGGCCATCCGCCCGCCCCCGGGGAGGCCCCGCCCGCCGTGCGGCTCGGCACGGCCGCGGGGAACGGAGCTCTGCGGGCGGCCGGGGAGCGGTGCGCGCGGGGCTGGCGGCGGCGAGCTGGGGCCAATGGGCGGCTGCACAGCGGGGGTGGGCCGGCCGGCCGGCGGCCCCGAGGTGACCCGGGGGAATAAAAGCCGGAGCCCGTCACTGGAAGGACTGCTGGGGCGGGAAGATGCGCGACCGGGAGGAGGAGCGCTGGGGGCGGTGAGTGTCTGCGTGGCGCTGCCGCTCGGTGAGCGCGGGTTCGTCGCGGGGTTTCAGTCGGGGCTCCTCGGGAGATCACTCCGCTCCTACCGGCACAGCGCCGAGCCGCCGCGGCGCGATGTCGTGGCTGACGCGGGCGGGGAAGTCCAAGGAGAAAGAGGAGCCGGAGTGTTCCGTGGGGCGGGAGGAGAGGGGGCTGCTGGTGCAGGTCATGCTGGAGCACGGCGGGGATCCCTGGGATTATAAGGCTGTCGGCCAGGATCCCACCCTGAAAGCCGCCGAGAGGCACTGGGTGAACTACGTCTCCACGTATCACCCCAAGGGAGACAAGAAGTGCTCGGCCCTGCAGTGGCTGCTCTTCGACCTGGCCAGCGTCCTCCAGGCTGCGGTGGAGGAGAAGGAGCAGTGCGCGAAGAACCTGCAGAACAGCTTGCAGGTAGCGCACAACGAGATCCTGGCGCTGCGCTGTGACAACGCGCTGCTGGGCGAGCAGCTGCGGAGGGCCAGGGAGGAGCTCAGGGCTGAGAGCGCAGAGAACGCCCGGCTGAGAAGGAAGGTGCAGTGCCTGAGCAGGCTGCTGGGGAAGGGGCTGGATCAGAGGAAAGTGGCGGCTCTGAGCGAGGGAGACGGGGAGCCGGGGCTGCGGGACGGGGATGTCTGGGACGTGGAGATCCAAGAGAACTCCGCTGTGCAAGGTGGGGGGGCTGTGGGTGCCAGGAAAACGAAACTGGCAGAGCGAGAGGGAAGCGCAGGAACGGGGGATAGGGATGTGTCAAAAAAAGAGAAAGTCTGGAAGAAAAACAAGGAGGGCTGGCCCATGTGGGTAAACCGCATTTGGACCTTAGAACAGCGCACTCCCTTCACGCACGAGGCGGCAAAGCGGGTGGTCACGGCCATAGGGCTGCCGTGGCCGAAGGTGGGGGCCATCATCAGAGCCTTGCCGCCCGATGAGGCCTTGGGAGGAGAAATCTTAAGGCTGGTGATTAGAAATCTAGGGGAATATGAGCCCCTCAAGGATAACATGGAAGGGGCGCCCTGGAGAGATATCCAGGAGGCGGCGGCGTACGTGTGTGGGAATGTGGTGCTGCGGGCTCTAAAGCAGCAGGAGAAACCCGTGAGCTCCGATTTTGACATTCTGGGCATGAATGTGGAGCAGGGGGATGTCGGGGTGCTGGCCTGCCGTGCTCCCGAGGCACACAGGGGGTTCTTCATCAGCCTGGGTTCCACGCTGATTGGCCGTCCCCTCCAAGAGTGCATGGCCACCCTGGAGAACCTGGGCACCCTGGTGGGGGCGGAGGGGAAAGAGAAGGCGAAGAAGGAAGCAGCGAGGGTGAGGACATACATCCCTAGGGGGATAATTTGGAGATACTTGATAAATCAGGGAGTAAATGAAGGAGAGCTAGATAGTCAGCCCACAGGAGTTCTGCTCGCCAAAATGAAGAAAATCCTTCAGGAAAAAGGGATGAAACAAGAGGAGATTTGGGAAAAACTAAAGCAGATGAAGCCATTGCCTCCTCTTCCTACCCCAAAGAGAAAACAATATCCGTTACAGAAGGACCTTAAAGATTAGGGATCCCAGCCCTAGTGTCAATGGGATTAACCTCTACCACGCTTACTTGATATCTGGAAGAAGGAACTGCCTGGAAACGCAGTGTCTGCTGAATGGCAGTGAGAAGTTACACATTCATTCTCAGTTGATATGGGATTAGAAGCAACATTATTAGATTATGAGGGGGTCTGGGATAAATCAGTATTGGGAGTATTAGGGGGAAAAGAAGTAGAAGCACACATGTGCATGGGGGAAGATGAAGTGAATGGGCAGATAATGCTGGTGAAGGGGTAAGGAGGGCAGATATTTTAGGAAGGCATTTCCTGTCCCAGTTCAGGGTAGATCTGTCCATAAGAAAGCTACATTTGTTGTTGCTTCAAAAAATGAAAATATGAGGGGAGTCTCCAAGTCAGTGAAATGCTGGTGTAAAAGTGAAGTGAAAGCAAGAAGTGTCCCAGTTTCAGCAAGGCAGAGCTGACTTTCTTCAGGGTGTGTGGTGTGGTGCTGTGTTTTGGCTTCAGGAGAAATACAGTGTTGATAGCGCACTGATGTTTTTGCTGTTGCTGTGTGGTGCTGCACAGAGCCAAGGACACTTCATCTTATGGTCCTGTCCTGCTAGCAAGGGGGCTGGGAGTCACAGAAGCGAGGAGGAGACAGAACCAGAGCAGCTGACCTACACTGGCCAAAGGGAGAACTCATACCATATGGCATCATGTTGGACAACAGAGCTGGGGAGAGCTGCTCAGGGCAGCAGCTGCTGCTAAGGGATGGGTTGGGCATTAGTCAGCGAATGGTAAGCAGTCACCTTGTGTATCACTTGTGCATGTGTATCTGTATATAATTTTTGTTTCTGTTAATTTCTATTTCTTTTCTTAGTGAATTGTTTTTATCTTAACCCAGGAGTTATACTTTATTTTTTTTCCCCAGTTCTCTCCCTCATCCCACAGTGAGCAAACAGCTGCCTGCTAGATTAAACCACAACACAGATAGTAAAGAGAGACTGTGAGGTAATTCCATGTGATGACCCTGTCACCCAGAACTGCTGCAGTGCACAGAGGGGTCATGAGGAGGCTTGGGGGTACAAGAAAGGCTTTAAAGAATGGGACTTAGAACTCCTACATTCACGATTCCTGGCTGAATCCAGGAATATGGACTATGTTGATGGTGGAAATTTCTTGCAGTGAACAGTCTGCTTTGGGTTATGCCTTTCATCCCTGAGAACAGACACTATTTGAGCAGTGGTAAATTGATTATGTGGGCCCTTTAAAGAGACTAAAGGATATCAATTTAATAGAATCATAGAACTGTTTGGGTTGGAAGGGACCTTCAAGATCATCTAGTTCCAACTTCCCTGCTATAGGTAGGGACACCTCCCTCTAGACCATGTTGCTCAAACCCCATCCAGCCTGGCCTCAAATGCTTCCATGGAGGGGGCATCCACAGCCTCTCTGGGCAACCTGTTCCAGTGCCTCACCACTGTCACAGTAAAGAACTTCTTTCTGATACCTAGTCTAAATCTATCCTCCAAGCCATTCTGTTTCCCAGAATTCGGATACATATTAATTCCATTTCTGAGAACCCATAGCATGTGGTCCCTCCCCCTTGTGCATGCATAGTGAGCTGTGGGCGTCTCCTCCTTGTGGTCACAGGATGAAGAATAACAGTCTTCCTCATGAAGGCTTGTAGTCTTCCTTGCTGTAAACTCTTGATCCTGCAAGAGGGGCAGCCCCTGATCCAGTTCTAACTTCTCTTATGGACATCTTGCCACTTACCAAATGTATTCAAGCTATTCTCAAAACTTTTATCTTTGTCCTCCACCTCCCGATTGTTCTAATCCCAGCTTGTTGCAATCTTCATTCTTTTAGCAGTCTGCACATCTGTTTCTGTGAACCATCTTTTACTCTTCAATTCTCTGCCAAGCATGTATTTGCACATGGGATTGCCTTCATGCAGGTGCACAGCCTTGCACTTGTTTGTTGCCATTGACAGAACAAGATGGGTGGAGAGGCAGAGGCAGTCTGTGAGGCTACTGCTAATACCACTGTTTAGTGTTCACGTGAAATATTGAACAGATTTGATTCTGTTCATAATTGATTCAGATAAAGGAAGCCACATGACAGATGGACCAGCTCAGAAATTTCTTAAAGGCATGGAGCTACGTTGATTAACTCTTATTTCCTACTGTTCACAGTCCTTCAGCTGTTAGCTGCATCAGGTTGAGACTGAAGGTAATTGACGAAGTAAGAGGACTGACCTGGAACGAAGCAATCCTGGTTTTGTGTGAGCGAAGAACATACGAGGTACCAGTGATAGCTGCTGAGAGCTATGCCTGAATATGGCCATGGCCAGAAAACTCTCTGGCCCAACTTAAAGGTTGGGATAAAAGCTATTTGTTATTAAGGAAGAAAAGGAAGAAAAAATAATAATAAAAATACAATAGACAAATACATTTATCATTGCTGTATACAGCTACAATGCAATTGCTTGGCTAGTCATCAGGAGCTGATCCCAAGCCAGTTCCTGAGCAGTGGCTGCCTCCCCTGGTGAGCTTCCCACGGTTTTATACTTTTTTATGTGATATGTGGGGGGAAAGCATCTGGGCACTGGGGGACTGCTGAAACTGCTGATCCTCCCATGGTACTGCTCACCAATGAGATGCCCATGTCTTGTTTTGCAGGTTCTGTGGGTAAAGATAGAAACCAAAGTACAGTGTGGGTCATTTGCTCTGCTCTGTTGTGAATGCTCTGCCTTGCCTCTTGATCTAGATGTTGCTTTTTTCTGACACCTAACTCCAAGTAAGCAGACAAAAGACACTGAATTGAATTACTTTCCATTATTTTTGGTCTGATTTTTGGGTGGTGCTGTGTGGAGCCAAGAGTTGGACCGGATAATCCTTATGGGTCCCTTCCAACTTGGGATATTCTATGATCACATACTATTGAATATCCTGTTAGTTAATTTAAGAAGCTTTAAGACTGGAAAAGACCACTAAGCTCATCTAGTCCAACCATCAACCCATCACCACCATGCCCACTAAACCATGTCCCTCAGTGATGTACTGTGTAGAAAGGCCATAGCAGATATAGCTGCTTTAAGCCAGTCTGACTTCGAAAAATTTTGCCAACATGTCCAGGTCTGTCAATCTTTTGTAGATTGAATCATAGAATTGTAGAATCGCAAGGTTGGAAACGACCTGCAAGATCATCCAGTCCAACCACCCTCCCATTCCTATCAGTGCCACAAGCTACTAAACCATATCTCGTAGCTTCTCATCCAGGCACCTCTTGCACACTGCCAGGGACGGCGACTCCACCACTCCCTGGGCAGCCATTCCAGTGCCTGACCACCCTCTGAGAGAAAAAGTTTCCTAATGTCCAACCTAAACCTCCTCTGGTACAACTTCTGGCCGTTTCCTCGGGTCCTACTATTTGCCTGGGAGAAGAGGTCAGACCCTTTTTCATCACAACCTCCCTTCAGGAGGTTGTAGAGTGCAATGAGGTCTCCCCTGAGCCTCCTCTTCTCCAGACTGAACAATCCCAGCTCCCTCAGCTGCTCCTCATAAGACTTGTGCTCCAGACCCCTCACCATTTCGTTGCCCTTCTCTGGACACGTTCCAGGGCCTCAATGTCTTTCTTGTAGTGAGGGGCCCAAAACTGAACACAGTACTCGAGGTGTGGCCTCACCAGTGCTGAGTAGAGGGGGACGATTACTTCCCTGCTCCTGCTGGCCACACTATTTCTAATGCAGGCCAGGATGCTGTTGGCCACTGTGGGCTCATGTTCAGCCGAGCATCAACCAACACCCCCAGGTCCCTTTCCTCTTCACACTCATCCAGCCACTCATCCCTAAGCCTGTAGCGCTGCACGGGGTTATTGTGGCCAAAGTGCGGTGTTGTAACCTTCACTCGTTCGTTTTCCCTGGGAGACCGCAGCTTGGCCAATTACTGAGGTGACACCAATATGGTGAACAGCAAAATGGCGCTTTAATGGAACAAACGTGTGCTTATATATGGAAAGGGGGAGGGTCTAATGCATTACAACCCAAAGATGGCGCAAGCGCCTAATACATCTCCCCCTCCCCATGCCAAGAGGAGCCTTGCCCCGTTACAATACGCAATGTGCTAAACCCAAACAACGTATATTTTAGAATTTATCCTGCATTCTATGATATTCCAATTGCGTGTAGATCATTTTCTCAGTCATTCGTTGTATACAACCTTGCAAACATCGAAAGATACATGGCAAGCACAGCATTAGTCCCAAAAATATAAGAAGCCCTATTACTAATGCTTTAAGTAACTGCTTAAGCCATGGCCCAATCCCACCAAACAAATTCTCCAACCAATTTCCAAAGGGATCTTCCTGTATTCCAATCTTTTCCATATGTTCCTTTAACAGTTGTAACTTCTTATGCATGGGGTTGTTGTGGCCAAAGTGCAGAACCCGACACTTGGCCTTGTTAAACCTCATCCCATTCATCTCAGCCCAGCGATCCAGCTTATCTAGATCCCTCTGCAGGGCCTCCCTGCCCTCAAGCAGATTGGCACCACCTCCCAACTTGGTGTCATCTGCAAACTTACTCAGGGTACACTCAATCTCTTCATCTAAGTCGTCAATGAAGATATTAAACAGGATGGGCACAAGCACCGACCCCTGGGGGACACCACTTGTAACAAGTCTCCAGCTAGACTTCACTCCATTGACCACCACCCATTGATCACGGCCCTCCAGCCAGCTCCTTGTCCAACAGAGGGTAAAACTGTCCAAGCCACGAGCAGCCAGTTTCCGCAGAAGGATACTGTGAGAGACCATGTCAAAGGCTTTGCTGAAGTCTAGGTAGACTACATCAACTGCCTTTCCCTCATCTACCAGTCTGGTCACCCAGTCGTAGAAGGAGATGAGGTTGGTCAAACACGACCTGCCTTTCATGAACCCATGCTGGCTGGGCCTGATCCCGTGGGCGTTGCGCACGAGCCGTGTGATATCTCTCAGGAGGATTTGTTCCATGGCCTTCCCTGGCACTGATGTCAGGCTGACAGGCCTGTAGTTCCCTGGATCCTCCTTACGGCCCTTCTTGTAGATGGGAGTCACATCAGCAAGCCTCCAATCCTCTGGAACCTCTCCAGTCAACCAGGAGCGCTGGTAGATAGCCGAGAGCAGCTTAGCAATCACCCCCGCCAACTCCCTCAGCAGCCTAGGATGAAGCCCATCCAGTCCCTTGGACTTGTGACTGTCCAGATGGAGGAGGAGCTCCCTAACGGCCTCCACCTCAATCTCCGGGGGGACATTCTGCGTGTCAGCCCAGATACCCAGATCAGGGCACAAAGTGCCCTGAAAATAACTGGTCTGACTATTAAAGGCAGATGTGAAGAAGGCGTTGAGGATGGTCTTCTGTGTCACATTCCCCACTGCATCAATTAAAGGATAGAGATTATCCTTGGTTCTTCTCTTGCCATTGATATATTTGTAAAAGGATTTCTTACTCTCCTTTACTGCAGTGGCCAATCTAAGTTCAAGATGGGCTTTTGCCTTCCGGACTTCCTCTCTGCATACGTTAGCTACTCCCTTGTAATCTCCCCTAGTAGCCTGTCCCTTCTTCCACAGGACATAGACTCTCTTTTTCTTCCTGAGTCCTGACAGTAATTCCCGGCTCATCCACACCGGTCTTCTCCCCCTATGGCTCGCCCTACGGTATTCAGGGACAGCCTGTTTTTGCGCCTTTAAGATTTCCACCTTGAGGAGCGTCCAGGCTTCCTGGACCCCTTTACCCTTAAGGAGCGACTCCCAAGGGACCCGTGCTACAAGCGTCCTGAGCAGGTCAAAGTCCACCCTCTTGAAGTTCAAGATAGTAGTCTTGGTAGTCACCCTTCTGACATCTCCAATAGAGAACTCTACAATTTCATGGTCACTCTGCCCTAGGCAGTCTCCAACCTTCACATCACCTACCAGTCCTTCTCTGTTAGCAAAGAGCAGGTCAAGCAGGGCACCACCCCTGGTAGGCTCTCGTACCAGCTATGTAAGGAAGCTATCTTCCACTGTCAACGGTTTACGGGCTGGTTCGGCCCCGTTCTGTGACCAGCGGGGCAGAGGGATCTGCAGATCCGTGCCTCCGGAAAAGGGAAACAGGGGACCCCAAAATAATTGAAAACAACAGCAATAATCTGAGGTGGAACAAACTGATTTACTAAATATAGTATTAGCAAAGTACAATGAGAGAGAGTCTGTCTGAATGGTAGATAGGCTTCACCACAATGCTGAGGTGAGAATTGCAGTCCAGTTGAGTGAATGAAGAAAAGTAGACGGCAAAGCACAGACAGCAAAGTGCAGGCGAAGAAGAAGGAATCAGGTGACCCTGCACAGAGTTCCATCTCCTCACTGACCGCAAAGCCTCCTGGGGAAATGTAGTTCTTCTCCTTCGGACAGGCACCTGTAACTTCAGCATCAGCAGTCAAACCCCCAGTGCATTACATGATGTTATGGTGTGGAATACTGATAACCAAAAATCATAAAACCATGACATCCACACACTCTAGAAACCTCTTGGACTGCTTCCTTTGAGCCATATTATATTTCCAACATATATCAGGGAAGTTGAAATCCCCCACAAGAACGAGTGCTGGCGGTCGCATGACTTCTGCAAGCTACTCGTAGAACACCTCGTCCATCTCCTCATCCTGATTCAGTGGTCTGTAACAGACCCCAACTAAGATGTCTCCCCTACAGGCCTTCCCCCGATCCTCACCCATAGACACTCCACTTTATCATTTGCAATCTCAAGCTCTTCAACATCAAAACAGTCCTTAATATAAAGGGCCACACCACCACCCTTCCTTGCTTGTCTATCCCTTCTGAAGAGCTTATAGCCATCCATCACAACACTCCAGTCATGGGAGCAGTCCCACCATGTTTCAGTAAAAGCAGCTAGATCATAGCCTGGCGCACAATCGCTTCTAGCCCCTCCTGCTTGTTGCTCATGCTGCATGCATTGGTATAGATGCACTTGAGCCGAGTCATTTGCCTCACTCCCAGCTCTAAAATCGTTTCCCTAGGCTCTTCTCTTGTGAGGCCTGTGCTGTCCCCTTCTCCCGTCATCACAGAATCACAGAATTGTAGGGGTTGGAAGGGACCTCCAGAGATCATCGAGTCCAACCCCCCTGCCAAAGCAGGTTCCCTACAGCAGGTCGCACAGGTAGGCATCCAGGCAGGTCTTGAACATCTCCAGAGAAGGAGACTCCCCCACCTCCCTGGGCAGCCTGTTCCAGTGCTCCGTCACCTCACTGTAAAGAAGTTCTTGCGCACATTTGTGCGGAACTTCCTATGCTGCAGTTTCTGGCCGTTTCCCCTTGTCCTGTCTCCACTCACCACTGAAAAGAGTCCGGCCTCGCCATTCTGTCCCCCACACCTTAGATATTTATAGACCTGGATCAGGTCCCCTCTCAGTCTTCGTTTCTCAAGGCTGAACAGACCCAGTTCACTCAGCCTTTCCTCATAGGAGAGATGCTCCAGGCCCTTCACCGTCTTTGTGGCCTTCGTGGTCATAATTAGTTTAAAGCTCTATTGATGAACCCCGCTAGCTCCTGAGCTAAGATTCATTGCCCCCTTTGAGATAGGTGGGTTCCATGGTTGGACAGCAAGCGAGGGGCCGAGTAAACTACCCCATGGTTGAAGAACCCAAAGTTTCTGGCTCAGCACCAGCCTCTGAGCCAGTTATTCATTGCTTGCACCTTCCATGCAAGCTCTGAGTCCCACACTGCCCCTTGTTGGAAATAATCCAAGTAACTTTGTCAGGACGGTATCTCTGATAAAAGCAGAATTTATTCGCGATTGCAATGGCGGGCGTCCCACAAGTAGGAGCGCACCTATGGACACAACATGACAGCCTTTATACCCTGTTTTCTCCCCCTTGCCTCCCCCCTCCCCTGTTTCCCCAATGGTTGGGTACTCCAGGTTCACAATCTTATCAGAAGGTTTACATTTGCTATTTACTTGTTAATTTATTTGTTATCTGGTGCCAGTCAGTAGTCATCCTGTTGTTTCCAAGATGTCTCGGTGCTCTCCTTGTCCTATTGATATGGTGATTTTCTTTAAAGTCATCATCGTTAAACAAAGAGCACTGGGGGATGATGTCAGGCCTTCCCAATGTCTCTTCAGGCGCTTCCTCGGGTGTGCCATGGCTTGTTCTCTGGTTTGCTCTCGTGCAGGATATTCTTGCAGTGTGTATGACAAAATATACATATATACACCTATATACAGAGTGTGTTCCTGGCAACTATGATAGCAGAGATCATAAAATAAAAATATTATACAATTCTAATGCAGAAACAACACTTGATTCCCACACCCTGATAGTACAGAGCAAAAGACTACTTGTGCTCCTGCACCTTGAACTAAGCGCCCTAAACCCTTGAAATCTCTTTTCATTGCCCGTAGGTTTGTCTGAGCAATTTCTTCACTGCCCACCTGAACTATGAGCAACGGAAAGTAATCAGTGGGCCTCACCAGCTTTGGTATTTTCCTGCTCATGTCCCTGACCCGGGCCCCAGGAAGGCAGCACACTTCTCAGCGGCTCGGGTCTGGTCTGCATATGGCGCCCTCCGTTCCCCTGAGAAGGGAGTCACCCACCACGACCACCCTTCTTTCTTTCCTGATAGAGGCAGTCTGGAGGCATGGGGGTGGCCGCCTCGCCTTAGACTCCCTCCTTGCCTTAGGCTCCCTCCTGGGCAGATCCTCCATCACCTCATGGCTCACCTCACCTTCCATTTCCAGCATGTGAAACCTGTTGCTAAGGGGGATCTGGGGAAGCGGGGTAGGCAGGCGGGGGGGGTTCCCATGACGTCGAGTAGGGATTCTTGTCCAACCCTCCTCATCAGTCAGGTCTGTCCTACTCTGGTGGGGCTGGGGGTCCACCACTTTTGTGAGGGTGTCTCCCTGGCACCCTTTCCTCTGACTTGCCAGCCAGTGACTCCACCAGTCTATCTCCCACTCACATTCCCTGATGGTCCTAAGTTTCTGTACCTCTTCCTTGAGCTCAACCACCAGCTGGAGTAACTCATCCACCTGCTCACACCTCACGCAGGTGTAATCCCTGCCACCTTCCCCAGGTAGCAGCAGGCTCGAGCAGTCCCTGCAGCCAGAGACTTGAACAGCCACATTTCTGAGCAGCCCCTCCGTCTGGGTTGCCACAATCTTCTTTGAATAAACTCATTGTCTGGTGGAAACCATGTTAGCATCCCTGTTCTCAATAGGCTGAAACAATGGTTCACACCTGCTCTGCTGTGTGCTCCCTGACGCTATTTATGGACTATTAGAAGGTGTGAACTGCTTATTAGCAGGTGCAAACACGTTAAGAGCGGGGGTTTAAACTGAGTGGCAAACGAGCTGGCACCACCTCCGCCAAGTCAAGATCCTGCCCACAAGCTGCCCACAAGCACGACACCGCTGCTAGCTTCAAACTAGCCCTAAAACGAGCTTTTTGGTCAGTCTCTTTTACTTCAGATCCCTTGCCCAGCGCAGTCTTATCTGTTCTGATGCATGTCACCGCAGCAAATGTGGTGCTTTCAGGTGCTGGAAGAGAGTAATAAGGTCTCCCCTCGGCCGCTTCTTCCCCAGACTAAACGGCCCCAGCTCCCTCAGCATCTCCTCATAGGGCTGATTTTCCAAGCCCTTCACCAGCCTCGTTGCCATTCTCTGGACCTCCAGTACCTCCATGTCCTTTCTGTACTGAGGTGCCCAAAACTGAACACAGTACTCGACATGAGGCCTCACCAATGCCGAGTACAGGGGCAGGATGACTTCCCTAGTCCTGCTCACCACACCATTCCTGATACAAGCCAGGATGCCATTGGTCTTCTTGGTCAGCAGGGCACACTGCTGGCTCATGTTCAGCCGGCTGTCCATTGGAACATCAAGGTCCCTTTCCATCAGGCAGCTTTCCAGCCACACCTCCCCAAGCCTGTAAGGTTGTCTGGGGTTGTTGTGACCAAAATGCAGGACCGAACACTTGGCCCTATTGAAACTCATGCCGTTAACCTCGGCCCATTGATCCAGTCTGTCCAGGTCCCTCTGCAGTGCCCTTCTCCCTTCTGGCAGATCAACACTCCCTCCCAGCTTGGTGTTGTCTGCAAACTTAGTGAGGGTGCACTCAATCCCCTCATCAAGATTGTCAATGAAGATGTTAAACAGAAGTGGCCCCAGTACTGAGCCTTGGGGGTCACCACTTGTGACCGGCCGCCAACTAGATCCAACTCCATTGACCATGAATCTTTAGGCCCGGCCATCCAGCCAGTGCTTCACCCAGTGGAGCGTACACCCATTCAGACCGTGGGCAGCCATATTCTCCATGAGAATGTTATGGGGGACAGTGTCAAAGGCCTTACTGAAGTCCAGGTAGGACCACATCGACACCCCGACCCTCATCCACTAAGTGGGTCACGTTGTCATAGAATGAAGTCAGGTTTGTCAGACAGGATCTACCATTCACAAACCCATGCTGACTGGGCCTGATCCCCTGGCTGGCCTTTAATTGGTCCATGATGGTTCCTGAGATTATTCGTTCCATAACCTTCCTGAGCACCAAGGTGAGACTGATAGGCCACCAGGATCATCTTTCCGGCCTTTTTTGAAGATGGGCGTCACATTTGCCAGTCTCCAGTCCGCTGGGACATTTCTGGTTAGTCAGGACTGCTGAAAAATGATGGACAGTGGCTTGGCAATCACATCTGCCAACTCCCTCAGCACTCTAGGGTGCAATCCATCTGGTCCCATGGACTTGTAAGCATCCAGCTTCCGCAGCAGGTCCAAAACTATCTCATCATGGATCATGAAGGACTTATTCTGTTCCCCATCCCTATCTACCAGCACAGATGGCTGTGTTCCCAGGGAGTAGCAAGTCTTACTATTAAAGACTAAGGCAAAGAAGGCATTAAGTACCTCAGACTTATCCCTGTCCTTGGTGACCAGGTTGCCCTCAGCATCCAACAACAGATCACAGAATCACAGAATTGTAGGGGTTGGAAGGGACCTCCAGAGATCATCGAGTCCAACCCCCCTGCCAAAGCAGGTTCCCTACACCAGGTCGCACAGGTAGGCATCCAGGCAAGACTTGAACATCTCCAGAGAAGGAGGCTCCACGACCTCACTGGGCAGCCTGTTTCAGTGCTCCGTCACCTCACTGTAAAGAAGTTCTTGCACACATTCATGCAGAACTTCCTATGCTGCAGCTTATGTCCGTTTCCCCTTGTCCTGTCTCCACGTACCACTGAAAAGAGACTGGCCTCACCACTATGGCCCCCACACCTCAGATATTTATAAACCTGGATTAGGTCCCCTCTCAGTCTTCTTTTCTCAAGGCTGAACAGACCCAGTTCACTCAGGCTTTCCTCATAGGAGAGATGCTCCAGGCCCTTCACCATCTTTGTGGCCCTCCGCTGGACTCTTTCCAAGAGATCCCTGTCTTTTTTGCACTGGGGAGCCCAGAACTGGACGCAGTACTCCAGATGAGGCCTTACCAGGGCAGAGTAGAGGGGGATGATCACCTCCCTCGACCTGCTGGACACGCTCTTTTTAATGCACCCCAGGATGCCATTGGCCCTCTTGGCCACAAGGGCACACTGCTGGCTCATGGCCAACCTGTCGTCCACCAGGACACCCAGGTCCCTCTCTGCAGAGCTCCTCTCCAGCAGCTCATCCCCCAACCTGTACTGGTGCATGGCATTATTCCTCCCCAGATGCAAGACTCTACACTTGCTTTTGTTAAGCCTCATCTGGTTTCTTACTGCCCAGCTCTCCAGCCTATCCAGGTCTCGCTGAATGGCAACACAGCCTTCAGGCGTGTCAGCCAATCCTCCCAACTTTATATCATCAGCAAACTTGCTGAGGGTGGCCACTATCCGCTCATCAAGGTCCTTGATGAAGATGTTGAACAAGACCGGACCCAGCACAGACCCCTGGGGGACACCGCTGGTTACAGGTCTCCAGCCGCACTCTGCACCACCAACAATGACCCTCTGTGCTCTGCCAGTCAGCCAGTTCTCAACCCACCTCACTGTCCACTCATCTATCCCACACTTCCTCAGCTTTGTTATAAGGATGTCGTGGGAGACAGTATCAAATGCCTTTCTAAAATCAAGGTAGACTACATCCACTGCTCTCCCCCTATCCACCCAGCCAGAGACAACATCATAGAAGGCCACCAAGTTGGTCGAGCATGACCTCCCCTTGGTGAACCCATGCTGACTACTCCTGATAACCTCCTTTTCTCCCAGTTGTCTGGAGATGACATCCAGCACAAGCTGTTCCATCACCTTTCCAGGGACAGTGGTGAGGCTGACAGGCCTATAATTACCCAGGTCTTCCTTCTTACCCTTTTTGAAGACTGGAGTGACATTCTATCCTCCAGACTTCAGGGACCTCCCCCATTATCCAAGACCTCTCAAAGATCATAGAATCATAGAATCACCAAGGTTGGAAAAGACCTAAAAGATCACCCAGTCCAACCGTTCACCTATTCCCAATAGCTCCCACTAAACCATGTCCCTCAACACAACATCCAGTCTTTCCTTGAACACCCCCAGGGTCGGTGACTCCACCACCTCCCTGGGCAGTCCATTCCAGTGCCTGACCACCCTTTCTGAAAAGTAATACTTCCTAATGTCCAGCCTGAATCTCCCCTGCCGTAGCTTGAAACCATTCCCCCTGGTCCTATCACTAATGACACGAGAGAAGAGGCCGACCCTCAGCTCACTACAACCTCCCTTCAGGAAGTTATAGAGAGCAATGAGGTCTCCCCTGAGCCTCCTCTTCTCCAGGCTGAACATTCCCAGCTCCTTCAGCCTCTCCTCATATGGCCTGTGTTCCAGACCCCTCACCAGCTTTGTTGCCCTACTTTGAACACGTTCCAGGGCCTCAGTGTCTTTCTTGCAGTGAGGGGCCCAAAACTGGACACAGTACTCGAGGTGCGGCCTCACTAGGGCTAAATATAAGGGGACAATCACTGCCCTGCTCCTGCTTGCAACGCTGTTTCTGATGCAAGCCAAGATGCCATTGGCCTTCTTGGCCACCTGGGCACACTGTTGGCTCATATTCAGCCGAGCATCAATCAATACCCCCAGGTCCATTTCCTCTACGCAGTCCTCCAGCCACACCGCCCCAAGCCTGTAGCGTCGCCTGGGGTTGTTGTGGCCGAAGTGCAGGACCCGGCATTTGGCCTTGTTGAAACTCATCCCATTGGCTTCAGCCCAGCTCTCCAGCCTATCCAGATCCCTCTGTATCGCCTCGCTACCCCCAGGCAGATCCACACTTCCAGCCAATTTGGTGTCATCTGCGAATTTACTGAGGGTGCACTTGATGCCCTCATCCAGGTCATCAATAAAGATATTGAAGAGGACAGGCCCCAGCACTGACGCCTGGGGAACACCGCTCACGACCGGTCGCCAGCTGGATTTGACTCCATTCACCACCACTCTCTGAGCCCGGCCCTCCAGCCAGCTCCTTACCCAGCCAAGAGTGTACCCATCCAAGCCTCGGGCTGCCAGCTTCTGCAGGAGAATGCTGTGGGAGACAGTGTCAAAGGCTTTGCTGAAGTCTAGGTAGACCACATCAACAGCCTTTCCTTCATCCACCAGATGGGTCACTAGATCATAGAAGGAGATCAGGTTGGTCAAACAGGACCTGCTCTTCATGAACCCATGCTGGCTAGGCCTGATCCCCCGGTCACCCTGCACATGCCTCATGATCTCCCTCAAGACGATCTGCTCCATAACCTTCCCTGGCACCGAGGTCAGGCTGACAGGCCTGCAGTTCCCCGGATCCTCCTTACGACCTTTCTTATAAATGGGAGTCACATTGGCAAGCCTCCAGTCTTCTGGGACCTCACCAGTCAACAAGGAGCGCTGACAGATGATGGAAAGCGGCTCAGCTATCACCTCCGCCAGTTCCTTCAGCACTCTCGGGTGGATCTCATCCGGCCCCATAGACTTGTGGCAGTCCAGTTGGAGCAGTAGGTCTCTGTTTCTTTCAGAATCACAGGAGGGTTAGTGTGGTCCCCAGCCAAGATTACCAGGTGGAAAGAGGAGTATCCTGAGGATAACTGGTCTGACTTTTAAATACAGACGTAAAGAAGGCATTCAGAACCTCTGCCTTTTCCTTATCCTCAGTGGTCACATTCCCAGCCTCATCCAGCAAAGAGTGGATATTCTCCTTTGTCCTCCTCTTACTGTTAATGTATTTATAAAAGAGTTTCTTATTCCTTTTCACCCTTTTCAAATTCAAGCTGGGCTTTTGCCTTTCTGATTTCACCTCTACACATCCTAATGACTTCCTTGTATTCATTCTGAGTGGCCCGTCCCTCTTTCCACAGGCAATAGATTCTCTTTTTCTCTGGGAGCCTCAAGAATAGCTCCCTATTCATCCACGCCGGTCTTCTTCCCCGCTGGCTCATTTTGCAGCTCAGGGGGACTGCCTGCTCCTGCGCCATTAAGACTTCCTTCTTGAAAAGCAATCTCTCGGACCCCTTTACTCGCTAAGACTGAATGCCTGGGGACTCCCCCTATTAGTCTCTTGAACAATTCAGAGTCCGCCCTCCTGAAGTCCAAGGTAGCAGTTTTACTATTCCCCCTCCAGGCTCCACCATGAATCGAGAAATCTATCATTTCATGGTCACTTTGCCCAAGACAGCCTCCAACCTCCACATCTCCCACCAAACCTTCCCTGTTCGTGAACAGCAGGTCTAGTGGGGCAGTTCCTCTCGTGGGCTCTCTGACCAGCTGTATCAGGAAGTTGTCCTCTACGCATTCCAGAAACCTCCTAGACTGCTTCCTCTGTGCTGTGCTGTACTCCCAGCATATGTCAGGGAAGTTAAAGTCCCCCAAGAAGACAAGGGCTGGCGACTGTGCAGTTCGTGCCAGCTGCTTATAGAATACCTCATCTGTCTCTTCATCCTGGTTTGGAGGTCTATAACAGATGCCCACCAGGGTGCCTGTCTTGTCAGTCCTTCCTCTGATCTTTACGGGATTCAACGTTATTATCCTGTCACAATCTCAGTAGCATAAAAGCATTCCCTAACGTAGAGAGCCACACCGCCACCCTGCCTTCCTTGCCTGTCCTTCCCGAAGAGTTTGTAGCCATCCATTGCAGCGCTCCAGTCATGGGAGCAATCCCACACATTTCCATTATGGCAACTAGGTCGTAGTTTGCCTGCTACACAATGGCTTCCAACTCTTCTTGCTTGTTGCCCATGCTGCGTGCATTAGTGTAGATGCACCTCAGCTGAGCCCCTTGCCTCTCACCTAATCCCACTACCACTTCCCCAGGCTGCTCTCTAGCAGGCCTGGCTTTATCCCCCTTCCCCCTTCCTATCTAGTGTAAAGCTCTCTCTACAAGTCCCGCCAGCTCCTGGGCAAGTATCCATCTCCCTTTTGGAGACAGGCAATTCCCATCAGCAGACCTCAGGCCAGGTGCCCAGTAGATCGTCCTGCAATCAAAGAATCCAAAGTTTTTGCGCTTGCACCAGCCTCTCAGCCATGCATTTATAAGATGGCTTTTCCTGGTCATCTCAGCGCTCGTCCCTGCCACCAAGGGAATACTGGCAAACACTACTCGTATGCCCGCTCCTTCAACTAACTTCCCCAGTCTCCTAAAATCATTTTTTATAATCCTCAGGCTTCTATCAGCAATCCCATCACTGCTGGCCTGAACTATCAATAGAGGGTAATAATCAGAGGGGCAGATAAGGCTGGCGAGTTTTCTAGAAATATCCCTGACCTGGGCCGCAGGAAGGCAGCACACCTCCCTACGGGTAGGGTCAGGCCGACATATTGGACCCTCTGTTCCTCTCAGAAGAGAGTTGCCTACAACTATCACATCCTTTCTTGGAGGAGGCAGTCTTCAAACATGGAGCTGACCGCCTCACCTTAGGCCAGCTTGGCGACAGCGCTCCCACGTCATCATCACTCACCACTCCCTCTGGTTTCAGGGCTTCATACCTGTTAAAGAGAGGGACCAGGGGAACCGAGGTAGGTCGGGATGGGGGCTGCCTGCGACACCAGGCTGAGATCAGCTGCCATTCCTCCTCTCCTCTCAAGCTGTCTCTCCCTGTTTGACTATGATGAGAGAGAGGGTCCATTACTCCCTCAGTCTGGGAAGTGCAATCTCTGCGCCTTTCTTGCAGAGAGTCACTCCACCAGTCAATCTCCCGCTCACACTCTCTGATGGTCCTCAGTCTATCTACCTCCTCCCTAAGCTCCACCACCAGGTTGAGCAGCTTGTCCAGCTTCTCACACTGCACACAAGTGGCATCTTCCCATCCTCCCCCAGCAGCAGCAGCAGGCTGAGGCACTCCCGGCAGCCAGAGACCTGAACTGCCACATTATTGAGCAGACCCTCTGGGTTGCCACAGTCTTTGCGTGGGAAGCACATTTCCTGGTGTGTCGCAACTGGCAGGAGAAAAGATACGACCAAGGGCTTGATCAAGCATTCTCAAACTTTAATCAGAAGGCAGCGTTATTTATTACAGCGTATAATGAGGCTAATACATATTGCAAAAGGCGAGCTCCTGATAGGTCGGCGCACAGGTAGCTAATAACAACCGCAGCTGCATTCCCATGGTCAGCACCCCCAGTTCTGCATCCTGTTATTCCTTCGTGTTGGTTCCTCATAATCCTGCTGTCCTTGATGATGATAGGTTAGCAGGCTCGTGTTTATGCCTAGTTATTTCAGTCTCATCAGCGGGGTTGTGTCAACATGACCCTTTTCTGCAAGCCAGCTCTCAGCAATGCTCTCCACACTGGTGAGGACCATGTTTGAAGTGGTGGCATCAGGGCCTGTCAGCAGGAGAGCCAGTCACCTGAGAAAAAGACAAGAGCACTCACCCGTGGTGACACAAGACACAGCCTCCACTGCCACTGCTGCCTTACTGAATGGGCAGTGCAGGCAGCCCTCACACGCTGACTGCCTCCACCCTAGGTGGTCAGAGCAGCTTTCCACACCTTCTGTGTTGTGTTGTGTATCCCTGGTCTCTTTTTATCCATACAACAAATGGGTCAAGGTCAGTCTACAGAGATAAAGAGCAGGCAGTGTCAGCTCTGCCCCTGGTGAGTCAGGAACCCACCCACAAGCTGCCAGCCCAGGCACAGCGCTGTTGCTGGCTCCAAAAAAGTCTAAAAAAGAGCTTTTTTGGTCACTTTTCTTCACTCCAGATCCCTTGCCCACCGCAGTTTTACCTGCTTGAAGCTAGTCTCTGTAGCAAAAATATCTTTCCACAGGTCAGCAGCCCAAATAAGTTTACTCCTTCTTTGCCAGTTATTTTGTTCCCACTGCTGTAACCACCCCCATAAGGCATTTGCCACCAGCCATGAGTCAGCGTAGAGATAAAGCATTGGCCACCTCTCCCTTTCAGCTCTCAGACTCTCTCTCAATTTCACAAGCGCTCTCTCTCTCTCTCTCTCCGGGATACTATTGAATAAGGCCCAATAAGCATTAGCCAGGCCCCAAATCGTTTGTGCCTCCTCAGATCTGCCCGAGCCACAACATTCCTGCCTCAAATAGCTGTTTAAGCTCTCAGGGTCTTTTAGGTGTTCTGGAGTGAAATTCCACGTCACTGAAGATTTCCATCTGTCTAGAGTCTCACCCAGACCTCTCCACACTCCCTGCCATTCAGTATTCTCCAGTTTTGGGGAGAACATCCTCAAAATATAATAAATACTAATACAAGTGAAATGATGAGCAATACATTTAGGGAGATTAACAGTGCAACTAGGTGATCATTCAAAAACTGCATAAAGGATTCAAAGGAGAGACTGGAAACCTGCTTAAAAATCCCTATTCCTGTAAAATTAGCAGCTGTCTCTGGAATTGTATGCCACGTTGTATGAACATACCAGGTACATATTTCTGCCAGTGTTTTCAATCCACTGTATATACCTATAGCTGCACAGAGCAAAGTGGTGAACTGTATGTTTTGAGCATTAAAAAAGAAGAAACAGTGGCACGCAGTTCCTTGAAAGGCAGTTTTAGAAGAGAAAGCTTTTTTTTTTTTTCCTTTACAAAAGCAAGATAGCAAGGCTCAAAGTTTACAGATATCCCAGAATATTGGCAGTCCTCCTGGACTTTCAAGGTCACCTTTTCAGAGAGCACCTGTGAAACAGATAAACTCACCTAACAAAGCTCTCTAGGAGCACAGAGAGATTCATTCTCAACAGCTAAAAAGCAGCCTTTACAGAATCACAGAATCACCCGGGTTGGAAGGAACCTCAAGGGTCATGTAGTTCCAACCCCCCTGCCTGGCAGGGCCACCAAACATACACATTTAGATCAGGTTGCCCAGGACCCCGTCCAACCTGGCCTTGAACACATCCAAGGACGGGGCATCCACAACCTCCCTGGGCAGCCCATTCCAGGGCCTAACCACTCTCCTAGTAAAGAACTTCCCCCTAACATCCAACCTAAATCTTCCCTCTTTCAACTTGGATCCATTTCCCCTAGTCCTGCTATTGTCAGCCCTTTTGAAGAGTTTACTCCCCTCCTGGGTGTAGGTTCCCTTCAGGTATTGATAGGCTGCAATGAGGTCACCCCGCAGCCTTCTCTTCTCCAGGCTGAACAAGCCCAACTCCCTCAGCCTGTCCTCATAGGGGAGGTGCTCCAGCCCCCTGATCATCTTAGTCGCCCTCCTCTGGACCCTTTCCAAAATCTCAATGTCTTTCTTGTACTGAGGGCTCCACACCTGGACACAGTACTCCAGATGGGGCCTCACAAGAGCCGAGTAGAGAGGGACAATCACCTCCCTGTCCCTGCTGGCCACCCCTCTCCTGATGGAGCCCAGGATCCCATTTGCCTTTCGAGCTGCCAGAGCGCACTGCTGGCTCATGTTCAGTCTCTCGTCCATCAGGACCCCCAGGTCCTTCTCTGCCGAGCTGCTCTCAAGGACCACTCCTCCCAGCCTGCACAGGTGCCTTGGGTTCTTCCGGCCCAGATGCAAAATCCTGCACTTTGCCGTGTTGAACCTCATTAGGTTCACCCGAGCCCAGCTTTCCAGCCTGTCGAGGTCCCTCTGAATGGCATCCCTTCCTTCCACCGTATCAACAGCACCACTCAGCTTGGTGTCATCAGCAAACTTGCTGAGGGTGCACTCAATTCCCTCATCGATGTAATTAACAAAGATGTTAAAGAGCACCGGTCCCAAGACAGACCCTTGGGGGACACCACTTGTTACCGGCCTCCACCTGGACATAGAGCCATTGACCACCACCCTCTGTCTGCGGCCTTTCAACCAATTGCTTATCCATCAGGTCATCCACCCATTAAATCCACTTCCCTCCAATTTGGAGATGAGGATGTGGTGGGGGACCATGTCAAAGGCCTTGCTCAGGTCCAGGTAAATGACATCGGTCGCCTTCCCTTCGTCCACCAATGCCATCACTCCATCATAGAAGGCCACAAGATTAGTTAGGCATGACCTTCCTTTGGTGAAGCCGTGCTGGCTGTCTCGGATCACATGCTCATTCTTTATGTGACCGAGCATGTTGTCCAGGAGGATCTGTTCCATGATCTTCCCAAGCACGGAGGTGAGACTCACCGGCCTGTAGTTCCCCGGGTCCTCCCTGCTCCCCTTCTTGTATATGGGAGTGACGTGACCCTTCCTCCAGTCGTCCGGGACCTCACCTGACAGCCACAACTTCTCAAATATGATGGAGAGCGGCTCGGCAACCACCTCAGCCAGCTCCTTCAGGACCCTGGGATGCACGCCATCCGGCCCCATAGACTTGTATTCATTCAGTCTAAGGAGGCACTCTCGGACTTGCTCTGCCCTTACAGTGGGGAGGGATTTACCTCCTTGGTCCCCACATAGAGGTTTGGGGATGCAGGGCTCAGGGACGTGAAAAAGACTAGAATCCTGGCCACCAGTGAAGACCAAGGTGAAGAACTCATTCAGCACCTCAGCTTTCTCTTCATCTGTTGAAGCCAGTTCTCCTTTTAAATTAACCAAAGTAGGTACGCCCGTTTTGGCCTGTCTCTTCTGGGCAATGTACCTGTAGAAGGTTTTCTTATTGTTTTTCACGTCCCTTGCCAAGTTCAGTTCTGCCAGCGCCTTGGCTTCCCTGATCCCACGTCTGCAAGTCCAGACAGCATCCCTGTACTCTTCCCAGGTGACACAGCCTTGTTTCCAGAGCTTGTACACCCCTTTCTTCACCCTCAGTTCTCTCAGTAGGTCCTTGCTGAGCCATGCCGGTTTCTTACCTTGCCTGCCCACTTTCTTATTCAGAGGAATGGAGACCTCTTGTGCTTCCAGGAGGGCATCTTTGAAGAGCTGCCAGCTCTCCTCAACATCCATGTCTTTGAGGGCAGCGCGCCAGGGGATCTTGGCCAGCAATCCATTGAGTAGCTTGAAGTCTGCTCTTCTGAAGTTCAGTGTCCTGGTCCTGCTCTTTGCCAGGCCCACATTGCTTGAGATCACAAACTCAACCAGGGCGTGGTCGCTGGAGCCCAGGCAGCCTCCAACCTTGACGCCTTTGATGATCTCCTCAGTGTTGGTGAGCAGCAGGTCCAGCAACGACCTTTACCCGCATTCTCCACCGAGAATGTCAGCGGTTTACAGGCAGGGATCTGTGACCAGCAGGGCGGAGGGATCTGCAGATCCACGCCTCTGGAAAAGGGAAACAGGGGACCCCAAAATAATTAAAAACAGCGGCTCCGATCTGAGGTGAAACAATCTAATTTACTAAAGATGGTATTGGAATGCAAGATAACACACCATAATATGATATAATCAGAATTGAAGCTAATAAATCAAAATCTAATGAGAGAGAACGTCCAAAAGGTGGACAGGCCTCACCACAACGCTGAGGTGAGATGCACAGTCCAGTTGAGCAGCAGGGAGATGGGAGGAGAGCTGATGAAGAAGAGCCAGTGAAGAAGCGCACATCAGATGACCTTGCCAGGAGCTGTATCTCCTCTGTGACCGCAAAGCCCCCTGGGGAATGTCTTCTGAACAGGTACCTGGAACTTGAGCATTATCAGTTAAACTCTCAGTGCCCCACATGATGTTATGATGTGGAATACTGATAACCAAAAATCACAAAACCATGACACTTATCTGATTAGGAAAAGTTGCTAATGCTTAAGTAGATACACGCTGTTAGAAATACCCAAATAATTTTTGTCAGGATGGTATCTCTGATAAGAGCAGATTTTATTCACGATTGCAATGGCGGGCGTCCCGCAAGCAGGAGCGCCCCTAAGGACTCAGTGACAGCTTTCTGTACCTTGTTTCCCTCTTTCCCATCCCTCTCCCGTTTCGCCATAAGCTGGGTACTCCAGGTTCAAATCTTATCAAAGTTTACATTTGTTAATTGGTGTTACCTGATGTCAGTCAGTAGCCATCCTGTTGTTTTCAAGATGTCTCAGTGTTCTTGTTGTATTGATACAGTGATTTTCTTCAAAGTCCTCGTTGAGCAAATAGCATGGGGGGTGGACAGGGATGATGCCAGGCCTTCTGATGTCTCTTCCAGCGCTTCCTTGGCCATGCCATGACTTGTTCTCTGGTTTGATCAATCTCATGCAATATATTCTCACAGTGAGTATGATAAAATATACATGTATACATTATACTCTTATTTACTGAGCATGCATTTCTAGGGAAGGTTTATCCAGAGGATAAGTGATGCAAACCATCAGGAGACCCCCCAAGTAAAGTGGAATCATAGAATCACAAGGTTGGAAACGACCTATAAGATCATCCAGTCCAACCGTCTCCTCATCACCATTGCCACCACTAGCACTAAACCATATCACACAGCACGTTGTCCAGACGCCTCTTGAACACTGCCAGGGACGGCAACTCAACCACCTCCCTGGGCAGCCATTCCATTGCCTGACCATTCTCTGAGGGAAGAAGTTCTTGCTTATGTTCAACCTAAACCTCCTCTGGTACAACTTGCGGCCATTACCCCATGTCCTGCTCATTGCCTGGGAGAAGAGGCCAAGTCCCTCTTCATCACAGCCTCCCTTCAGGAAGTTGTAGAGTGCAATGAGGTCTCCCCTGAGCCTCCTCTTCTCCAGACTGAACAATCCCAGCTCCCTCAGCCGCTCCTCATAAGACTTGTGCTCCAGACCCCTCACCAGTTTCGTTGCCCTTCTCTGGACACGCTCCAGGGCCTCAATGTCTTTCTCGTAGTGAGGGGCCCAAAACTGAACACAGTACTCGAGGTGCGGCCTCACCAGTGCTGAGTACAGGGGGATGATCACCTCCCTGCTCCTGCTGGCCACACTGTTTCTAATGCAGGAAAGACTCTCACAAAGAACTATGGCAGGAGAGACCATGAAATAAAAAAAATATTATCCAATTCTAATGCAGAAACAACATTTGATTCCTACAAAGCTGATTCTGAAATGTTAAAACTAACCGTAATACTTCAAGATTTACTTGTTGCTCCTTCATTATTGAACTCCCTATAGTTCCCAACTGCTCTCCATCTGTCCTGCAGAACGTTGCGGGCACATGCCAAACAATCTCTCCGAAGTTCAGTTGGGCGGTGCTGCTGGCCCAGGCTTGCTCAGCTTCTGGTTGATTTCATAAAATCATAGGATTGCTTAGGTTGGAAAAGACCTTAAAGATCATCAAGTCCAACCACAACTTAACCATATTACCCTAACTCTAACCACCCTCTGCTAAATCATGTCCCTGAGCACCACATCCAAAGCACACACCCAGGAATGGTGTCTCAACCACCCCCTGGGGAGCCTATTCCAGTGCTTAACAGCCCTTTCTGTAAAGAAGCGTTTCCTGATATCCAACCTAAACTTACCCTGGAGCAACTTAAGGCCATTTCCCCTCATCCTGTCACCAGTGATAAGGGAGCAACCTGACTCACTGTGAGCACCTTTCAGATACTGGAAGAGAGCAATAAGGTCTCCCCTCAGCCACCTCTTCCCCCGACTAAACAGCTCCAGTCCCTTCAGTCTCTCCTCGTAGGACATATTCTCCAAGCCCTTCACAAACCCTGTTGCCCTTCTTTGGGCCTGCTCCAGCACCACAATGTCTCTCCCTGCACAGCTTCACTACATACTTGTAATCATCATAAGTAGCTTGCCCACTCTTCCAGAGACCATAAACTTCCCTTTTGTTCTTGAGTTCCAGCCAAAGATCTGCCCCACATTGGGCAGCGTTTGCAACATCTGATGCATGGACTCAGATGTGAACGATCCAAGTCCTTTATTACAAGTGCTCACATCACTTATAGATCTTCACAACTTTTTTTTTTTTTTTTTTTTTTTTTTAAAAGCTTTCCCACCCACCCTTACAACTGTCCATCTTACCGGTTTCACTCCCAGCTTCAGCTGGAGATTCATTGTTGGTGGTTTGGTTTATTTCGACCGTCCAGGTGTCTTTGATCCCTGACCCAGGTATCACTGCATTTTTCACCTTTCTGTCATTGTCTAGTCAGGAGGGATGACTTCTGTAAATAACAACTTGAGTCTTCACAGTGTCATTTTCTGGAACATACACTGTGAATTTGTCTTTTACTGTTGCTGACAACATCTCCCCCTCTCCATGCTCAAGAAAGCATACTACAACTCGAGAGGACCCTAACCGCGTACACCCCTGTATAACCAAGATGTTATAATCACAATACAATTGTGTATAATCAATAGATATCAAGATGTTATAATTGCAATATAATCAAAAGAGTAAGGCAAAGCAAACAAGGATCACAAAAGAGAATAAGTAGAAGAGCTTACCCTTGGGTTGAGCTCACTAGAAGATACCAAAGAAGAGGATCTCCAGAAGAGATCCTTCCCCTCTGGTAGCCAGCTCTTAAATAGGTCCAGGAGGGGTGGAGCCTGGCTCCACCCCTTCCGGCAGCACAGGTGAATTGCCTTCACCTGTGCTCCTCTGGCTGACTCATGGCTCACCTCAGGTGATCAATCAGAGGTTCAGGCCGTGACTCAGCAGTTCCCATACACTCCCGAAATCCTCGCATTGCGCCTATACATGCTATTGTCCTCTCGGTTAAGCCTTGCCCCGTTACAACCCGATTCGCAAAATATCCTATCCTAATAACCCTATAACCTATATAACCCTACATAACCTTATAACCTATATAACCTTATATAACCCTATATAACCTTATAACTTATTAACTTAATGACAACCTATTATCTTAACAATCCTAAAATCTTAATATCTTATATAAGTTCTACCTTAACGTTACAACCGTCTATTAGCCTTAAGATAAATCTTACAAGAAACGATGCAGTGTATCCCTATTTAATGCTAAATCAAGCTGGGACACTTGCTTTAGCAAGCGCCATGTCTTTATATATAATATAACTATAAGAATCAAGCATAATACTATCAAACCTAATATAACAACTACCGGATATAGTATAGAGTTAAATATTCCCGTTGCTGTAGGAGACCAACCGAAAAGAACCTCCCACCAGTGATGTTCTCCAGCCTTCATTACTCTCTCCAAGATGCGATGTATCTTTTTCACGTCATGATGAACAGTAATCAAGGTCTTTTGTCCATTGTCTTTGATGCGTTCTAATAGTCGATGCAGATCATCATGTTGTAGAAGCTCCTTTACCAAAGCGAGATTCATTCCAATCAGCGCTGGACGCAAATCTTTGATCAGGGTGTAATTGAACTGCAAAAGCTGATATGAAGTAACAGGAACTGTATAGTTAAAATCACATCCTAAAATATTCATAAAATTGCAAACACAAAGATTTGAGTGATTGGCAGTATCAACAATCATATCCCCTATTTGTATGGAGTCGCAATGAGTTCTGATGCAAGCACATCCTTTTCCAATATATACAAGCATTGATTCGAACATCCTACCAGGCTGGACCTCAAAGTGGCAGATATTTTGTTCAGTGTCAAAACAGATATCTTGGGTCTCAAATGTATTACTTTCACAAATAAATCCTTGTTGTTCTCGCATGGCACATGAACTAACGTCCACAGTTTGCCATTTCTCATTCTTTTGAAGAGCCCATATCCGATGTTCAATTGGATACAGAGTAGTCTCACCATGATTTAATCCTAGAGATATGATTGGATATATCGTGTATACTGAAGCATTACTTATCATCAAAACAAAAGCCACGGCATAATTGGTGACAGGGTCATAAGTGAAGTTAACTAAATGCCACCATGATTGAAGTTTTCTTTCAAACCTATTTGCATTGTCCCAAATTACTTTTCTAATTTCAGTGGGTATAGTGCTATCCTCACCTTCTCTCACGATTGTCGCTGCTATAAATTGCATCCACATCTGGGCCTCAATGCAACTGAGGGCTAAAGAAGTGTTACCTTGGACTGCTGAAAGCGCATCCATAATCAGCTGATGATCTTTCCTATGCTATCTTTCTTTATGATGATCTTTCCTATGATGATCTTTCCTCAACATCTTTCCTGTAGTGAGGAGCCCAAAACTGAACGCAGCACTCGAGGTGCGGCCTCACCAGTGCTGAGTAGAGGGGGATGATCACCTCCCTGCTCCTGCTGGCCACACTATTTCTAATGCAGGCCAGGATGCCGTTGGCCCTCTTGGCCACCTGGGCACACTGTCGGCTCGTGTTCAGCCGAGCATCAACCAACACCCCCAGGTCCTTCTCTTCTTCACACTCATCCCCAAGCCTGTAACGCTGCATGGGGTTGTTATGGCCAAAATGGAGGACCCGACACTTGGCCTTGTTGAACCTCATCCCATTCACCTCAGCCCAGCGGTTCAGCCTGTCTAAATCCCTCTGAAGGGCCTCCCTATCCTCAGGCAGATCAACACCACCTCCCAGCTTGGTATCATCTGCAAACTTGCTGAGGGTACACTCAATCCCCTCATCCAGGTCATCAGTAAAGATATTAAACAAGGTCGGCCCCAGTACCGACCCCTGGGGGACACCACTTGAAACGGGTCACCAGCTGGACTTCACTCCATTCACCACGACCCGCTGGGCACGGCCCTCTAACCAGTTCCTTACCCAAAGAAGCGTATATCTGTTCAGACCATGGGCAGCCAGTTTCCCCAGAAGAAGCCTGTGAGGGACCGTGTCAAAGTCTTTGCTGAAGTCTAGGAAGACTACATCAACAGCCCTTCCCTTATCTATCAGACTAGTCACCCAGTCGTAGAAAGAGATGAGGGTGGTCAAGCACGACCTGCCTTTCACAAACCCGTGCTGGCTAGGTCTGATCCCCTGGACACTGCTGTATAATCAAATCAATAGATATCAAGGTGTTATAATCACAATATAATCAAGAGAGTTAAGCAAAGTAGACAATGATAACAAAAGAGAATAAGTGGAAGAGCTTACCCTTCGGCTGAGCTCACCAGAAGACACCAAAAGAGGGGATCTCTTCAGGGAGGCAGCATTCTCCTGCCACACTCCATCCCTTCAAACTCCACCCTCGTCACCCATCAAGATCACTTTTGAGCCTTGAACTACCTGAACCTCAGCAGTGCTCATTTTGTCCCCTTCCCCCTTCTTACCTAGTTTAAAGATCTTTCAATGAGGCCTGCCAGCTCCTGGGCTAGGATCCTTTTACCCCTTGTAGACAGTTGAGCTCCATCTGCAGCCGTCATGCCAGGAGCCGAGTAAATTGCCCCATGATCAAAAAAAACCAAAGTTCTTCTGCCTGCACCATCCTCTAAGCCATTTATTGATGAGGAGGGCCTTTTTGATCCTCTCAGAGTCCTTCCCCGCCACTGAAGGGATAGAAGAGAAGATCACTTGCATTCCCGCACCATCCAGTACCCTCCCCAGACCCTTGAAGTTATTTTTGATTGCCCTTAGGCTTCTCTTGGCAGTATCATCACTGCCAACCTGAACTACCAATAAGGGGTAGTAGTCAGACGGGTGAATAAGCCCAGGCAGCTTTCTAGAGATGTCCCTGACCCGTGCCCCAGGAAGGCAGCACACTTCCCTCCGGGTGGGGTCAGGACGACATATCGGGCCCTCAGTTCCTTTTAGAAGAGAGTCTCCTACAACTATCACCCTCCTTTCTTTACCAGAAGAGGCGGTCTTCAAGCGTGGAGCCGACCGCCTCTCCTTAGCAAAGCTCAGAGGCTGTTCCACCACCTTGTTCTCAGCCTCCTCACCCTCCAGTTCCAGGGTTTCAAACCTATTACTTAGGGGCACCTGAGGAACCGAGGTAGGTCGGGGAGGGCGCCGCCTGCGTCGCTGAGGTGGGACATGCTGCCATTCCTCTTCTCCTCCCAAGTCAGCTCTCTCGTTTTTACTACAGAAGGCAGAGAGTCCACTACAGGCTGGGGGTTGCAATCTCTGCTTGTTTCTTGCAGAGAGTTACACCACCAGTCTATCTCCCTCTCGCAGTCCCTAATGGATCTTAACCGCTCCACCTCCTCCCTAAGCTCTACCACAAGGCTGAGCAGCTCATCCAACTGTTCGCACCTCACGCAGGTGGCATCCCTCCCATCGTCCCCCGGCAGCAGCAGACTCAGGCACTCCCTGCAGCCAGAGACTTGGACCGCTGCAGATCTGGGCAGTCCCTCTGTCTGGGTCGCCACAGACTTTTTGGAGCATGCCCGACGTCTGGTAGAGACCATGTTTGAACTTACAGTCACTGGGTCAGCGAGTGGGAGAGTGGTCACCTGTCTTGAAGCTGGTCTCCTTGCAGGGGAGTGCAGACAGGGGTACCTTACAAAAGCACCACGTTAAGACAGCCTGGGAGAGAGCTGTACTACCTCCTCCGCTGTGTCTCAGGTCCTCTCGAGGGCTTTTTGTAGCGGCGATCAAGGGCCGCTTCCGGTTTGCGTCCGTTTAAATCTCCCGCCGCTGCCTAGGCAACGCCCGCGCTGCGTCAGCTGCTCTCGCGAGACTAGCCCGACTGAGAGCGGTTTCCGTGCAGTTGCCGCGGGAATCCTCGATGAGGAAAGCGATTAAATCCCCCCGTACCTCGCTAAAAGTCGCGGCGGTTCTGCCAGAGACAGCTCCAAGCCGCGGACCTCGGCGATCAAGCATAGATACATTTGGTATACTTACTTGGTATAGATACATTTCAGACTAGTTGTCTGCCTCATCCCCTGCTCGAGCATCTTTCCCCTAGGCTCATCTCTTGAGAGGTCTGTTTTGTCCCCTTCCCCCTTCATAGCTAGTTTAAAGCTCTTTCAATAAGCCCTGCTAGTTCCTGTGCCAGTATTCACTGCCCCCTTCGAGATAGGTGGGTTCCACAGGCAGACAGCAGGCCAGGGGCTGAGTAAACTGCCCCATGATCAAAGAACCCAAAGTTTCTGGCTCGACACCAGCCTCCTAGCCAATTATTCATCGCTTGTGCCTTTCTATCCCGCTCAGAATCCCTCATTGGCCCTGAAGGTATAGAGCAGAAGATCACTTGAGCTCCCGCTCCGTGGATTAAACGCCCTAAATCTCTGAAATCTTTTTTCATCGTGCGTAGGCTTGTCTGAGTGATTTCATCACTGCCCACCTGAACTACGAGTAGCGGGAAATAGTCAGTTGGCCTGACCAGCTTTGGGAATTGCCTGGTTACATCCCTGATCCGAGCTCCAGGAAGGCAGCACACTTCCCGACAGACCGGGTCAGGTCTGCATACGGGGCCCTCCGTTCCTCTGAGGAGGGAGTCACCCACCACGACCACCTTTCTGTTTTTACTATTAGAGGCAGTCTCAAGGCGTGGGGGTGACCTCCTTGCCCTGGGCTCTCTCCTAGGCTGATCCTGCAGCGCCTCTCCAGTCACTTCCTCTTCAACTTCCAGCATTTGGAACCTGTTACTTAGAGGGAGTTGTGGAGGCGGGCTGGGCAGGCGGGGGTGTCTCCTGTGACACCAAGTTGGGACTCTTTTCCAGCCTTCTTCACCAGTGAGGTCTGACTATGAGAGGGCAGGGGGACCACCACCTGTCTGGGGTTTTTCTCCCAGAGCCCTTCCCTCTGGTAAGCCAGTGAGTTGCTCCACCAGTGATGGTCCTTAGCCTCTGCACCTCATCCTTGAGCTCCACCACCAGGTGGAGCAGCTCGTCTACCTGCTCACACCTCGCACAGGTGAAGTCCCTGCCACACTCCCCAGGCAGAAGTAGGCTCAGGCACTCCCTGCAGCCAGAGGCCTGAACAGCAACATTTCTTACCAAGGTTTCAGTCTGAGTTGCAACTGTCTTCTTGGAATGAGCCCGCTGTCTGGTGCAGACCATGTTTCAGCCTGTGGTCTCAGAGGCTGTCAAGGAAATCTGATCTCCTAAGCAAGAAGGAACCTCCCCTTTCCCAATGAACAGGGATGACGGTTTCTCCCCTGATGTGATAGCTCCCAGGAGCTATTTAAAGCTTGTTATCAGGTGTGAGGGCGTGGGCAGGTGTTTAAACCATGCCGCAAATGTGCCAGCTCCATCCCTGGTGACTCAGGAGCCCGCCCACAAGCTGCCAGCTCCCAGCTCAAGCCCAGGGCAGACGCTAGCCTCAAAAAAACTCCTAAAAAAGCCTTTAAAAAGCCTTTAAAAGAGCTTTTTCGCTGGCCGTTTCTTACTCCGATCCCTTGTCCGCACAGACCTACCTGCTTAGAAGCAAGTCTCCGCAGCAAAATGTCCATATTCTTCTATGGGCCAGTGCTCAATGATGTGACTGGAGGCATGAGGTCCTGAGGTGCAGGTCCGTTCTATGTTCCATCAGTCCCATGCAGACCATCACCGGGTGTTGTACGTGATCTGACAGCAACACTGGAACGCTTGATGGCATTTTGTTCCTTCCGGTGGTCCTGAAGGCTCACAGACTCACGGGGAGTAATACAGATGTTTTACAGGTACGAGGAGGGGAAGGTCTGCTCTCCAGGGCAAGATACAGGCCGTATTTCTATCTTGGGTCAACACTTCCCCTTGTACTGGGGCACGTCCTGGCCGCCTGTACCACACCTTTTGGCCAGATATCTGCGACTGCATAACGATATCAGGCACCAAAGGAGGTGTCCTGATCTGCCAGAGGGACACAATGGGGGTCCCTTTAGCAATAAAGATCAGAGTGTTGACCACAATATCAGTAGGCCATGTACCTATTACTGGAGGGATTACTGAGCCTCCCACCTCCAATTGTCTCCCCCAAGGTGCAAGTAGGCCACACCACTTGGGTCCTACCTGCACCTTCCAGGGCCATTTTATTTTATGGGTACCCAGCTCTAAATTCTCAGGGGCAGGGAGCAGAAGATTATTTTCATTACCAATCTGGGGTCTTACCTGATGATCAGTGCCCGTAATTTAGATCCTAAGCGGGGTGGCCCATGTCATCTGTAACATTCTCAGGGCACTGGGTCTGCTGTCCCAAGGTCTTTCATTCAGGTCCCACAGGGTTTCATACAGTCTTTTCGTCCACCCCTGCAAGGACTGGGAGTCTGTCTTCAGGGCAGCCTTAAGAATACCATTATAACGTTCGATGAGGCCTGCCCCTGTTGGATTATACGGCAGGTGGAATCGCCATTCGATGTTATTTTCTTCTGCCGGGCTCACCAAGCGTATAATCAATGGATATCAAGATGTTACAATTGTATAATCAATGGATATCAAGATGTTACAATATAATCAAGAGAGTTAGGCAAAGTGGACAATGATAACAAAAGAGAACAAAATGGGAGGCTTACCCTTATGCTGAGCTCACCACAAAACACCAATAGAGGGGATCTCCAGAAGAGATCCTTCCCCACTGGTAGCCAGCTCTTAAATTGGTCTAGGAGGGGTGCAGCCTGGCTCCACCCCTTCCGGCAGCACAGGTGAATTGCCTTCAGCTGTGCTCCTCTGGCTGACTCATGGCTCGCCTCAGGTGATCAATCAGAGGTTCAGGCCATGACTCAGTAGTTCCCATACATTCTGTAACACAGGGAAAGAAATGGGGAACTGACATGAGAGACATGAACTGTTGTAGAATACATCCAGAGTGTAACCCATATGTATGCGAGTTGTGCTCCTTGTTGTTACGGAGCCTCCATACTTGGAACATTCAGAAGCTGTCTGGACATGGTCCTGGACAACTGGCCCTGCTTTACCAGGGCTGTTAAGTGGGATGACCTCTAGAGAACCCTTCCAACCTCAACCATTCTGTGGTTCAATGTATGAAAGTGACAGGAACTTTTGAATGATGTACAAGGCAAACTGTATGCAAGGTTGTTCTGTCTGGAGAAGAGAAGGCTCTGGGGACACCTCATTACAACCTTTCAATGTCTGAAGTGGGCTTTTAGGACAGACAGAGAGATCCCAGTTGTAATAAGTAGGAGTGCAGCTGCTGTATGTGCTGCCTCACCTGTAGCAGGAGAGTGGGAGGATGACGTAGTGCTATTAGTTATGACAGTGGTCTTTATCCTTCTGTGAATGCTTTGCTTGTTTCAAAAGGAAAGAATGTGCTTACATACCCAGCTGAACATCTCACACATGCTGCTGTGCTGACAGTCGTGGTGGTTCCCAGCCAGAAGGGAATGAGCTGATGAGCCTCCAGAGTGGTCTGTGTGTCCTTGGAGAAGGTCGGTCAGACCAGGGGGTGGCTGTGAGCAAGAAGTCCCGCTGGAGCACGCGGCCCTGTGCAGCCAAGGCTTCAAGGCAGCCTGCAGCAGAGCTGTGGGAAAGAGGCATCTCTACTGAGGCTCTCTGGTATGAAAGCTACCAAGAAAAAATAATAGAATCATTTGAGTTGAACCTTAAAGGCCATCTAGTCCAACTCTCCTGCAATGAACTGGAACACCTACAGATAGATAAGGTTGCTCAGAGACCTGCCCAGCCTGACCTTCAATGTCTCTAGGGGTAAGGATTGAACCACCTCTCTGAGCAGCCTGTTCCAGTGCCACACCACTCTGATGGTAAAAAGCTTATATCCAATCTAAATCTTCCCTCCTGTAGTTTGAAACCATTTCCCTTTGTCCTGTCGCAACAGACCCTGCTGAAGAGTCCATCTGCTTCTTTATTATACCTCCCTTTAGTTACTGAAAGGCTGCTCTCAGGTCTCCCAAGAGCCTTCTCCAGGCTGAACAGCCCCAGCTCTCAACCTGTCCTCATCGGAGAGGCGTTTCATCCCTTGGATCATTTCTGTGGCTCTCCTCTGGACACACTCCAACAGGTCCATGTCTCTCCTGTACTGAAGGCTCCACATCTGGATGCAGTACTCTGGGTGAGGCCTCACCAGCACAGAGGGGTAGGGTCACCTCCCTCACCCTGCTAGCCACACTTCTTTTGATGTGGCCCAGGATACAGCGCGCTTTCTGCACTGTGAGGGCTGCAATTTGTGCTTGGTCTGAGCTGTCTAATAATCAGATAAGGTTAACCCAAGGGGAAAACAAGGAGACGTGGGGTGTGTGGAGCCAGGCTGCCTGCAGCAGTGTCCCTGCCTGTAGCACTGTGTAAAGCTGATGTTTCATCAATGGTGGTATCAGAAAAAACACAAGTATGGCTGTAGCAAAGCTGGGACAGATGGGGAGTGTATAATCAATGGACATTAAGATGTTACAATCACAAAAAAGAACAAGAGAGTTAGGCAAAGTAGACTAAGATAACAAGAGAATAAATGGAGAGCTTACCTGTATGCTAGGCTCACCTATAGAAAGCACCAGAAGGAGGGATCTCCAGATGAGATCCTTCCCCACTGGTAGCCAGCTCTTAAATAGGTCTAGGAGGGGTGCAGCCAGGCTCCATCCCTTCTGGCAGCTCAGCTGAATTGCTTTCACCAGTGCTCCTCTGGCTGACTCATGGCTCGCCTCAGGTGATCCATCAGAGGTTCAGGCCGCGACTCAGCAGTTCCCATACAGGGAGGAGGTTGGGTGCAGGTTGTTTGAGTGTGGGAGCAGCAATGTGAGAGCGGCAAAAAGAAGGACCTGAATGCTGAAGAATGAAGGATGAGATCTAAGACCCACCAGAGACGAGCAGAGGACAGGTCTGCCAGCAGCAGGAGTGCCAGCACCTACAGCTGGTGGTAGTGCTGACCTATGCACAAGCACAGGGTCACTGGAGGACATCTGGAGCCACTGACAAGGCTCCCCATTGAGTTGGGGTGGGGGAATATGCCTGCCTCTCAGCATGAACACAACTGCAGCTTGGTGTAGTGGTGCACCCCCAGACCACTGCGATCTCAGCAAAGGCCACCACTGTGCTTTCACCTTTGTTCAAGTGCAGAGTTGGGCTCCTGATCATTGTCTGATCTGAGAGGTGTAAGAACTGTACAGCAGCAGGCTGTGGTCCTCGACCTTCCCCTGAGCTGGGACACCGCTCTGAGTACACTTCTTATGACTTGCTGCTGACTGACATCAATGAAGAGGAGCCCTTTTGAGACAGATGGCCTCATCTGCTGAGAGCTGATGAATGAGGAGCAGGTAATTCACCAGGAGAAAGGTCCTCGTGTGCACAACTGACTTTAGAACTGGATGCCCTTCAAGTCAACCTCACCATTCTCAAATCTTCAACTAGACATCTGTATTTGATTGTAGCATGTGCTATTGAATCTTTGTGTCAAGTTGGCTAATAATTAAATGCTGATTAAGTGCTACTAATAATCAAATAATCTTGTGATTTATCTTAAAGGTATTATCAGTTCATAAATTGCTGCTAAATCAGAGTTCTGTAAAAATCTACTCCCAGCAGTTGCTGCTGGAGGTGTGTGTGATTGCATGGATCCAAGATCTGCTCGTAACTTCCTGTGCGTAGTGCTCTGTGTAATTATGTCGCCGAGTCACTGGTGTGTTACTTAAGATTATTGATTACTTTTCTGTTTTCCCACTTTCCTTGTAGTGCATTCATCAGCCAATAAACAGTTGTGTTCATCAGCCAATAAACAGTTGTGTTCATCAGCCAATAAACAGTTTGCCTCAAGTACATTTTGAGTAATTGCTCCAACAAGGGAGAGCCAAAGCTTGGCACAGTCACAAGCTGTGCGTGTGGCCCATGCTGCAGAAGTGCTGGGTGCCACAAGCCTTCCTCCAGTGTATCTGGGTGTCCCAGGGAGCACGTGTAGGGCAGCGAGGCCTGGATACACATATCCAGCAGTGCTGTGATGAGTGCACCTGTGTGTGGAAATCCCTCAGTGAAGAGCAGTGAGGCTGAAATTCCCCAAACAGAGAAACCATCCAGGCTGCAGACGGAGCACTGGAACAGGCTGCCCACAGGGGTTGTGGAGTCTCCTTCTCTGGGGATACTCAAGACCTGCCTGGACACACTACTTGTGTGACCTGGTGTAGGGAACCTGCTTTGGCAAGGGGGCTGGACTCGATGATCTGTAGAAGTCCCTTCCAAGCCCTGTGATTCTGTGATTCCTGTGGGTCCCCAAAGCGCTCCCATTCTGTCTCAGGTCAGAGAGGCACTGGGAGCCTGGCAGGCTGGGCACAGCACGTGTGATTTTTGGTGAGAAAGAGTCTCCAGCTCCCTTCAGAGAACAGCAGTCCCTCAGCAATAGTGGTAGCAGCTTTATGGAGAATAGCAGCTTCAAGGAGAGCAAGAGAAGAGCTGGGACTTTCCTGGAGGTTGGGTCTTACCCGAGGGTAATGGTTCTTATTAAAAAGAAAGAAAGAAAAAAAAGTGAAGCATAAGAAGGAAATTCTCTAGCAGTGTGATCCTATATTTTTCATGAAGTACCCTAGAGGCAAAATAATCACACTTTTTGCACGCAAGTCTCTGTTCAGGGTGCCCCTCTGTGCTGCTGTAGCTATTGCTGGGCAACCTGTTGGTGATGGACAAAGCCCAGTTTCCTCCAAGGTTCATGCACTAAATCTACTCTGAAGAATATCCTCAGGTCCATCCTCACTGATATTCAAAGGCACCCCGCGTGCAGTCGGTAGATGGCACTGAACTATCACTTGTACTTTCTTTCCAGTTGTATCAGAGCACACTGACTGGCGATGCATAGAAACCCTCAGCAGTTGTTTCGTGGCAAATGACCGAGGTTCTGACCCCTGCTGGAGCTGGCAGGTGGGACCCTCGCTGGCTGCAGAGACACAGTGTGTCAATGACCAGCACACCCTCATGAAAATGGCACCCTACATTCCTTTGTCCAGTTTGCAAAATCAAATCACCTTTGTAGCCAAAAGCAGGGATGTGTTACCAGAATACTGCTTTGGAGGGGATGCATCCTAAGTAAACTGAAATAATGCTACAGATAAACCTTTGTTTTTTTTAATTCCTCCATGTCATGCACCGATCCTCATGAGTAAGCACCACATATCTTGGATGCCACACATGAAAGTGGAAGCATGCACTTTTCCCCTCAGAACAGTCCCACTAAAGCTGCCCAGGGGCAGTACTGCAAAGGATAGACAAAACCTCGAGCCTCCCCTTGGCTGGCTGCACATCAGTCCCTGGCTCAGAGCTACCTGAGAAGCCAGAGCAGAACCTGAGGGGAAGGTCTTACCACTCTCCTCCCCCACCCAGCTGCCACCCCTTTCCCTCCTGTGGTATAGAGATAAGGGCAGCCCCCTCTTTCCTGCCCCCCCCCCCCCTCCCCAGAGCTCCCCCTGGGTAAGACTGCAACACACAGAAGACAAGCAGCAGCCAAGCAGATGATTAGACGAACCCATCTGCATCTGCAAGGAGTGCTGTGCACAACAGCTGCTTCACCCACCCCCGTCCCCAATCCTACAGCCTGACACAGAAGAGCTGCTGGTGGATGCCTGCTGCTGCTGCTGGGAGAATAGAAATAAAAACGTGGTTGCCTTTTTCCACCTGAGCAGGCACCAGACAGACGTCAGCTGTTCTAAGCTCACCGTGGTATGTGGTTGACCTTTTCAGCGCACATTTCAACACACTGCAGAGCATTCGGCATCGCACTGAGTTCGGTCCGTCACTCACAGCTGGAAAAGTGACCCTGCTCCTACAAATAATAAAAAGTAAAGCTCTCATCTCACAATAAAGTCACTCTCAGAACACTCAAATCTAAAAATGAAAGTTTATTAAAATCTTAGAAACAGGAAAATGTGTACTCAAGACCTTTGAGTTTCATAGGCAACAGTGTTCCTTCCACGTGTAGCTCCCACTTCTGCCTGGCACCCAGATGTTTCCCAGCCAGAGCTTCTTCAATGTTTCTCAAAGCACACAAACAGGAGCAGCTTCCAGGGGGGCATTTAGGCACTGTTAGCTCACCACTAAATCAGTTTTTTAAGTTGAGTACAGAAAAGGATGCATTATAACTGGATGTTGTGTTGAGGGACATGGTTTAGTAGGAGCTATTGGGAATAGGTGAACGGTTGGACTGGGTGATCTTTTAGGTCTTTTCCAACCGTAGTGATTCTATGATTCTATTCTATGATTCTATAAACACAACCTTGGCCAGCTGGCTGACGGAGCAGTGCAGTCCCTGACACAGCAGCTGCCACTCTCAGCAGCATTTCACAATGTAAGCCAAACCACAGCTCAAAGCATTGGAGGCTTCTGCTGAATCAAGGAGTACAGAAGTGCACGTGGACAGCTTTGCTTTGCACACTTAACCAAGAGGCACGGCGTGCTGACTGACAAGTGGTGGTTATCCACTTGGCTACCTACTTATAGCTTACAGCACAAAACCTGGATCTTTTAGTAACAGTTCTCCTTCCTCCTTTTAAAGAAGTGGTCTTACCTGGCTCAATTGCAGAAGATTGAATGTTTTGCTACGGACTCAACACCTTTTCACATTGTCTTTGATTCCCATGCAGAGAACAGGCCTGCAAACAGAAGGGACTGCTTGTGGCCGATGTCAGGTGCTCAAGCATCTTGCTGGGCTGGGACTAAGGCTGTCAGCTCCTGGCACAACCAGGCACCACAGAAGTTAGAAGAAAAGAAATGAGACAACCGAAAAAACTCAACCATCCTCCATACCTAATTGTGAACTATCACTTTAGATGCTTCTCCCATTGGGAAGTTAGTCTCCATGTGTTTAGTAAGAGAGGGAAATGCAGCCTTTTCTCCAATGGAAAAGTGCAGGAGCAGAAAAAGTGGTTTTCTTACTTCATTATCAAAGCCAGATGCCCCTCAGTGGAAGTGTTTGCTCCAACTGCAGCTCCTGCTCAGAAAAATATGCTGGGTTATCAAAATGCTGTGTACCAGATCTACCTAACCAGCGTTTGTTCTCAAAAACACTAATTAATGTGGAAAATAAATGCCTTCAACAGAAACGGTGGCTAAAATATTTTATTTTTTTATATCATAGAACATACTGCTGTTTGATTTAAATCACTTTAGAGTAAAGGCACACATTGTTAAAAATACTTCAAATTACATTACATGTACAAACGCATGAAACAGATGTACATGTCACCAAAAAAATACAGTATGGCTTCGTAAGGCTGAGGCAGGGCTGGGACAGTTCAACAGAGTTAAGTTTTACAGGATGCTCTAACACTGAGAGGACTGACTAGAACAGAAAAGAATGGACCTAAAACACTGATTGTTACACAGACAGTACAACACATCAGATACACAACACTGAGCAGTCGGGTTTGGATTCACAGGACTGACAGACAGGACTGCAAATCCATCGGGCTTTCAAGTGCCACTGAGCAAACAGTGCATACGTGGGCCAGTTTGCAACAGCGAGGAGAAACTGCAAGTTCTGTCCCCAGACAGCCTCCTTCATATCTGCTGATGATATGCTTAAAAAGAAAGAAGAAAAAGTGAAACAAAGACTCAAGATAGTAACTGCTGATAATGGCTGATCAACAAGTGGACAGCTTACACTTCTAAACAGCATATGATGTCAAGTCTGCGAGAATGCTCCATGACTACTGTCTAGCATTAGTCCCACCCGAGTTTAAGGCTCATGTCTAAAGTTTACCTTAGATTTGTTTTCCTTTGTGTAAAATTACCTGAGCACAGATATGAAAGATCTACAGAGCTTTCACAATATCTGCAGATACCTTAAAGATCAGTAGGTATCTTAAAGCAAGACATCGATATATTTTGAACTCTAACAGCTAAAAGACCTCAAAAAAAAAAAGTAAGCCAAACAAAACCAAATTCAAAACAACAAAAACAAAAACAAGAAAAGACAACAACAATATTTTGGTATGTCAGGAGAGCCAGGAGAAGAAGGAGGTCAAGCTTCTGCTTTCATCTCTTAATAATGTAACATGGAATAGAATTATTCAAATAGGACTGCCGAACTGTAAACAATGCATTACACCTTTACAAAAAGTCAGGAAGCAGAATGGAGGCAGTCACTCCAGTCTTCTCCAAAAAGTTCATCAATGTGGTTTTCAGTCTCACAAGAGATGGCTGGGGGCTCCTCAAGCACCGACTGATGGAAAACGAGAAGGACCTGACTCCATCCCACTCTGTATCACCATCACATTTTTGTGTTCACAAAGTATGAATTGCTGCCATTCTCATTTGCTCAGGTTTATTCCCTGCACAGCTCTAAGGCCCAGATCCAGAAACACACCATGCATTGTGATAAGTGCAGGACTGGGTTTGATTTCATAGGTTTGAAGATGAACACGTACTTCAGGGATTTGCTGCAGGGGGACACACAGCATCTGCAGAGCGCGAGGCAGCAGAGCATCGGGCTGCATGGACAGACCGGATCCCAGCAAAGCCACTGCCAGCACAGTGCAGGGCCTGGCAGGTACGCATACAGGCCTCCAGCCACCAACAGGCTTTGTGGGACGACCTCCAGCACAAGGCTCTGGACATTCACCCTGCTGTTTGACATTCACCCAGCCTGTTGATTTTATTGAACCAACTGAAAGCAGCAAGGAAACTCAAAGTACAACGTGTTGTTTTCCTCCTCTTGCCTCGCACACTGGTTCTCATCTTTCAGTCACAAAAGAAATCAGTAAAAACAAAAACCCCACTTTAATCAGTGAGCAACTGTATATGAGCCTGAGGAGCAAATGGGACTCTGTTGAAATACATCGGGTTAAAACTCTGATATGCCAATCAAAGCTGTCTGCACTGCGGAACTGGGAGCAGCTGATTGCAGAGGGCACTTCACAATCATCGAAAATCCCGTATAAATGGTACCAAAACCTCCTATTATGTATCAGCCCAAATGATAAAGTAAAAGAGATGGGTGACAGATGGCTGTTCTGGAAAATCTTAAAAATCACAGCAGTCTGATGTACCCATTATTCTATGTATAAATAGCAGGTAACCCAAATAAAATGCTATCGCTAGTTTGAAAAACTAAGTTGAACATTGCTTTTCTATTAAATAGATTAAAATATTCATCCACTGAGAAATTACATTGATAAATAAAATATTTTCATGTATCAAAAATGAGGAGCAGGTACGATCAATTCCAGACTTCTTGTCCCGATAACGAAAGGTCCGAGAAACAAAACCTGTACAGTAGTTCTAGTCTCAAATTTACAATACTGAATCCAGCAGGATTTGGCTAAACAATACACTTTAAATAACCTAATCTAAAGGAACAGAGTGTCCTGTAAACATCTGACACATTGCATTCTGATGGCGTGGCTCTACCTTCTCTATGCAGAAGACAATTCAACCGGTGGTGGTAAGGAGGGATGCAATCTAAAGGCAGCGCTTCCGTTCTTCAGTAAGGCTTGTAAAGAAATCCGAGTGGAGAACATACAGCTGCCTGTACAGTTCTGACATTTTTGGAAAGCTTTCAAGTCTTTAAAAAGCCTACATGTTTTTAAGTATAAAACACACATTGAGAAGATGCCCTTCTGCATTACGTGTAAAGTGTCTGGCACCAGAAAGGACCGCTAGGTATTATTATACCCGAGGAAAGAAAATCAATCACTCCAGCAAGTGTCCCTGAATTTCACAGCAGATGCAGCCAATTTGGTTACTTGGTGTTCTGTTCTCCTGGAAAAAAAGTCACGAGCATACACTCTTTAAGCTGTCTGTACTACATCATTATTAATATATATTATATATACACACACCGTATAGATATATATAATATATATTTGTGCACGTATTACATTTGCCTCAATCTGGAATCATGTGGTTTCATGCAACGCACCAGGAATCAAACTTATTCATCAGATCATAGCTGGTGTAAATTCAGTATCAAATCTTTTATTATACAGCAATTCAGCTTTGCTCCACACCCATCGCTTCTGAGTAGAATCCTCATTTCCTTCTTCTTTCACATTTGTTGCCTCCATCGCCTTTCTCAGCCACTTTCTTCACGTTGTGCCTCCACTTACGTTCAGTGCTGAGACCTTATTTCTGTCAGCTTCTGGAGATAGCTTTGTGCTGCTGGCATCGAGAGAATAAACTGAACCGTCCTTTGACCTATTCGGTAGCAGCCATAACCCATCAGTCCAAAAACTGTTGCTTTTATGACAAATTTGAAAATCTTACTTGAAGCTGATGGAGGAGGCACACTGGGGCAAAAGAGACATAAAACAGTGGTGAACATCTGCAGAGCTGGAACAAACAGGCACCTGAGAAACGCGCACGTTTTGATTCAGAGGACTTCCAAAGTCATTTTGCAACACATAAAGACCTAACGTGTAGAAATGTTAAGAACTCCAGCCTTGCAGTAGGTGGCAGTCACTAACACAAAGATGCAACTGCTCTGCAACTGCACTGCAGCAGCACGAACCAAGAAGGATTCCAATGAGAAGAATCTTAGCATAGTAACCTTTCAAACATAATTTGCTTTATATTGTTTTAAAAAGTGAAGTTAAGGCAATGCTCAGCTTTTAGGAAAGATACTGGTAACTCTTCCACTTAGTTGTCCTACAGCACTGCAGGCCCTACCCATACTAACAGGTCCTGCTGTAATCCCTCATACATTTTGCTAAGTCCCAGCCTCTGTGGCTTTACAGGATACAATCTGAACAGTTTCTTCTTTTATAAAGCACATACACCTATTTTATCAGTTACACTGGAGTGAAAATCTGTGGCTTGAACATTGCCCATACTGAAGTATGCTAGGCCAGAAGCCTGTTGTGGTCACTTTCTATACAGACCACATTTGAATTCTCACTTGAAAAGCCTTTGGGTGTAGACTGACAGACTTTTTCCTCCAGACAGTGGCATTTTCTCACCCCACCTTCCCTCAATATACCACTATCTATTGTTTTTACTCCCTTCCTTTGGCAGTTTCTGTTCCTTTGCTGTACGCAGTCGGCACAGCAAGTCAGTGAGCTGACAGGGCAGCAATTACAGCAGTGGCATTTCTTTAAGCTGTGACAAAAGACCAAGAAACCTCCAAACAAACCAATCATTGCTGACTTTGAGCAAGTGAAGCTGCTATGGCAAGACATGGGGAAGGATGACATGACATACCTCATTATTTCCTGAATGTTTAAGTCAGAGTTCCAGTTCTTTTCAATTCCAGGTACGTGACCCATCCCAACCACACCAACTACAACAGCAGGGATGTATTTCCTAGGTTCAGCTAGGGAAGAGATGGAAACAAAGGAACACATTTGTAGAAGAACCAGTTTCAAGCTACAAATGAACAGGTAACGTGCAAGATTACAAGACAGCATTTTCTAAGCAGCAGAGACTCGTTACTACACATCAAAAATCACACATATTCCATGTCTCACCCAATGCCTCATGTTTTTAATTTGTTGCTTTTCTTCCTCTTTTTATTTTTCCCCTCAAACTTAGCATAACTTCTTATTGTCAGGAAATGTTTGTTCCAGTAAGCAGAACTGGGTAGGGCTCACACTCCAGCCTCCAGATGCAAGCTCTGCTGAGCCTCCAAATCCATCTCTTCCCCACCCTGTGTGGGTCATGCTTCTGTGCTGCTTATGGGGTATGGCCCTGGTCTTTGCTCTCTCCCAAGAAGAGCTTTGCTCACAGCTTTGGACAGCTGGCATAAATCCCAGTACTGGGAAGGCACAGGCTGGCAGCCATGGACAGCCAGAGAACAGGGCCTGAGATCAGACCTGACCCTGTTACAGAGGTGCCGTTACAGACCTGGCCTCAGCAAGAAACAGCAAAACCTGTGCTGTTAGAGTGCAGCAGCCGGGTAGCTGGTCACCATTCCACCACAACACAGCACAGCTCCCACCCTAACCTCCCATCTACCAGCCAACATTCAGGAGAAACTGATGCATTAATCCCAAAACTTTTTGGATTACGTCTCCCTCACTGGGAAAATTGGTAATGTGTCATGAGAACAATATGAGAAAAGTAATAATAATAGTGACATGCAGCTTAGGAAAACCACCTCTGGCACTGTCTCATTTAGTAAAACATTGCAGCAGAGGACTGTCAGTCAGGTGATGCATTCACGTTCTCGTCATTTGCAGTCCCATCTTTTATTTTAAATCCTCTGCAATGCATGTAAAACCCATTCAGTTTCCCAGGCATTCAGTGAACCTGTGATTCACAAACTCTGCTCTTAAGGTAGAATTAAAGAAAGGAAAAAAGAACAACAAAGGACTCACTACACAATTCTTCTTTGTGGCTTATGATCCAGCAAAGAATAACAATGAAACTTACTTTTCAGTCTGCTCCTTTGATTGAATGACTGAATGCATGCATGAACGGTTGGACTAGATGATCTCAGAGGTCTTTTCCAGCCTTAATGATTCTATGCCTCCTTTGATTACATTACCTGCACTAACAATATGTTTTTGGTGAAGCTTCACCAAGTCAACATTGAAGTAATAGTAGACAAGGGAAGTGCAAGAAGTAGTACATTATTTTTACAATCAGGAGACAGTGTCAGAGGTCTGCACTGAAGCACTTATAAACAAGACAGGGAAAAGAAAGCAACCCTTTCTTCAGTATGCATGTGTGCACGTATATACACACATTTCTTTACACAAACAAAGGGGATGCAGATTGCACATGGCAGTAAAATATTTGTGAAGGCTGGAGAAATATTCATTATGCCTATGCCTTGCTGAAACACACAGAGTTCATACTTGTTGCATATCACCAGGGTTCCCAGGAGCCCAATTTATAATAAGCAAAGCTTATTGAGATGAATACTGAAAATTAGAAGTAATTAGTTCAGCAGGAAATCTGTGCCTAAGCAGCTATGGGTGACAATGAATTTGGTGAGATAGCGAGACAGGTGATGCACGTCTAGACTGTCCCATGCTGTGCTGTAACGCCAGACGCCTGCCTTTTGAAGAAGCTGTCAGACTAATCAGTATTTTGCAGGTCTAAACAGCACAGCGAGAAAAGAATCATAATTAGCAGTCTATTGCTTTGTGAGATTTCTTCTACAGGAGGTGCAGTAGGGGAATCATATGCCCCTTAACTTTTCAAGCACTGCAATCTTCTGTGATATGTGGCATCTGTCTTGGATAAACACACAGAACCCCACAGTCTTCCCACAAAGAGCTGGGATATGTAACAGCACACAAAGAACACACTGATTAAGGTATTTGCTTTAAAACAATTACTTTCTGAAGCCCGAGGTAGTTCTATCTGCTTTGCTGCTTGCTTCAGCATGTAGGTCAAGTAAATATCCCGTTCCGAGACGATTGTTCGATGAAGATCAGGAAATTCTCCAATCATCTCTGCCATCATCTGCTCCAGTAAATCCTTCTGTTTGCATTTTTCCACGTCATCTTTACTGAAAGAAAGGTTACGTTTTCTCAGTATCTGTGTTACACTTCTAAAGCCCAGTGCAGACAAACCGATGAATAAAAAGACTCCAACGCTACACCTGTTATTCACATAGAGCCGCACAGACAGCTCTCCTCTCAGAAAGAGGAACAACCTGCATAAGCCTGAAAAGCTGCATTCTTAACAATGCCTCTACAGTGAGAGAAAGGCAAAGCAGAGGTCACTTGCCTTTAGGCAGCTCAACCAAAAATTCACCTTTCCCAGTTTAAAGGCTGACAACCGCAGAAAAGCACCAGGGCTTCAAAGGAAAGAGTTATCACAGTGCCCCACTTTTACTGTATATTCAGTCTAAAGAAGGCAACAGAGAGCTCCTGAGGAGCACATCTGATCACTGAATGCATGAAGGCTCTATTTAAGGAAGGAAATAGCACACTGCCAGGCACAGTCTGCAAGGGTGGAAAGGATTCTGCAGTGCTTGTGTCGATCACAGGTCTTCAGCAGGGCAGTGAGTTATTAATCAGTTCCCTGAATGGAAGAACAGAAACGGACTGGAAATAAATTAGAACTGCAGGAGCAAATTTAATGAGTTTTTGTATTATTGTTACTCTTTTAAATGGGTGCTGTCAACCTTCTGTTTGCAGCCACAGCAGTGGCACAGTCACAGTCTGGCAACAAAATCATCTGGCTTTGCATCACTGCCTGCTGGAGAATGATGCCAAAATTTTTATTTATTTACTTTCTGAAGTTTGACATCAAAAGGATGCTTCAAAAAGCAGACAACCAAAAAAAGGCACTGGTAACTTTCAACAGAGCATGGAAACAGGCTGACAAACCTGATTTAGAGTTATTACTCCATTTTCAGTAGAATCTCATAGTGATGAGTAAGTGAACTCATCTATGCAGCACCTACCCCAGCAGCTTCTTAATTACACCCACCTTTCCTTTTCAATTCCTACCCATGTTATTTTTAAAACATTGATGTAGCACATCAATCAACTGTAAGACAACACTTAGAATATTACTGTGTTATAAAGATAGTTTATTGTTAATTATCTTAATATTTCAGTTGAAAACCAAAAAATCACATCAGCACGAATGTGAGAATTTGCTGAGAAACACATCCTCCAGCTCCCACCAGAAACTGGAAACAGTTTCATATTGGTATCTGATTCCTAAGTAACAAAACTTTGCACATGAACTGCAGTTAATGGATTGAAAGCAGGATCAGCATTTTACAGATGAAGTAGCAAGTGTTTACAGGTAACAACAATTTAGTAAATGCTAGAACTGAGAAACAAGGCTTGGCTGCCCCTACTAGCTCCAGCCCTGGCCCCACTTCAAGTGCCTGAAAGAACTGACATCAATCACTTCAATGAGGTGTGCAGAGTTCTGGTTACAGAGCACGAGAGGCACAGAGATTCAGGGTCCACACGCACTGCAAACCTGCTTCTGGCAAGCCTCCCACCATGGCAAGTCTGATGGGAGCAGATGGAACTCAGGATGACAGCTGGGCATGCTGCCACCCAGGTCAAGCAAGTTTTCACACCTACTGGTGTCCAGAAGCAAAGAGGAAGCAAACTTGGCACAGTGGTTTCTTTAAAGGGCACAGGAAACCAAACTGAGCAAGGGAATAAATAGTCTGACAAGTATTACTGTGAGACAGTAACCTAACAGCATCCCCTCGTAAAGGCCATGGTCATTAACAGTTTGATACACTGTCGAGATCTCAAACATTTTCTCTTGTTCCCAACATCTGCTCAGACAGCAGATGATGTGGATTCAGTTCTCAGGCTGCTCTGATTTACACATGACTTAGTACAGCAGGCCCAAGTCCTTTGGAAATCTGAACGAAACCATTATGATGAGGCTCTACTCTCTTTCAATTACAGTATCAACACAGCAGTACTAAGAATTTATTTTCAGCATAAAATCATCTACTTTTAAGTGATCAACGACCTAGAGTTAATCAAAATGCTATTATTCAAACAAATGTAGCAGGATAGCCAGCTTTCTTTTTAAAAACATGAACTATTTGAGGACTGTTTGTATATTTCTCTCTCTCACTAATGTGAGGTCTCACCACAACAGTCTGGGTTTGAGAACTTCAGGCTCCTACCACACAGAAGAGATGAACAATTCATTGCTAAACATATGGGATGTTTATTCATACCTGATTGGGTCAGATAAGAAGCAAAGGCCCCAGGCAAGCTTGACTTTTTGCCAGAAAGAAAGCGCAGCAATCGCCCTCTTAAATGTAACAGGGATGGGTCTGTCCCCAAGATGAAATTTACAGAAAGGTACTTTGCTAGCCTGGAAAAGAAGATACAAATTACTAGTCAACACATACTGTATCTTAATAGTGCTGTACTGTGATAATGTTTGTTTATTACGTGATTGAAGTTATTTTAACAGCAACCAAAAAACCCAGCAAGTCACAGTTAGACAGCAAGAAATATTTTGGCCACGTAAACAAAATTTTGAGTACACAACTTCCTACAGGAATACAAAACATTGAGTCATAATGCCACCTTTAATTTTATTTTACCTAGATCGAAAGCTCCTGCTTAGAACTGCTTAAGATGAACAGATGTGGCTCAGTATCTTCACAGGTCTGAATAAAATCCAAGGGAAAATGATTTTGGTTGTTTTGATTTTAACCAGGATTTTGTCAGGATCACAAACCTATTGGTCTGTCATGGTAAAATGCATTCCAGGAGGAGCTCATGAAACAAAAACTGATGCAGGATTCCAGAAGGCAATGTCAGGAGAGACTATGCTGTAACTAAGGCTGACACATTTTAGTACAAAACAGTAAAACAAAATTATCTAAGCATGCCTGTTTAACGATCTCAAACAGCCACTTCAGAAAAGGATACAGAGCTAACCAACTCTAATTCATCCTGACAGATTTGTTTCTGTAGGTTGAAATCCTGACACCACCAACAGTACGACCAGGATCCACATCCAAAATTCAAAAACAGTTATTCAAACAAGAACAGAATAAACTGAAACAAATACCATCAAAATCAGCACTTACTTGAAGCCTTTTCGGAGTTGCTTTTGTCTAATTTAGGGCTATGAATCTTCGTATTTTTAAGCCAAAGATGGCTTTTACCACTTCATAGGCTTCAACAAAAACATGGCCACAGAGTGCCCCTTTCTAACTAATGCCTTTATTCACTGACACTGGAAGCAAAAGGCCAGAAATTTGACCTCAGAAAAACTATTTCATGATCGCACCTCTTTGAAAGCCTCTCTGAATTCCCCTCCTGGGGCCATCCCCAGCTGTTCTGTGATGTGAGCAGACACTTTCAGAAGCAGCATTTGCATCAGTCCAGACATGACTCCATTCTGGTGGAAAAGGAGAAGAATGTTAAAAAGAAATACTAACATACTGTGTGGATTTCTCAGAAGAATGCACTGTTCACAATCATGAAGAAACACTAAATATCTTAGTGAAGAAGGGATACTGAGGATACTTTTTGGAGCTAATCCCCTGATGAATGCAGCTCTTCTGTTTCAGCTTCTATCATTTGTAAAGAGACTTTTTCAGTGGTGTGCAGTCTCTATTCAACAACAACAACAACAACAACAAAAAGGATGACAGGAAAAGGCAGGGGAGTAGCCAAATTTATTTCTGCCTCTATTTTACCTGACTGATGATGCAAGAGCTGTTCTACCATACATACTGTACTTTTGTTTCTGGATTTGGTTGAAAAAAAAAAAAAAAGAAAGAAAAAAAAAAAAGAAAAAAAGAAAAAAAAGAAAAAAAAAAGGGGGAACAAAAGTACATTCAATTGGATTTACAGTCATGTTATAGAGATACTTAGAAGAAATAGCCAGTGATCTCGAAATAAATGCTCCCATGATCCCAGTGAAGCACTGTGCTGGGCACCAGTTAGGCTAACAGCTGCAGAAACAGAATTCAAGGTTGTGCAAGAATTTGATGTGCATGACTTCAGCACATGGGACCTTAGAAGGAAAACCTTGGGTCTGACTCACTCCCACTTACAAGCATACTGAAGGCCCCTCCTTGCACAAAGAATCTTATTACCTTTTAAAATAGACACAACAATGCAGACTTCTTTACTGAAGAAGAGAACAATCCCCTACATACCTTTGAGCAAAATTTCCCTTCCCAGCTCCTCAAACAGAGATGAAAACATCACTGCAAATCCATTCAGAGCTCTTTCATCCAGCTCTGGCTGTCCTACTCCACTTGTTCTTATGACAAAGACCCAGTAACTGAGTGCTACCTGTCTCCACGAACAGTCTGTCACCTAGCCATGCATCTCCTTCAATCTGGTATCATCCCATACTGTTACCAAAAGGGGCATTCCCCTCTCCCTCACCAAAGGTTAGCTTTCCCACTACATCAGCAGCTTCACATGACTGAAGGTGAGGTTACACGGGACAGAGTGGATAGGACTGCTCAAAGTTACTGGGAAGATGCTGGTCTCCCCTCCTTGCTCCCATGGACACACTCAAGCAACCCATCCAGTGCCAGCTTTGATGCCTGTGCAATCTCTCCCAAGGCCACAGGCAGTTTCTGCAGGTAAGCAGATTAGAGTCACTAAGGATTGGCAGAAGAGGAGAGCAGCTACTGCCAAAGGTAGCTATGCATCTGCTTCATCAGGCTACAAACCAGCAAGCAAGGCATGTTACAGGAACAACCAACTGACATACAGCTGTCATCTTATGAATATGCCAAGCAGAAAGACAGGACACCGTGCTGCTGGGGAGAGACAAGGAAAGGCAGTGAAAAGGAGTCAGCATCTGAGACTGAGTTCAACAGCCACAGAAACAAGGGTTTCCAGAAGTTCAGGGAAGATAAACAAACAAACAAAACTAAGATAATGCAAACTTAAGTCATCTGTGGGCTCATCCACCCTTTAGAACTGGATTGATATATTTGAAGGCTACATTTTTACACAGTAATGGGAAGATTTTCCCTGCTGGATAACAAAGGGATGCACCTCTGAAGTGTCTGACTCATTTTCGCTCTTAATGTGCATGGAACTCAGTGCTTGCCACATCTGCTCAGCATCACAGAAGTGCCTGTCATATAAAAGGTGACAAGCAGCAATGCGTAGCACCAACCAGCAGCGACTGGCCAGTCAGAAGGCGTGGGAATAAAGAGCAAAAAGCAGGAACAATGATAGGAACAAAACACTAAGAGAGTTTGTTAGCAATACCAGATTATTCCATGTCAGATAAGAGAAAGATGACCACAACAGAGTATTAAATCCTGAAGGACCCACTTCACAGCTATAAACACAAAGTGAAGCATATCTGCAAAGAAATTCAACTGCTCAGACAGAGGGATGTGGAGCTACCAGCACATAGGACAGGGAATGTGAAGTAGCAATTCTGTAAGCCCAGTGCTTCACAGTAGGCAGAATGCAAGTAAAATGAGAAGGATTGTCAGGAAAGGAATGGAACAGAAACACATGCTACTGTGTTGTCTTTAGTGGATGAGGGCTGTGAAGACAAAATACTTGAAGGCGTGCACAGAAATATCAAACACATGAGTACGTAGTGTGTTTAATCTCTTCTAGTGAGGCTTGAGAATGGATGAGTGATCACAGAATGGCTTAGGTTGGAGAGGACCTTAAAGATGCCCTAAAAATCCCCATGCTGTGGGCAGGCTGCCACCCACCAGCTCAGGCTGCCAGGGCTCTATCCAGCCTGGCCTTGAACGCCTCCAGGGATGGGGCACCACAGCTCTGGGCAGCTGTGACAGTGACTCACCGCCCTCTGAGCAGAGAATTTCCTCCTAGCACCTATCTAAATCTCCCCTCTTTTAATTTAAAGCAGTCTCCCCCCGCACCTATCACTATCAGATCATGTAAAGTGTAGGACCTGCTCATAAGCTCCCTTCAAATACTGGAAGGCCACAGTGAGGTTTCTCCCCAGGGTCTTCTCTTCTCCAATCTCAATAAGCCCACCTCCCTCTATCTTTCTTCACAGGAGATATGCTTCAGCCCTATGATCATCCTACTGGCCCTTCTTTGGACCCACTTAAACATTTCCACATCCCTTATGTAGTGGGGGCCCCAGACTTGATACAGTACTCCAGATGGGGCCTCACAAGAGCACAGTAATGGCAGACAGTCACTCTCCCTGCAGGCCACCCCTCTGTTGATGCAACCCAGGATACTGTTGGCCTTCTGGGTTGCACACGCACACTGCTGGCTCTGTCCAGCTTTCTGTGATGAAGGTAAGACTACAGGTAATAAAATGGCTAGCATTTTGCTGGAGGCACCAAACAGGATGGCAGAAGAGATGAATGAGGCAAGGTCTGACTACAGGTCCCCACGCTCTTCTCCAGGCATCTACTACTGGCAACTGCCAATGGCCTTCTGGAGCAGACAGCTCTTCCTTCAGACAGCACAGCCGTGCTTATGTTATGTATGGGAATGCAGCCTAAGGAGTGCGGCTTGCAGCTGCTCTGACTGTGTCAGAGGTTACAGATCCAACAGCCTAACTACAGAACTGCAGGCAGAAACAAGCAGCATGTATTTTAGCCCTGTGTTTCTTCAAGAAAACAAAACAAAACAACACTAAATGCCATGGATGTAACCCTGCACAACCACAGCCAGGCCAGCAGAGATTGGAACTCGTTTTGCTACTGCTGCAGGTGCACTGGAGGCTAGCCTTCAAGGCACCAGAGCAAGCAGCCTGTGCAGATCCATATGCATATGGTGCTCTTCACCTACCAATTCACAGTGTCTATTATTTAACAGAAAATTGTGTAGGCTAACTAAGCATGAAGGGCTGTTTTGCACAGCGTAATAACAGCTTTTTCATTGGCCAGAAGCATGATAAAAATCATTACAGTATGTTTCTGCACAGGTACACTCATCCCAGAAGAGTAGGTTAAAACAAGCCCCTTTCAGCTTTTGCTGCCACCAGCCTACTTCTTCCTCTCCCAAAGTTTCCCTCCTTAGAGACAACAACAAGAGAGCAACACAGGGACATAACACAGCTGAAAAGCATGCCCTATTCAGGCAGCCTCATGGCCATGTGAACTCTAGTAGGGACACAGAAGGGACAGCAGAAATGTGAAGCTGAGGAGAAGAGATGACCAAACCAGTCTTACCAGTTTGGTTTAAGCCAACTGCTCAGGTAACACACATTGGAGCCAAATTCAGTCTGCACTTAATGGAAAGCAAACAGTCAGTTCTCTGTAAACCACTGTAAGAATTTTGAAATTCAAAGTGGAGCTGGAGGAAGTGTTTTCTAAACCCCCAACAGATGCTTGACAAGCTGTGAATACCACGGATCCATTGCAAACGTGCAACAGTTTCACATGGACACTCAGCTCAGCTTCCAACTTCAGTGATTAAGCATGAAATCCATTTTCACTGCTTTAGAGCCACAACAGAAAGACATGGCATTATTTTTCTAATTCGATACCCCAGGATGAAAGTTACAAGCAGTTTTAACTTGTGCTGTAACTTTCTGGCCCGATTGCCAGTTCCATCACCGTGAAATGGGGGGGTGACAACTGAAGCAGGCAGAGCAACTTACTCACTGCTTTTCCCCTACTACAAAGCCAAAGACACTAACTTAACACAAGACAGTTGGACTGTTTCCTAGTGCTCCCTATATAACTCACAGTGCAGCAGAATCAAACAAGGGGGACATTTTTTTTGTGGCTGAGCTCATACATGGAGAAATACATTCTTTAAAGGCACAACATCCAAATACTAGCATTTGCATCACTTCTCATGAGAAAAGAGGCTGAGCTGTCACAGTAATGATCCTTGTGTTGTTACTCTGATTTTGGACCCCATACAGCCTGAACAGAGGATCGCTTTCAGTTCTGGTAGGAACTGCTGATAAAAAAGCTGCCAACACGAATCAACATCAAAGGATTTTCTTCTCTGTATGCTACTTATTTTGCAATGTAAGGCATTTTATTTTCATTGTCCTTTTCCAATGTCCTCTTAAAAGAGAAAAACTTTACACAGTAAAAATGGCTGCATTTAGCTTTGATATAAAACAACTTTTTAAAATTTCTTTTTGTAAAACAAAGGCAGCTTCTGTGCTTGTTTGCCAGGTCAAAAGACCCTCAACTGCTCTGTTGTAAAGATGCATTATTTTGGTTACGTGCATCCAAGCAATCCACCTTGCCTAAAATAGATGGATGGATGCAATAACTCACGCAATATGCAGATGTTTTGCAATTTTCCATCCTCTGATTGGACATAAATAAAGAAAACAGGAAAGGTACAGCATTGCCTAACTGTATGAGTCAGAAAGACTGCAGTGAAAGACACAGTGAAACACAAAGACACCATAGATTTGCCCCTAGCCACTCACACACCTTACGTGGATGCACTTTATATTCCTGTGAAGGATGCAATCCTGGGATTTCTCCAATTACATCAATAAAATCATTCCAATACGTAACTACAGCGTATGCACACCACACAACCAAAGTCTGTGAGTTCGTTCACCCAGATGGATGCTGCAAAAGCTTTTGACTTTCCCAAAAATTACTATTCTACATCCCATGACCACTTCAGAATCGACTTAATGCTGTTTCAGTGGGCCTACCTTAAAATTAGTTAAATACAGGCTAATAAGGAAAAACTGAAAACTGAAGGACAACACTTGTTATGCACCCACACATCCAAAACAGTGGCAAACTGCCAGACTAGCAGTAATTCAAATAGTAATCTACTCTTATCTGCCCAGTTTTTTTTAACAGCCTTCATCAAGGCTGTTAAAATAAACAGCTACTCTGTCAATAAGCAGCTACTCTGAAGACAAGTGGAATGGAAATAACCAAAAGCAACACCCTACCAAAAAGGAGGAATGCAACTGAGTAGACTACTACAGACAATAGCAAAAGTAAGCACTCCTGCAGTAGCTGTAATACTGATGCAGATTGTAGGGATAGTAACCGTATCTACATAGATTAGGGGAACACTACAATTAAGTACTCGTGTCCTGGAAGTGGAACAACTGTTAAACACAGGAAGAGCCCTGCTGAGGTCAACACCTGCCTGTACAATTCAGCAGTGCAACTGAAGCCCACAGCACTGCAGCTGAAAACAAAATACCAACTTATGTACAACTTACCACCACCGTGGCATCTTCACCTAGGTAAACACCGCTAAGTTTCCAGCTAGCAGGAATACCTTTTTTAGTTGTAACTCGTATCAGGACTAATTCATCCAGTCTTTAACTCTCACTGTGGAAATCATACCTGCTTTATAGCTTGCTGAAGTTTTTCCAGATTTATTTCTTTGGCTTCTTTTAGTAAAGTCTTCTCATCCATCTTTAACATAGAAACTCTGTACTGGCACAGTTCCACCACAACCACATCTGGCTGCACTTCTTGTATTGTCTGAAAGAGAAGAATGATATGTATTTTTTACACCAGTTTAGGAATGATTGAACAGAATTACAGCCAATGTTGATACTTCCAAGAGAAAAGGGTCTTAAAAGCATATTCCAGCAACCATTTTCAAATAAAATAACAATGAGAAAGCAAGACTTCCCAAAGGAGCTATTTATTGAGAAAAATGAAGAAAATGACAGTGAAATGCCCCAGCTACTGGATGTTTTGGGACAGGAAGAAAGACAACAAAAGAAAATCATGATGAAAGACAACAAAAGAAATCATGTGTGCTTCTTTTTTTTCACACTAGTAATGTCCCTTTACCCACAGCCTGTGACCACTTGAAATTTTACTTAAAAACAAAAACAACAACAACAAAAAACTTTATTAAGAGCCAGAGTTGATTCTGGTACAATATTCCTTCCCTCTTGTGATCCAGAGAATAAAGCCACTCTGAATTGCAGGCTTTGCATAAAGTCCTGTATGAAATAGCTCCCACTTCCACTAGTGCTTCTGACCCATTTGTATTTTTGACTACATTCTCAAGTTATGGGCAGCGTGGTTTTACAGCTCAGTATGACACATCCCAGACACAAAGAAGCCAAGAACTGCAGTTCCTGTTCTAAGGCTTTGCATCCTCTCATCATATCCTCATCACAGTAAGCATACAGTAACACAGAATCACAGAATGGCCAGGGTTGGAAGGGACCTCAAGGATCATGAAGCTCCAACCCCCTGCCACACGCAGGGCCACCAAACTCCATGTTTAATGCTAAACCAGGCTGCCCAGGGCCCCATCCAACCTGGCCTTGAACACCTCCAAGGACGGGGCATCCACAACCTCTCTGGGCAGCCTGCTCCAGCACCTCACCACTCTCTGGGTAAAGAATTTCCCCCTGATGTCCGACCTAAATCTCCCCTCCCTCAACTGAAAACCATTTCCCCTCGTCCTGTAGTTATCAACCCTTTCAAAGAGTCGATTCCCCTCCTGTTTGTAGGCTCCCTTTAGGTACTGAAAGGCTGCAATGAGGTCATCCTGCAGCCTTCTTTTCTCCAGGCTGAACAAGCCCAGCTCCTTCAGCCTGTCTTCATAGGGGAGCTGCTCCAGTCCCCTGATCATCTTTGTGGCTCTCCTCTGGACCCTCTCCAACAGCTCCCTGTCATTTTTGTACTGAGGGCTCCACACTTGGACACAGTACTCCAGATGGGGCCTCACAAGAGCAGAGTAGAGGGAGACAATCACCTCCCTGTCCCTGCTGGCCACTTCTCTTTTGATGGACCCCAGGATACCGTTTGCCCTCCGAGCTGCAAGAGCACACTGCTGGCTCATATAAAGTTTTTTATCTATCAGGATGAAAACACTGAGACTAAGACTGTGCATTTGCTCTTTAGAGGACAACAAATATTTGAGATTGGAGAGCAATGTATTTCATTAAAAAAAAATTACTAAGACGATATGTCTGCCTCCTTGCTCATCCCACCTTGCTGTCAAGTCCTCCAACAGCTCATATGAAAAACAGGATCTAGAGGCTGCAGCAAAGAACAGTCGGACTTCATTCTGCCTTGTGACATTTTTAATAAGTTAACACTAGCAACACGGTGCTGAAAGGCTTCCAATTCAAAACTACCTTCACTACATCCTTTTTGCTGCTGTCACTGAAGTGGGCTGTTCCAACCACGTACACTTTAGAACCGTCCTCGGTGTCGAGCTCAGTCACAGTGCTTGGTAAGGCAGGTTTTTTCTGCCTCTTCTTCATCTTCATCTCCAGAAGAATTTTAAATGCGTCTGCATCAGCTGCGATTGTAAAGACAAAAGAAAAGCACAGATGATTAAGAAATGCAGGTAAGAAAGACAGAAAACAAAAATGTCGCCACTGAACAGCAGAGTAGAGCTAAAAGGCCATTGATTTACCACTGTAATCTTACATTCAATTCTGAGGCTACATCATTGAGAGTGCCACCACTGGAGAGGCTGCCTCCAAGCATGGGTCTCAGTCCAGGTTTCCTACCCTGTGGACACTGGGACAGGTTGTCCACGCAGTTCAGTAAGGGAAAGAGAAGCTGTGTGGCAGGTGAGGCGGACAGAGAAGCAAAGAATACTTAGAAAAGGTATATACTAAATCAGAAAAAAAAAAAGAAAAAAAAAGCATTTCTTCATTTCTAGAGCAAAAATGTTCCTTTTTGGAATCTTATCTGCATAAATGATAGAAACATACGTATAGTGCTACAAGTATGCTGGTAAAGGAACCGGTACACGTTGGACCACATAGGATACCTGCCAATATAAATTTTAGCCTTCTGTGTGACTAACACACCAGAAATCTGTATACAATTGCAAATTAAAACTTAATAGGCATTTGGGTCAGGAAATGTACAATTCTCCCACGGTTTCAACAACAAACTAGGACCACACTGGTATAAAATGAGTTCAGCCCTGTATCAAGCTTGCCATAGAGAACTGAAAGATCTATCAGTTCCACCACTGTTGCTTGTGGAATGCCAGAAAGCCTCATCAACTGAGATAGAGATTTTATACCAACAGGAAATACAGTAACTTCACAAGAGTTTTCTTTAAGCTGTAGGGGATCTTAAAACAAACAAACAAACAAACAAGCCATCAAGGAGGAAAACAGATTTCTGTCTCCATGGCAAGCTGTTGCACAAGTCAGCAGAGAATTAAAGTGGTCCAAAAGCCAGGAATCCCAAAAGAAAAAGGTCAGCATGCACTTCATAAGTGGGATGTCACACACACACACACACACACACAAAATACAGTCTCCTACCACACATTCTCTATTTTTTCATGGCTCTGTTTCAGTCATGCTGCCCCAGATCTGTTCTATAAATATTTCTCTCAAAGGACCACACGTAAAAACCAAAACAGAACCAAATCCACCTCCAACATCCTTCTTAGTTAGCATTTTAGAAGCCCACTACTACATTGTTAGTACTCAAGAACATGGCATGCTGTAATCAGTATGGTCTGATCTGCTGGCAAAGCTGATGCTAAGGAGGCAGAGAGGAAGACACAACTGTAAAAAGAAGGAGCACTGCTGCATTTGTAGTGCTCAGCATCATCAAAGCAGCTGTTTAGATCAACCAAAATCTACCTAATCATATATATGGTCTACGAGAGCAGTCAAAAGTGGGTACCTAGGGAAGAGTGTAAGAGTCAGGAAAGCACGCACGGTGCTTTCTCCAAAAGATCTCCTTGCCTCCAACCGTTTATGGCTCAGATTACCTGAACTGAAAGTGGTTTCTGCATATTCAGTAATCCTTAAAGGATTTCCATTCTGTTAATTTTTCAAGCCTCCACCTCAAACACACATTCAGAGCTGAACAGAATGATGTTTCATGTGAAAAAAAAAAAAAGCTCTCATAACAGCAAAGTAACAGACGTTATCAATTAAGGATATACTCAAGAAAAACATTCTCAGGAATGGGTTTTTTTTTTGTTTGTTTGTTTTTTGTTTTGTTTTTTGAAATGAAGCCAAGTTCTAAATCTGGAGAAAAAACTCTCACAAACTAATCTGCTTCTATAGGTCTCAATTCTTCTTTAGGCTTTTCCCATAGCTTTACTTAGTGCTCAGTTTGCTCCCATGATTGTTTCTTCTCAAAGCTGTGGTCATTCAGCAACTTCAGCATTAGTCAGGTTGCACTCAATCTGCCCTAAGGTGGATCTCAGTCCATTACTTGCCAGAAAGCACAACCTGAACGTCCCCATTAGTTCAAAAGGGAGGATTGCATATACTAGTGTCACAATGCTGTATCAATAAACAGAAAGCAAATGCTAAGAAGCATTTGTTCTTCTCCTCCTCAGAGAGGAATGACTGTCATCATCTGATCCTCCTCACTGAAAGGTAAAGGCTGATACTTCTCCCAGTCTTCACAAGACAGTTTTGGCTGAAATATTCCTATTCTCATATCCTGCAGGCATGGCCTTCCTATCCTATTCTTATTCCTATTCCAAAAATAATCATTATGGAGTGGGCAAGGTTTTCCTTCTGTTACAACTGATTCAACATTGTAACACTAGATGTCAAAAGAAGGAGCCAAATGAGTGCTTATCTATCTTTGACGCAACAAACTTAAGACAGCATGTGTTAAATAAAGCAATCTACACTCTTGTGAAAGCACGAAAGCAGCAAAATGGCCACCATCGCTCTTTTCAAATGTGCTTTATGCAGTCGGGCCTTCCTACTAATCACAAACAGATTAAGCCAACATGATCTCATTCACAGCGCCCTTTGGCCTTATTAGGTAAGGAAAAGGCACGGACATTGGGGTTAACAGCTTCCAACATGACACACCCTCCCCAGCCAAACCAGAAACATACAGATACTCTGCGATACACTTGAGGTTTCCTTTGGGCCATCTTCTGGTACGTCAGAGGAAGACATTGGATCTGCAGCAGCCTGTATGAAACAAATTCAAAAGGAAGCTGGAAATTATAACGAAATGCTTTAATGCATCTTTGCTCTTGCGGGTTTGCTTGATTTGAGCCTACGTGCAATATTCAAGCAACTAGATAATTAAAGCAGTGTCAACAGTGCAAAACATCCGTGGCTTTACAACTGACGAGAGACGATAACTTACACCTGACACAAAGTTAAAGAATGTCTGACTTTGGAAGAAACCAGACAGATTTACAGTAACCCTAATGGTGATATAAAGATTTCTGTGTTGGAAACCAAAACGTGCACTGATTATTCCACTTTTAGGACAGCATATTTCTTTTAACTACAAGTAGTCAGCATTAATTTCGTCATTCTTGACAGACTAATAGCTCTCAAGTATACACAGGTCCATTCGTGAAGAGTCTGCCCAGATATTTCATACTGTTAGGGTAAGTTAATGCACAGCAGGCAGACTCAGCCTTACAAAATCTGGGCATATACTGACTTTCATATGCAGCAGAAATCAGTCAGAAGGATGTGAAATTAAGTGTTTCCATGTTTTTGCCCGCTAAAGGATGAGAAGGCATGGAGAAGATTTCCAAAGACTGTCTATAAAATATTATCACTCCAAGTATATATCATAGCTTTCACTTGAGAAAGCATTCTTACTTGTAACTAGCATGCAGTTTTAAAAACCCTTTCATAAAATTCAAACAATTTACTCTGTGCCATCCAAGCTGGAAAAACAGCTGGTAAAAATGAAGGCTTAAGGACTCAGAACACTCAACCATAAGCCACTTTTAGGCACCTATATTAATTCTAAGCTCAATCAGGATGATTACTGGGAGAATTTGAAGTTATTTAACAACACTAAGTCAAATAGTTAGAAAGGATGTGAATCCATAATCATTTAAGTACTTTCCAAACAAAAGGCAATATCAAAGTCAGCAAGCAGGTGGCCAAACTCTCCTGAAGGATGGCAGCTTTTTAGCTAGTGACCAACATCATTAAACTTCCTACTTAACCTGGCAAGCTTTAAACAGGACTGTGCAAAGCACATACCATTGCTAAGAGTTTCAACAAGAGTAATTTCTTCTCACACTCCATTGTTTCAGACAGCAATTTTTAGATAATAAATCTTATGTGCATTACTGTGGCCCCACTGAAGGTAAGGCAAAATTTATTACTGCATTTCCTGGAGTAAGACCAAGAAGTACAATGGGTCTACAGTACTAAGCTGACAGCATTTGCAACAACACACCATCCTCTCACTGCAAGGCAGTGCCTGTTCATGGACAACAGCAAAGTGGAATGGTGCTGCAAATTGGAATTACACTCTCAGATTTAATTAAACATCAGCTCAGCTTTTGATCACAACATATGGCCTGACTACTGTTTGCATACCTCAATCTAGTCACAAAAACATTTTGGGAGATACTTCAGTGTAACAGAGAATTAGTTCTGTCACTTCTGCTGGCTTTATTATTGTAACGAGCCTGCTTTCCACTCTCTCCTCCCCCCACCCCCTCCTTTTTTTGTTTTTTAAAAAGTTAACAAGACACAGAACACGTGAACCAACACTTCCTAGCAAAAAGTTCAACTAAACTTCCCTTATTGCACTGGAAAAATATACAAAAGAATAAAAGGAATGGAACTAAGAACAAAAAAAACATCAGAGCTTAATTTGGCAAGGTACATAAACTATGTACAGTGGAAATCATTCATATATGAAGGCTGTTCCGAAAGTTATGCCTCCTATTTTGTGATGTTGGCTCATGACATCATAGGTGGATTTGGTGATATGGCAGTAGAGGTTGAACCTTCCTGCCAATATTCCGTTGGCAGAATAACTTTGTTGCCACATACAGCAGCAGTCAGACAAATGGCATCTGACCTGCAAATGTGTGTGAAGAAAAGGTGTGACAATGAATTCCTCCATGTGGAAAAAACAGCACTCACTGACATTCATCACTGCTTGCTGAGCTACAGACCAAACAGTGGATGTGAGCTCAGCCAGGTGGCAGGTGGTGCATTTCAGCAGTGGGTCACCTCCACTGTGCAGGTTTTTATAAGCGTGGCATGCAGGCTCTTGTTCATCACTGGTTAAAAGGCGCAGCAAATGGTGGTGACTATGTTGAAAAATAGTGTTTTGTAGCTGAGCATTTGCTCTAGATGTGGCAAAGCAATAGCAATGAGCCCTTCACTCCTCCGGTTTTAAAGGGGTGTCATGTTTGTAGCCCTGGTACCCGACTTTGCAGATTTTCCCTATGAAAGAATAGAGCTAACTTAGAATCTCAGCCTTTCCTTCCATTACACTGAGAAGAAAACCTTCAACTCCAATTCCTACCTCAGGCTGTTGCTCCTCTTGCATCCCTGGAATGTAGGCTTAATTTTCACCAATCTCACAAGAACTGCAAAAAGTAAAAGGAATGGATGAGAATCATAAATTGATTACAAAACCCATAACATTCATTGTTATGAATTCTCCTGTACCAAGAGAAGGGCTGGAAACAGAAGCAGCTCTACAAACACTTTGACAGAAGCTGTAGAAATAAGAACAACAAACTTAACATGTTCAAACGTCACCTTTTCAACTCTGCAGGAAAAAAAAGTCACCACAACGTCAGCAGGGTAAAGCTGCCTTGTCTCATTAATCCAATTTTTGAATTGGCTCTAAAGCCAGAACATAGCCTTTGTTTTCCACACATTCTGAGAATATGTGGAACAAGAACAAATTTCATGGGAACTCTGAACTTTTTTTTCTTATATTCTGCAAAATTGCTCTTTTCATCCAGTTCATTCATAAGCAGTCTAAAATACAGCGGCTGTCAAAAAGGTTTCAGTAATAGCAAAAATCTTGCTCAACTAGGTTAGTAGCTCTATGTCATCCAAATGAGGTATGATTTTAAGATAATTTAATGTAAATTTTTGAAATTGTCTGCATTTCATCACAGCAAGGGACAGAAAAGCTGTCTCAGTCTTAATAATCAACTAGGGAAACAGACACATTATCTGGTCAGTGTCACGTTATCACATACAAGTTCACAAATATGTCAGGGCCAGGACATCAGAAAAGGCACATTTATGTGAAAAAGCTGGGAAGTGGGTTTACAGATCTTTGGTTTCCATTATTTGTTTCCATTCTGCTTTTTCTGCTTTAAGACTCATTCTCCTGCACGTATTCTCCAAGTTCAGAAGTTATCCCTGAAGCCAGCAAAGCTCTACGACTTGACCGATAGCACCCTAAGGGGATTGCACAAGATGCTGAACTTGTGATTCATTCTGCTTATTCTCACTATGATCCCCACTAAACAGCAAAGCACTTGCAGAAGAAAAAAAAGAAAGTAAGGTATTTTGGGTTACCTCCCTCTGACCCATTCTGTACATGCCAACAGTGTTGTTACACCACAGAGAAGTTTTACTGCTTGTGTTGGGCAGCTCTGCACACACTGGAGACACCTTGCTAGGTTTTATCAGATTTCCCCCTTCCCTCATCCCTCTGCCTGAGTAGGCAATGAGCAATGACACTGCTCAAGACATCTTGTTCTTCCCCCGACACATGCATCTCAGACACTGTCAGGCAGACAGCAATTGTGACCCCTTATCTGCCCAACACATTTCAAGCCCTGCTGCCAAGGGACACGTTTGGTTCCTGCCCCACTGGGAGGAAAGCTGCTGGGGCCTGGTGGCTGCTTGCATGCAGCAATGGTAGAAAAGATTCCCCTCTGCCAAATGCAAGATTTTCCTGAGTTTGATCAGCACTCTGCCCTGGTTTCCAGCAAGTTTTTGAAGCGAGTTGTACTGCTTTCTAGCTTTGCTTAAAAGACATTTCTATAAAAAGAGTGCTTGGCTGAGCAGCAAGCAGCACGCACGTGTAATTTGGGCAGCTGGCACCTCTCCCTCTGCGTGGTATGGAGCGGCTCCAGCCATTCACGCTTTGGCACTGCCTGTGCTCATGGCCCAGCAAACAGGAGGGGACAGCTGTGGGGCAGGTGAGACAAACTCCACACAACCAAGAGCCTGGATTCTGCCACTCTTCGGAGCGAAAGCTCCATGAAGGTAAAACTGCGACCCTGCCTTTTCCTTTCTAAGGGGTCAAGTGCAAAAAAGCCAAGTGTCAGAGCAAGCTGGAAGGGTAAGTGAAGCCAAGTAGCACTTCTGTGCTACACAGTTTTCAAGATGTCTGTGCAAGCCCAGCCAAGCGGCCCTGGGCAGACACACAGCCCAGCGACAGTCCAGCCAGGGCTCCTGGTGGCACAGCAGCCCGTCCTCACGCTGTCCTCCCTCAGCACGACCAAGCCAGGCTGGAAATACCCCACTTCCCCTCCCCATGGCCTTTCAAGCTCAGGTGAACAAATACCTGCACAAACAGCTGAGGCAGCAAAGCTGAAGGGACTGTATGGAGCAGGCATGTGAAGTCAACACTGTTCTCTTAAAGAAAAAACAAACACACCACACAACGTGTTCGGCTACATCACTTCAGGCTGCACTTTGAAATTCAGCTCTGAAGTTTAAATTGAATAAAGCGCGTTTTTCTGGCAGTAGAGCTTAAACACAAACTGCAGTTCTAGGCTCAGCTGAAGGTCTGCCTGGGTTTGAAAACATGTCTCTTATCGACAGGAGTGCTGTTAAAAATAGTAATCTGAAAGTTTCAGTTAAAGAGCAAAGTTCTAGACAGAAGCACCCAGTGATTTTCCATCCACTAAGTGACATTTTAGAAAGCTTTACCCCCTTCTCACCACAGGGTGAGTGATGTGTACAATACTGGAAAGAACGCTTCTCTGAAGTTTGCTTGTGAAAATAAGTACTCTGCATTTTTAACCTGAGACATGCCATCTTCAGAGGAATCAAAGGTGGTCAGCACAGCTCCCAGCTCCAGCAAAGCAGGACTCCAGACTCTGCAAAGACCCCATGGCACAACAACATGAGCATGAGACAACCTGCTGCTGCTGTCTTCCAGATGGTCCTTCAGTGCTTAGGTCTGCTCTTCCACCAGAAGTACAGCTTCCATGAAGACCCATTTCTGAATCTCCCCCACACACTTAGGAATTCAGATTATTCAATCTTATTAAGAAAATCCTTGCAACTGGCTGGCAACAGCAAACTGAACAACTGCCACGAAAACTTGAATGCATTCAAGCTCTTGCTTAGTGCAAGCAAGAACAGGCACAAAACACTTCAATACCAGGGGAACAGCTGGTCAGTGTCCTCCACAACACAGGGGAAAAGATGTAAGTTCTAGCAACTGCTCAGGGATCTTGGAATCCAGGCTGACCTCACTCATCCATGTGGAAAATTCATCACCTCTGCATATCTATGTACATCTTCAAAGATATCTGCATCCCACAATATTTGAAATGTTAATCTTGAAACCTCTGAGAAAGGACTACATGTTCTTTGCTGTTATACAGATAGGGAACTGAAGCATGTGAATCTGCAAGCACTTCCTCCCACTGTGTCCAATGGCAAGACAAAAGGTGCTGATTCAGATCAAAGCCCAGCCAATGTGGGTAACAAAGCCGTAAGTCTGTCAAATCAAGCTCTGTACTTGCTAACCTGTAGGTGAATGTTAAACAAACCTGGCAGGGAGGTTGGAGTTTTGCTCATTAGGAGGGATATCTGCACAGCATTGCCTCTGTGAAAAAAGGGTCACTGAAGATGAGGGGGAGGGGAGTGGAAGGGCTGTAGAAGAGGATGTGGGCAAAACCTGCCAGGGAACAGAGGGAAATTGAACCACAAGATGTAAAGCCATAGGCAAAATAAGCTGTTTGGACAGTTCTTTACCATGATCTGTAATACGCACACTGCTACATCTCATTACCTCAAGTTCCTCTGGTTACCATGGGATTTGGCAGAAACATGCAAAGCTGACTGAAATCTTCTCTTCCAGCTACTTCACAGGCCATTAAGAGGTCCCCACAGTTTAAGTTATGCACTGAAAATGTGAACTAAGATAGTGCATTTCTTTCAGACAAAATGGGAGATGGAGAGAGATTCTAGACGCGAGACAGCAAGTAATTGTCTTGCTCTTATCTACCAGAGACTCCCTCACCCTGGGACACAGCCTTCCTGCTGGCAGCACTGCCGGGAGCTCCTGGAGCCAGAAGAAACAAGACAGAGCCTGATCTGGTGCTTTTCAACCAGCAAGTCTGGGTTTTGCCTCCACTGTTTTTCCTGAGAGCTCTACTTGACAACTGAATACCTGATTCAATCTTTTTTTTTTTTTTTTTTTAAACCCTAGGGGCCTCCATTCACCAGGTACTTTAAAAAACCATTCTTCATGTATACACCTATGAGCAGACAAAGCCCTTCACTCAAGTCTGAAGATGTCTAGGCACCACTACAGTAATGTTTGAGAACACCTCCTGAAATCAACACCTTGGCAGGCACCGATTCCTACTGAGGCCTTCTCCTTGTGGCAGCACAAGCAGGGTGGCCATTCACACAGACAGCAGCACCAGGGAGCAGGGTTGATGCTGCTCCCCTACACCTGGGGGATTACTTCTTCCTCCTTCCCACCCCAACTCAGGAAAGCTGTACAACATTCTCCAGCAGTGCCACTACTCCTCCTGTGCTGACAAAGGCACAGCGAGGAAGTGCTCCCTGCCACGCCATTTCACATCAACCCTCCAGCTCTCACCGGGTAAAACAGCTCCAGCAGAGCTTTGGGAAACCCACTGATGAACCACTGCTCACTGAGCAGCCTCAGCTGACAGAAGCGCTTCGGTTCTAGCTGCATATTTAGACACGTTAAACTCTTAGCCCTCAGTTTCAAAGAGACATAGGGTACACTCACGAACCAGGGGTGCTTTCACGATCATTTACAGGCTCTAGAACACAGGCTGCCATTAAAGAGCAAGTGCCCTGTCTCATTTTATTTCAATTTCTTACCCTGGTGAGAAAATTCAGACACAATACAGGGCAGAAAGTTGGTCCTTAAGGTGTCCTCCTGCTGAATGTCTCATCTACATTTGCCTCCTTCAGGCAGTGATTCAAGTGAATCAATCACAAAGCTTTTTTAAAAGCTCTCACATACCTCTATACAACAAGCTAGTCAGCTACTCTTTAAAAAGACTTTTATTGAATATTTTGTTCCTTCTGAGATAGACAGAATCAGAAACAGCATTTGTTTTCCTCAACTTGCTGACACTGCAAAAGGGAAAAAGTACTTCACAGCCTTATGTAGTTGTTCTGTATTGTCTGTGCTGCAGGGAGATTGTCAGAATAAGAACACTAAGAGCCACAGAACTTCTACAATTTGTTTCACACTTTATTGAAAGAGAAAGGCAACTCGTGTTTGGTTTTTCCTCCGCTTGAACAAATCTGTTTATACCACTGCTTTAAATGCTTCCAGTATTCAGTAGCATTGAGGAGGGTGGGCATCCACACCTCTCAATGTAGGGAACGTTAATCCTACAACCTATGACACGATATTATTACATGTGCTGCTTTGTTTTACATACCCAAACTAAGACATATGAATATCTAAGTACACCTATAGATCATACCTGTGGGAGATAAAGTTCAGAGCCTCCTGGAGCTTTCCAAGCTTTTCAGATTCGCAATGTGAATTTTCTGTTGTTTCTACCCGTGCTTCCAAAGAAAGCTGCCCTCCCTCTGCAGCTCTGGGCAGCACCTCCTCACAACACCCTACCAGCACAACTCAGCCCTGCCCAGAGGCACTGTGTGAAGTGCAGGGCTTGGGCTAAGGGCTGAACCCGCTTACGTAGCCAGCTGCCAAGTGACAGCGAATCAGTACACCTCGTACCTGCTATAACCAAGCAGAGCTGGCCTGTATGGGACTCCAACCGCAGGCACAGGCTCCTGACCAGACCTGCAACACAATATCCCTCACCAGAAGGCTTTTCTGCTCCTCAGACACAGCAGCACAAACATACTGACATCTAAACACTTGAAGTGTGCTGCCCTCCTTTCACAGCCTAAAGCTGCTGTTCCTCTAGCAATGGGATCTAGCCTGGCTCTATAGCCAGCATGCTTGATTCACAGCATGCACTGCATGGGCGTATCGCATTTGAATGCCACAACCCACCAACAAGACAACTACGCTCTCTCCCACTGACACACCACTGCACTTGTTACTGTCTGGAATGCCTACAAAGCACCTTCTACATCTCACGTTCATCCCTCTACAAAGGCTGAATCAATCAGTAGATACAGGCTTGTTTCAGTAGCGCCTGCTTCCGTTGCGGCAGATGAAGTATTTAAGATTGATGAGACACTTGCCAAGCTTATGTGCAGGAATCACAGTAGTGTTTACAAACAAACTAACGCTGGCTCCAAAGGGTGTCTCTTTTCTCTATTGATAGACCGCTCGTACTCAGAAAGATGCATCAGCAGGAATCTGACAGCCAAATAATGCAACAGCCACAAATGCAGGAATTGGAACTTATTTCAAAACCACCAAGGTGACCTGCTTGACATAGTGCACATATTTCTTTGGCACAACCCACGCCTTTGAAACTCAACTGAGCAACTGGTTCTGTGATCACAGATGGTTGGAGATCGCGGGTCTGGTTTCTCATGAATCAGAAGTTTATAAATTTCAGAATACAGATTCTACCCTTTGAGCATGAATGAGAAGTTCCTGCAAAATCATCCACCCAGATGCAGGCACTTGCACAGCAAAACCACTGTGCTTCTGCACACTTTAGAACTAAAATAAAGGAATGCAGCTGTGACTTATTTCAAAGGAGGTACTGGACTGGGACATTGATACATTGGACAAACTTTTATCTGATGTGCTGAGAACACAATCTATCATTCTTTATCCCTGAAAGAGAAGGCATTGTCATCTTTGTGTTTTCAGAAATGATAGCTATTGCACTGACTAGGGCTACTCACTGAACTGAGTGGATACGAGACAAGGTAGTCCATAATGCTTACGTGGAGTGGACTGAGCATGGACAACAGGATAAATCCATACAGCTTGAAGGGGCTATAAAGAGATTGCTGATTTAGAAAAATGGAGCAGAAAGACCAAAGCAGTGTAGGCCAAGTCTGGTCAGCTGCCCCAGAACTCATACCATCCCAGAGCCTACGCATTAACCCAAGTTAATTTTCCGTTTTATTCAGATATGAATCATCTGGATTCAGGGAAGATTTGGAACCAAAACTACCTTAACAGACTCTCCTATGATCAGCAGATTGAGATAAGATATCCATTCAGCACACCTCCTCCCTCCAGGCCATTCAAAACAGTCAATCAACCAAACAGTACTTTTGGTCCTGGGAAACTCTCAGCAAAGAGCAACAGAGAAGCTGCACAGCTTCTGCATGGACAGCTCTGGTAAGCCCCACAAGAAGCAGTGCTTTCACCCACTTCATTCATTACCTACACACAGCCAGCAAGGGAGGTGGGAAGTGAAGTTCTGCTACGGCCATCTGCAAAACAGCTGCACGAGCCTTCTCAAAGCCTGTGTTTTTGTCTACTCCCGTGTAGACACGTGCCAGTGGCTGTGTGCTGATGCACTCAGGAACTGGGTCCTAAGAATACTGGCAGACGCTATCATTCATTAATTTTATTATGAACACTTAAATGCCCTCCTTATGATGGTAAAATTGAGGTTTTGTAGAACAAAATTTTCCCAGCTGCCAAACACACTACTTATCAGTGCTCTTCTGCCTGACCCTTCCACCCCAGTCTCCAAACAGCAGTCAAGAACAAAGTGATGGACTCATTTCCAAAACGCTGAGGCGATCACAAAAGCTGAAAACACTGCTATGTGACACTCGCTCACACGGTAGCAACAAGGCAGGAGACACAACTCTCAATGCAGCAGGGAACTGGAGAACCAGCGTCAGGTTTCAGGACACCCAGACAAAGCACCAGGAATGCCTATTAATCCCAGCCCAGCAGCCCCAGAGGCAGGAGCCCCGCACCAACACCAGGAACACACAGCAACTAGGGAAGCCATCCTGCTGCTGCGCTGCTCACTGACTGCGTAAAGCAGCCTGAAGCCAGCCAGTAATTGAAAAACAGATACTCCCTCCAAAGATTATTGCTATTTCTGTTCCTATCTGCCACCCTCAAGAAGCAAAACCCCTCCCCTCAGCAATTCCTGACCCTGTTTCTTCACACGCAGGCCTTCCACCAGGAGCTATTTCACCATCCTGCTGAAGGATGGCTCCTGGTTGTGCAACACAAGGACTACAAATCCCAGTGAGGTACAACCCAGCCTCCCTGCACAGCACACAGGGAGAAAATGGTCTCTTGTTTCAACCTTTATCAGCATTTGCTGCAGCCCAGCTCTCGCTGCCTCTCACTCCCCTCCTGCACAGACACACACCTCTCGAGGCAGATGTGCAGTGCTATGCTACCCACACAGACAAGGTGTTCTGCAGACAGCCTGCAGGGCTGAAGTAGGAGACAGAACTCCTGGAGCTTCAGGGCTGTTTCCTGCAGCACGATATGTGGTGTCATCACCACGTCCCAGTTTGTATGTGCAGAGACGCTCAGTCCCTGCATCCCCCAGTGAATCCAATCACAATGCCTAGCACATCAACTGGAGGGGGAAGAAAGAAAAAGGAAGGAGGGGAAAGAAAAAACACACTCTGTAACCTAAATAAAATATATTATTAATATTATTGAGAAAGGGAAGAGTGTCACTGAACGTTTTCATATAATGTTAACTATTCTGGCTAACGCTGAAAGTTATCCATCTCAAAGTCATTTTGCAGACTGTGAATAAAAAGAAAAAAACCTAACACCCTACGAGTTTACAAGCCCTAGCATGTAAGTGCAGTACCACCTTGTTCACAGCACCTCAAATAGGAGCAGCCCTTCATGAAAACACTCAATAACTGAAGGTTTGACCTCAGATTTGTATCAGAAACCTATCTGCAGCCACCAGCCCAGTAACAGCCACCACTACCAGACCACACCAGTGAGATCACAGAATCACAGAATCACCCAGGTTGGAAGGGACCTCAAGGATCATGTAGTTCCAACCCCCCTGCCTAGCACGGCCACCAAACATACACATTTAGATCAGGTTGCCCAGGACCCCGTCCAACCTGGCCTTGAACACGTCCAGGGATGGGGCATCCACAACCTCCCTGGGCAGCCCGTTCCAGGGCCTAACCACTCTGGATCGCCCTGGGAGACAAAGGGTGCTCTGAGCAGCAACTGTGGCAGGTCAGGGGGAGCTGCAGGACTCCCCATTACAGCCAGTGAAGCACGGGCTGCGATGGCACATCAGACAGCTGCAGTCCCACACCACTCCAGTACATCTGCTCCATTCTGATCTCTGCCCTTCTCTCTTTTCTTCCCCCATTTTCTAGGGCTGCCCGAGATCTCTTTCGTCACTTTTGCTACGCAGCAAATAAGAACCTTCTTTTTTCTTTCTCAAAAGTGCTACTGAAAGAAAAAACAACAACACCCAGGTGAGTCTTCCAGAAATAAGATGCCAATACCAGTGTGCGCTATTCACAGCTGTGGTAGTGGCAGCAGCGATGTTTCATTATATTTACCACATGGAAGAGAGACTGCACTAATAGCTCCGACTCCCCTGCCACCGCGCTGAGTAATGTCTGAGCCTACAGCTACAGGGTGCCAGGCACCGCTGAGGCTGGCTGACAAACTCACAGCCAGCAACTCAAGTCACCAAAACCTGAAAGTCTGCAGCATGCCTCAAACAGCAGGGCGCAAAGGCCATGACCTAACCCAGCAGTTTCAGCTGACAAACTCACGTAGCTTAAGCCAATTTTCTTCCCCAGCTGCGTAAGGCTTACCGCCTTCCTGCGACACAGCAGTGCGAACCCTGAAACCTGACCACGTTCCCTGTTGCTTCTCTGTCGGTTTCCATGAGGGCGCACGGGCTGGAGAGCAGCGCCGGGCACCCACGCAGCGGGGGAAGCGAGGGCATTGCAGACCCGCTATCCAGGCCAGCAGGCACCCCTTGCCTCTCCTACGGCCACGCGGTGCTACCCAACAGAACCACTGCCCTCTTCCCGGGAGCCAGCCCCAAACCAGCACGTTCCCTCCCTGCACACCAGCACGCACCAGCACGCACCGGCAGGCAGGCAGGCAGGCACAGACCGCGCTCAGCACTCCTATTTTCCAGCCTAGGTTCACCGTAAGTCCGCAGGGGCGCAGCCCATATTTCACAGCCGCCGCGCGCACAGCGCTGACGACCCGACGAAGTCACGAGCTCCGAGAGAGGAGCCGAGAAGCGGCCATATCAGGGCACCGCCTCATCCCTGCCGCCCCGGGGCCGCCTCCCCCGGCCCGGCGCCCCGCTCCGCTCCCCGGACTCGCGGCCGCGCGGCAGCGGCCTGGCGCGGAGGCTGCCGGAGGGGTCCGGTGCGGCCTCCCCTCTACCCCCGCGCACCTGGAGGAAAGCCGCTCCGCCACCGCCCCTCCGCCTCCGGGCGCTGCCCCGCACCGGCTCGGCCCCAAAACGGCCCCGGCGTGGCGCGAGCGGACGCCGCGGCCGCCCCGGCGGCTCCGACACTCACCCTCTCGCTCGCGAGCTCGGTGCGAGCCGCCCGGAGGCGGCAGGACCGCGGCCGGCCGAGGCGCTGCGGGAGAAGGAGGCGGCGGCGCGGAGCTCCGGCACCGGGCGCGTCGGTCGGGCAACGTGCGGCATCAGTCATCGGCGCGGGGCGGGCCGGCGGCGCGCGGCACTCTGGGGGCTGCAGTCCGCCAGCGCTTCCGGCCCCGCGGCGGGAGGCGGCGGCGGAACCGGGCGGAGGACTACGGCTCCCAGGGAGCAGCTCCGCTCGGGCTCGGCCGGGGTGAGCGCCGCGCGACCGCGGTTTCGGGCAGCCCGGTCAGAGCTCGTCGCCGTGTGGGGCTCCGGCCGCGGTTCCCGCGTTGCGCCGCTGCGCGGGTCCGTCCGGCACCCCGTGAGCGGGGTCCGCTGCTGGGAGGAGGCACGCGGGGTGACGGGCGGCGCTCCCCCGGCAGCTCCCATCCCGTCTCCTGCCCCGGGCCGCCGGCTGCTGCCGGCCCTTCCGCGTGGGACTGCGGGAAGAAGCGCGGCGAGACGCGGCCGGAGCGTGGCTGGAAGCCCTGGAGAAGTCCGGCTCCGATTTGCGTCGCTCGGAAGAACCCGCGCCTTCCTGCGGCGCTGCCCTGGGCGCCCCTGCGCTTTGTCTTTCCCGGCGGCCTTTCCTCGGCTGCTGGCTGTTAATGCTTCACCCACAAAACCTGAACAAGCCGCGCCGCGCGATCTGTTTAAACGCAGCCTGTGCGTGAGGATGCTTCATATTCGCGTGTGGAGGCATACGCGTGTTTCATCAGTCACAAAAGCTTGGCTCGAGAAAGACATGTCAGGAGGTTACAGATGGTGATCATTTTATGAAGCTGTCTCTGCCCTGCACTCTGACAGGTCACAGCGAAACACTGCATCTGAGCACAAGTTTATCATCTAAGTATGGTTTGCCTGGAACAGATTAGAGATGCATTTTCTGGTCCTTTCTTAAATATCTGACTCTATGGACATGTCCTGGCCAGCGTTACTTTGGGACAGGGCTGAGGTCTGAAAGTACGTGGCACATGGAAATGAAGTGCTGACGTGTTGGGGCAGACGGGGCTCTCACTTCCCTTTTGGCATGGTGACAGTTCAACCTGATGTGCAGGCACAGATCAGGCAGTTGTGTGAAGGATGGCCTGGACTTTTAACATAATCATAGCCAGGTAAAGGTGTAAGATACGCATCCCTGCACTTCTGAAAAAATGCTATCCAGCATCTGTCATACAGGGAAGAGAACTTTGCTTTGGGCTTTTTTAATCTATTCACAGATGTCAAACACCTTTTTTTTCCAGAGCTGTGGGTGAAGACCACTAGAAAGATGGAGCACTGTGCAGTACAACAGCAGGTTGGTCACTGCTTTCAGGGACTGTGCCAGGTTTCTTGGCACCCTGGGGACTCCCTGCCCCAAGCACTGCCATTTCCAGGTGCACCTTTTCCCCACTAACTGCAGCTGCTTGTTTCTGAGCCTCATCGTGATCTGGCCTCCTACAGGGCTCAGCTTCACCACAAGCTTCCCCATCATGGGATCCTCCGATCGGCTGCCAGGAGGCAGGAAGCAGTTACATCACTGCCTAGCATTGATTAAGCAGCATGTGACACAACTCAGCAACCTGAACCTTAAGCCACATACCTGTAATAAGTCCTTACACAGCCAATCACATTTTATCCTCTCTCATTCTCATCTGTTTGACTTGAGCATGTACCAAGTATATGCTTAACCCTTTATCTGTAGTGCAGTGTGTTCGATTTCAGCTGTACATCTGAAGTGCTGGCATTTTTTCTGAGCTGTCCCTCCTGCCACAACACTACTCACGTTCTGAGCAAACACTGTGAGCCCTTAAATAGACTGCAGACATGTTCCCAAACTTCCCACTACTTCAGCTGCAAAGATCTGCTGATAACTTCTGGTTCAGAGCTGAGGATCACTGTCTTAGCCTGCAGAAAACACCTTGCCTGATCTGCTCTGGTTTGGCAATTCATCTGCTTGGGGGCATAGCATGAACCCTGGAAGCCTGCTTCTTCTCCAGTTCATGATGCTGCACCCTGATTGTGTCAACAGTATCAGCACTTTCACTGATAATTGCTTCAGGCTCTCCTTCCTCTGCTGGATCAGCAAGAGCTGAGGTAGCTGAACATGCCTTTACAAGGACCAAGCTAAGACGCAGGTCTCTGCGAATATGAAGCAATGCCATAGGAGTGCCTGTGCTGTTTCTGCCTGCACTGTGGTATACAACATTTCTCATAGATGAAGGAGCACAGAGATGGGAAGAAGTTTATGAGACAGAGGAGGCCTTGGTCCAGCTGCGGCCAGCAATCCCAGGGACCGGCAGGCGTGCTGGGGTGGTCTGAGGTGCCCTCATGCCAGAGCTCTGCAGTGAACCAGCTGGCACTGCTAACGGCTGAGAGCCGGAGCGTGCATGGCTGCAAATTGTGCTCTGGTCCATATTAGCCAAGATTTGTTGTAGTTGAATGCCCCGTTAATTTGCAATTACAAGGTGATCACTGGTGTCTGCTGACTGTCCTGCTGTAACACATACATTGGGGCTTTAAAAGTTTGCTTTTAATACTTAGTATATCTTCTTTGAATGTCATTGTTGCCATGGGATTACTTGGAGGCCAGGTGTGGATGCCCATAGTTAAGAGAGTTTGGCAGCTGTTTCACAGATTTCTCAGTGTTTCAACTCTACTTTAAATATATATATATATTTTAAACTGAAACAGCCTCACTGAATCAGGCACAGCACAGTACATTTGAGGTAATTTTATGAATGTGTGGAGAGTCAGAAAGGCTTCTGCACATAGGTATTTTCAGAAAAGGGTGCACATCTCTTCCTGCCCTCCCTCTTCTGTTCTTCACTACAACCACCCTGCTTCCCTATCCCTTCTCTCTCACCTTTCTCCCTCTCATCTCCTCTCCTTAGGAACCAGTAGCAGTGAGTATGGCATTAGCTGCAATTCTGTTGTCTTCTGTGTCCTCTGAACACAAGAGTATGAGACATTTGAATCAGCCCCAGGGCAGGCTGTGGGCAGCACTGGGTGGGCATTTGTCTCTCCGGTTCATAACGGGCTCTCAAGAACTTGCAGTAACAAAGGATTCACACAAAACAGTCCTGCTGTTAAAAATCCTTAGCACCAGGAAGTCGTTCAGGCACCCAACGCCGGGATGGAGGCACAGTATCCCTGCACTCCTTGCTGCAGGTATGAAGGCCAACCTGCCCCATGCTTTTGCAGCATACCTACCTGTTCAAACGTCCTCATGCCTTAAGACTCACCAGCCAACAGAAACCAAATTAACATTTACCTCCCGAGACACGACCTCTGGTCAGCAGCGGCGCGCTGGACCGGGCTGCGTGGCACGGCCAGGGTGTGGCACGGCCAGGGTTCAGCACACAAAAGTGGCTGCGCTGCTCCATGTCTCTCCCGTCACCCGCGGTGGCTCCGTTGTCCCCGGGCGGGGACCGGGTGCTGACGGGCTCGCGGGGCTGTGGCGCCCTCTGGCGGTCCCCTGGCGTCAGCGCTCCTCCGACTGCGCAGCGGCCCCGGTTCCCCTCGCTCCTTTCACACCCGCGCTTCTGTTACCGCTCAGAACGAGCGTCCTAAGGCCAGCTCTGAGGTACTTCATTCGCTGAGCTCAGCGGTATGGAGTGTATTTATGTTTCTCCAAAACAGAGGGCATCATCTGCACTGCAGGCAGTCTGCTGACAGGGAGATCAAAGAGCACTTTGCTGCTGGGAGGGATGCAGCCTGTTCATTCTTCACACAGAGGCCGGGGCAGGCAGACATTGCTGATAACCACATCAGAAGGTTGCCAGCCAGGCTCAGAGGGCAGCATGGTATCAGTGCACCAGTTTCTGAGGGCCATGACCCCCAGCAGTGCTGTCATACTCTCAGATTTGCTCCTTTAGCATAGCACTGGAGGCCGTGAAATGCTGCATGTGCCTAGTATTGCTCTGATAAAGCTGAGCTGGGAAATTGCATGAGCCACACTGCACAGTGGATTAGCTCAGCCTCTTCTGAGCTTCACAATTTAACCTTAACCCATTTACTGTGCTTGGGGCCAGCCCATCACTCACGGCCCTGTGAAGCGACACTGGAGGAAGCTGATGGCTGTAGGTAACCTGTTGGTACTCTAAGCCCAGGCCAACACAGGCAGGCATGCAGCCTGCTGTGTCCATATGGAACTGGATGGTGCTGAGGGGACCAAGGCCTACTGCCCCCTTGTTCTTCCTCTGCTTCTTCCTCTTCCTCTCCCTCTTCCCACTGAATTAACAGCAGACTGGTGCAGCACAGCACTGTGCAGCATAGAGTAAGCTTGGGTAAGAGATGCTGATAGCTGTGTCAGCACAGGGCTGTGTTCTGGATCATTTGTGCGGGAGGCACACGGAGCGAGCAGCGTTGGGCTGATATGACTGCCAGGCAGACGTGAGAGCAGCACTGGGCTTCCCTTCTCCAGGGACTGATGCCGCAGCCCAGGAGGTAAACCAAAGTTTCTGCTGCCTCACAGGGAAGGCGGGGAAAGCAGCAAACCAGGGACGTGCCCAGTGAGGGAGCCTAGGGTGGCACCAGTGAATGTTTCTGCTCACCAGACATAACCAGCAGTCCTATATTAGATCACATTAGAACATCTTCCAAAGTAGGCTTTGGAAGACAAAGAGAGACAATGGAGCCATTATGGACGGTCTTGTTCCTACACACAAACAATTAATCCACGCAGGGCTGTTTTCAAATAATAACAGTCTGGATTAGAGCCACAGAGCAGAAAAGTCTGGGCTAAAGCCAACTTGCAATCCTTAGCACACACTATTCTGCCTCAGATTTGAAAGCCATAGGACCTTATGAGAACCTTTTGGTGTAATCACACACTATATACATAAATGAGTTAAAGATAAATGCGGAGTTATGAATCGCTAAAAATCACTGCTCATGTCAATGTGAGATATGTGTACAAGGATTAAAAGGATGGGTCCAGAACTTTAATTCAAGGTTGTATTGAAAAGATGCAGCAATGGGGCTTTTCTGTTAAATTACTTTCTCCTCATGAGTGCACTGTTAGCCTTGCAATACGCACAAAGACCGACAGCTTGTCCTGCAACAAATTGAGCTGGGGAGTGAAAGAGCAGGGTGCTGCCTGCTCTCCCTTCCCCCCAGGGGAATGTTCAAAGCAAACAGTAATTTAATTTGGGGTAGATGGTGCAGTGGCTTCCCCATGTGCATAGTCACAGTGCTGCAATCAGCCTGCCTGGCTATCAGCTCTAAGGCTCTGCAAGTGAGTTAAGGTTGTACAGTATCAATGCTGTTAACACAGTGTTCTCCTAAACTGTGCCAGCTTTCAAGTCTCTAGTCCAAAACCATGGAAGTGCTATAAGGAGATGGCTGAAGTACTGTTTTTAAAGGAGGAAAATAGTGTGGGACCATTCTTGCTGGAAGTGTAGTCTATATATACATATATATGCATATATATTTCATACTCAGATAAATATCTGCCATGGACAATTTCAGCCCAGGGTAGTTAAAGACTAGTAACCTTAAAAGTGCACAAAAATTGTCTCAAGAAATGGGAAGTAGTCAGCAGTCTTTCCTATAAGAAAATCCTCATATTTGCTATCGTGCTGGTAAGTGTTTTATGCATATAGGCAAACAAGATCATTTCATGAATAGTGCAACAGACATTTTTTCAAAGAAAACTATAGTAAGAATGTTTAAGATTTTGCCATCCTAGGAGAGATAAACAAGATTCTTCATATCTGGGGTCATCAGAGGTGACAGGCAGGCTGACAATTTGCTGCCTTGATAAAGGCAATGATCCTCGTGTGATGCCCTGTTTGCATGTGGACTGTTTCCTCTAAATAATTCTTTCTGTGACCTTTACAAGAGGCAAGAGTGATGCTGGCTTGAGGACAGCACGCCACGTGACAATACAAGGAAGTTGTAAAAGTCCACAGATCTGGACCCCAAGGCTTGGAAAGTCTTCTGGTGTTCTAATGTTGCTGCTTTATAGGAACTCCATAACTGTTCAACTCAGCAAGGACAAAGGTTACAGTGACCCCAAGATAACAGTCTGTGCCCCATGGCATTCTTCAGCTATTCAGAACAGAGTGCATGGTCACACTGTCCTCTGCCTGTGATGGCATTATCTGTCAGAGCCTGGAAATGTGGCAGAAAGAATGTTGTCATAATTAGTACTGTGGTATTTGTTTAAGATAAGAAAACGGCTTTTAATGAAGTAAGGTATCATCAAAGCCAGCAAAACTGATGAAAAATTACACCAACCAAGTGAAAGGTAGGATTGATTTTTGCTGCTGCAGATCTTGGAAATCCCCCTTATCTGCAGAAATTCTTATTGAGAAGTGTAGGTAAGTAGTGTAGGCAAGTATTGTATGAATAATGATCTGCCAAGTACACCTAACTGCTGTCAAAATACACAATATATAAATCCCAATATCTGAAATACTTAATACCTTCCCAATCTAATTCAACAAGAGGAGATTGAGAATGAATAATAATATATTCAGATGTTTTTAAATTCAGACATAAAATTTGACAATGAGAGCTTGTCTTCTCTTCCTATTGCTCTCTGAAATAAAAAGCTTATTTTTTAATTCCTCTGACATGGTATGTTATCAGTCTTTCCCACCCATCTAGCCTGCATGCTATCTAGATACATCAGCATTGAAACATATCTGATGTTCAGCACATAAGCATAATTTTTTGGGGGGGGGCTAACTGGAAAGTGCACTGAATTTTCCTTGAGAATTGCCCAAGGCATGGGTCATGTTACCCTTTGGAACTCTTGTGAAGCTGCAGCTAAAATTACAGTTTGTCTTTTATTTTGAGGTTAAAAAACACATTAGATGTTAATTATTAATCCAGAGGAGCTCTGATCCTTGCTATTAATAGCAAAGTAGCTGATATATAATAAAGATTGTATACTTTAGCTTCTAAAATTAGTTCCATTTGAAAAACATACCACTGCTGCTATTACTATTTTTGTAAAGTACATTCCAAGAAACAGAAGGCTGCGTTCTGCCCTGGCATCACACTTGCTTCAGGCTAAGACATTTCCTGCTCAGATAGGCTGGCTAGCTGTAATTGCACCATTCTGTGGCTCTGGTCTGTGCAGACTGCGTATCACAGTCTGTGCTGCTGATAGCAGCAGTTGATCCCACATTTCCTCTCATATCAGGCGTTTGTGAAGGTGCCAGGTGTATGTGGTGATCTGTAACCTTGTAATTACCCAAAGACACTTGCAACTGGAAATGAGTTAACACGTTTCCTTCCCAGAGCTAATGAGAAGATCAAGGAGAAATTCTCTCTTCCTCCTCCATTTTCTTTCTTTATCCTGCCTGGGCTTGCACCAGACCCATGCTGCACAGCAGTCAATGGGAAGGAGTGAAAAGCTATGATTTCCCTCCCATTTCATTTACCTTTGAGTTAAGGTATCGTTCAGTTTTACATAAAAATCACTTCATTCACTTGATTCTGATAACTCTCCTCACACTGAGTACCCACTCTATTGAATTAAATGGTATCATATGTCCAAAATCAGACTTTAACATAAAGAAATGTTCTTGTGGTGCATTTACTGAGCTCTTAAGTATATCACAGGACAAGAAAATACCCATTAGTGGTTACATCAACAGTATGCTGCTGTAACATCAGCAGGATACTACGAGAGCATCACAGGCGTTCTTATTTTCCCCAAGATAAATGCAGCTCTGTGAATTGTGCCATGAAAATCTCATTCAGGTGCCCAAGAGAAGCCAACTTGTGAAGTCTGCTTTTCTTCCGAAATCTGTAAGTACTGGAAAAAAAGCTGGACTACCTCAGTGGATGACACCATCACAGCTGTCACAAGGCCTTTCTGGCACCTCATTTCCCCTTTAACAAAGCCAGTCAACTAGCACTGCTAGTTGACAAAACAAAACTAGAAAAGTTCTGAATTGCAGTTTCTCAGGCCCAAAGAACAGATTCAACTAGAAATACTAAGCAAACACCAGCCAGAATGTCACACTGCATGGCTCTTTCAGCCTTCCCACACAAAGTGTTATTTCACTTCCTTGCAGTAGCAAAAGAAGTTGAATTCAGGTCTCCCTATTTAAGGCAGGTGCTCACAACCCGAAGTTGCTGGAAAAAAAAGCAAAGGGTGGGGAAAGGACTTCTTTCCTCCTCTGCATTAGTTGCTAAACCAATTTGTCCTTGAGAAGACCTGCACAAACAGACTGCAGAGAGCATGGCAACAGGAAGAGCTGATTTTGGGTATCTCCTGAGACAGAGGAGAGAGCAGGATTCCAGTTTGCTACCCCAAGTGTAAAGGAACTCGTACAGAATATTGCACAGCTAGCAATATGAATCAGCATCCAAACCCAAATTGCCACTGGGAGTTGGGAGTGGAGTTTTCAGAATCTAAGTTGAGAAGTTGATACTTTCATCCCTTTTGTGAATTTAGCTGGTATTAGCAGCTACCCATGTAATTTCAAATCTAATTTATCACCAGCAATCTTCATTTTTCAAGGGAAATCTATGCATCCCCTTCAGATTAATTCTCTCTCCCAAGGAGGGAGCTCAAGCAGAAAGCCACGGAGAACACTATTAAGAGAAGTAAGCGCTGGGAGAGAAATAAGGAGTATTGTTGTGGAGAAAAGACAATTATCTTGAAATATATAAATCACAGCTCAGTTCAAGCAGGGTATATTCAGACTTTTCATGATTTACAGCACTCAAGACAGGCCTAAAACAAGGGAACACGTTTTCACAACAGTTCTGATTTCCAAAGGAGAATGAGAACTCTCAAACACCAAAAGTAAACTGTGAAGTGACTCCGATGTTCCTCTGTTTCTGAAGTTACTGCCCATACTGTTATAGCAGAAGCCCCAACTTCATAATCTTGCAGTGAAAAGGAAAATCCATGCTTCAAGCAGACTGTTTCTCTGTGCCAAATAGTGTTGCAAAATGCAGCCTGATGAGATCTCTGCTATCACTCACACATCTCACAGACTCACTGTTTGGCAGCTTTCTTCCTGCTGGTTCATAACAGTTTTCCCTAAGATACACTAGTTTGCACTGCCCAAGGTCAATCTCACCAAATATGCTGCCTGAATTTATAACCACTCTTTGATAACTGGCACTGCTGCTCTCACTATTTGGGGGGGCATCTCTGAGCCCACAGCACTTTGCAGTCCAAGATTCCATGTAAAGGAGTATCACTTCTATTTTATTAAACTGTCAGTCCATATAGCACATGCAATATCACAAACATTTGTTCCACAAATAATTTTTTACGAGATTTTTAAAGTTTGCTTACTGAGATGCAGATTCTGTCAGTCTGACAAATCAAGCAATTCTATTATCATTATTTTTTATAACTGAAGCTGCTTCATCATACACTCATGGAGCTCAGTCCTGCTTCTTTTACCTACCCAAACAGTTCCAGTGGCATAGCTTATGAGAATGTTAAGAATTTGGCCCCGTATACCCATTTAACCCTATTTTTAAAAAGCACTGACATCTGCCATCTTCTAACCTGTAATGGCTAACATGATTTCTGGAGGGTGTTCAGCACTTATGTGTCAGTGAAAATAACAGTCAGTACGCATTAAATATTCATAATAGCACCAATAGATCACAAAACTTCTTTAAGGAGTCACTTAGATTTCCAAGAGGAGCCTGGGTGGTGACAGATCTGATCACACGTCCTGCACTTTGACTGTTCCTACATGGCACAATGCACCCTAAGATATCTCACCCTGTCTAGCTGCTTTCACTATAAGGAAAATTAATAACAAAAGCATTTTAGCTGCTTTTTTTTTTACTATGGTTCTCTAATCTTCAGATCTTCAAAGCAGACACAAACTCTCTAGTCTGCCCCACAGAGAAGGGGCTGTAGCCCCTCACTAGGACTGTCCAACATAGCCAGTGCAGCCTTACTACAGGTTTCAGCTGTCTGCAGTGCAAGACCTAGTTCTGATAGCAGCAGCTCTGAGAAACTTCTGAAAAAAATAAGTAGTGAGAAAGAACTGCAGAGAGAAAAGTACACAGAGTCATGTGAGATAAGAAAAAAAATAATGCAGTGGGTTATGCTGAAACGTGGATAGCTTACAGTTCAAGGATTCAAAAGGAAAAAACACTGATATTAAAATGTGTAAAATCCTAAGAGAATAAAACAAGCGGCCGGAGGACGGCAACTCTGCAACAACCAGCCCATTCCAAGGACGGCAAAGACATTTCCCTGCATGACTGACACCTGGTGGGCCAACAGAGACCTGCTGCTTCACAGGAAAGCCTCTGCACGAAATGTCACCTTCAGAGCCTCCCAACTCAGAATCATAAAAACATGGGGGGTTGGAAAAGACCACTGTGATCATCAAGTCCAGTCACCGACCCATCACCACCACTCCCACTAACCATGTCCCTCGGTGCCACATCTGCATTTTCTTGAACACTTCCAGTGATGGTGACTCTACCACCTCCTGGGGCAGCCCGCTCCAATGCATTACCACTCCTTCTGACAACAAATTTTCTCCAACTTGATAGGTTTCCTTTAGGTGTGAAACTGTAAAAACCATGAACTTTTAACTACTGGTTATCAAATGCCAGACCAGACAACCTCTAGTTTGTCGTAAACTTTTATTCCTCACTGAGGACATTAGCCACATGATTTAGTGCTGAAGTGAGTAATGAAATGCAATATACTGTGGGATACTTTCGGAGCAGGGAATCATCATTTCTGAATCATCTTGATGTAAAGATCTTGGATACTGCTGAGAAGACCTGAGAATCAAAGGAAGTAGCTCAGATCTGCCAAGCAACTGATGGAGAGTTCATTGCCAAAAAAAGCAAGAGGAGAATCTGTAAATGCAGGAATTATAAGGCCCCTGCTACTTAAATTATTGAGGCCACTAATTAAGAATACATTAGTGATAATTATGCTGCATTGATGCCTTGACAACTGTAACTTTCTGATGGAATGTGGTAAACTGACATAAAAGGCACCTCCTTTCTTCCCTCTCTGTAACAGAAAGAAACTAACAGAAAGCTTTTCTCTAACTTTCACACAAAGATTACAGTCAGAACACAATTAAACCCAAGAAGACAGTACTGAAGGAGTTGATAAAGATACGAGCAACAGGGTTTTCAGACCTAAATTCTCCATGTGATTTCAGTATACACAAATGAAGAACCTCCATTTTACTTCAAGTTATATGAGGGAAACTTGACTGTCTCAGGATGAGACCTTGGAGGAATAAAGAAGAGACTGGCAGCTTGAAGCACACAGTGATCCCGCAAACTGCACAGCTTACAGATCCTTCACCAGCTTGTGAAACCTTAATAAGCACTTTATTAGAAAATTTCTTTAAAATTATTATTTTTTTAAGCAATGCAAACATTTATGGCAGTCTGATAGCATTGTCAGTATATAACAAAACCCATTTCTCAAACTGCTGAAGACATACGAAGGTCAGCTTTGTGTTGAGGTGGCTTTGAGTCATTTCTGTTCGCAGAAGATGGAATCTTACACCGAGGAGAACTACGTACCTCTCACAGTGTTGACAAGAAGTGCTAAAGAGACATCAGTCACTCAGTGCAAATAGCAGCGGGGAGGCGACTGCTATCACTGCTGGCTACTCTGCTTCCTTTACTGCTTCCCATCTGACATTTCTTATCTGGCACGTAGGAGATTTTCTTTATCCATGAGGCTGCACTGCAGAGCTGGTGTACACTGTAGCTGGTGACCTCGCATGGGCCGCCTGTACCACAGCACTCAAGCACATTCTCCACGGGCATTTTATGCCCTTCCTGGAGCTCAGCGTGACGGTGGGGAAAATCAGGTGAGTATTTAACAGGGCTGGAAAATAATTTCCAACCGGGCAAACCGAGACGGATGAACGACTACGGACCGCACCGTCAGTAAGCGTTCGAGTGCCCATTTTGAGACTTATTTCTTTCAAGCGTCCTCCCACAGCGCGTTAACGCAGGAACGCCTCAGCGCCTCAGCGGTGCGGCGGGCAGGACCCCGCGTGAGGGGAAGGGCGCTCCGCGCAGCCCCGCGCTCCGCCCGCCGAAGCCCCGCAGCGCCGCCAAACGCCGCGGGCGGCCGCGCCCCCGCGCCAGGCACTGAAAAAGGCCGGAGCGCGGAGCGGCGCCGCTCACAGCCCGCCCGCCGCCGGCCGAAGGTCGCGGCCCCTCAGCGACGCCATGACCGTGCTGAAGCTGTCCCTCGTGGCTTTCAGCTTCGTCTTCTGGGCGGCGGGGCTGACCATGCTCGTCGTCGGCCTCTGGGCCGAGGTGCGGCTGGGGGGCTACGTGGCGCTGTCGGCCGGCGACACCCCCGGCGCCCCCGCCATCCTCCTGGCCACCGGCACCGCCGTCATGGTCTGGGCCTTCCTGGGCTGCTTCGGCGCCGCCGTCGAGCACCGCGGCCTCCTGCGCACCTACGGCGCCTTCCTGGCGGCCGTGCTGTTGGCCGCGCTGACCGCGGGGCTCTCGGCGCTCGTGTACCGCCAGGACATCGCGCGGGGCTTCCGGGAGGGGCTGCGCCAGGCCGTGAGCGCTTACGGCGAGGACGAAGGGAAGGCGGACGCCCTGGACGCTTTGCAGCGCGCGTTGGGCTGCTGCGGTGTGGAGAGCTACCGGGACTGGCTCGCCTCGCCCTGGGCGCTCCAGCAGAACGCCTCGGTGCCGCTCAGCTGCTGCCGGGCCCGGCGGGGCTGCCCGCTCAGCCCGGCCGGCGCACGCGGCTTGCACCCGGAGGGCTGCTTCGGCAAGGTCTCGGCCTTTGTCAGCAGCAACATGTTCTGTGTTGCCACCGCTGCCCTGGGGCTGGCGGTGCTGCAGGTCGTCGGCATCGTGCTGGCGTGCCTGATGGCTGCCCGCGTCCCTGCTCGCGTTAGCGCCCCGCACTGAGACCTCCCCAGGTCTGGCCCTTGTCACCTCCTGCTCCCTTCCTGCCCCTGGATCTGGGAGATCTGAGTGCACCCCATCTGGAAGACCTCTTCATCATCCCCATTTCACCCTTCCTCATGGTCTGTTCCTCTGCTGCAGCCTGTGTCGGATATGACAACACCACAGGTATCTCCACGGCCCCTTGGAGCTACCTCCTATCCTGGCTGTGTCCCTGTGCGACAGCAGGTTTCCACTTCCCTCCGGAGCCTCTGGGCACAGAGTGGAGAGTGACAGCGTGGACAGACATCACCCTGTTGGGTCAGATGGAAGCTGGGTGACAGCTGAGCAGGTGTCTGGGTGATGTGAACAGACAGAGACTGAAATGGAAGCAGGAAAGAGGAGAAGGCCTGTGGGAGCAATGCAGACATCTCAGCATTTTATTGTGTGCATGTTCTGAGACCAGGAGCTGCTGGAAGATCAGTGTCACTGGAATACTGGAGTGCACAAATGGCATGTGGGGTCTGGGTAGGTCTGGGGACAGCCTCTGAGGGCTGCTTGTGCTCCCTGTAGCATGGACCACACCACCGTGCTTCACTCTAGTGAGTTCCTTGCAAAGATGTCCAGGTCTAGACATTTCCAGCCTAGGAATTATGAACGTAGCTAGCAAACCTGCAGAGAATTAGGTAAATGCCAACAAATGATAGCTGGAAAGGAAATCGTTAGTAACAGCTTGGGAGGGGAGAGTGGAGTTTCCCAGGGCAAAGGGATTTAGCAGGAGGGCCCAAGTAAAGAATGCACAGGAATGGAGAGTGAGAAAAACTAGACTTCATAGAAGTAGGCTTCTGGGATTTTATGACAATGTTCCTGGGATGAAGCCAGGGCAAAACTTGTATTTAACTCCCAAAGATTCTGATTTTAGGTATTTTCACTATTTGTGAATTTAAAAATATCTGGAAATGCCACTATTTCTGTCTTTTGTGGTAACAAAGCCCTTTTCTTGCTCTCTGCCTGTTTCCTTTTGTTTGAAAGAGGGACTGATTGGTCAGTTCTGTGATGAATTTGTCCAGTCTGTAGAACTGTAATTGTTTCTGACCTGGTGACAGTACTGTAATTTGGCCTGTTAATGACAGCCTCCCACCACATGAACTGCTATCATAAAGGTGCAATAGTTCTGTAGAGCAAAGCAAGCTGATGGTAGGGACTGTTGAAAAATGGTGCTTTATGGGTGAGAATTTGCTATGTCAAACAGTGTTATTTTGCTGTTTGTATCTGTTGTATTTTCCATGGAAATAAATAGGAGGCAGTACTTTCGGAGAGACCTGCACACAAGCAAAATTCTGCAAGGACCAGGGAATATCCAGTACTCTCGAGTGTTGCAGACTGCTTTTGCTGCTGGAGTCAGCAGTCCTCAGAGTCAGTTCTCTTGATCAAAGAATACAAGATCAAAAATATAAAAAGAGAAATTGGGTTCTGTCCTGATGATTTATGTGTTTAACAGTGTTAGGAGGAGTAAGATGCCCTCATCAGGAAGGTTTTCAGGGCTGTGCCTGAGTCACAGAGGTCTGTAGTATGCCTTTTGGGTGGGCCGTTCTAGTCAGCACGGATGGATGGAGCTTACAGGTGTGGGTTAACAGTTATGTTGTGCCTGAGCGTTAGTCGTGGTTTTGTGTACCTTCCAATTGCTCAGCTGTCAGGTGGCTATATTAAGTAGCATGATAATCAGGTTCCAGGTAATGAGTGCAATGTAAACAGGCTTCTTAGCCATTTGACAGTTCATCTGCATAGATGAACTCTGGAAATGTGCTGGGAATTTCTCTTTTTAGAGCAAAAGTTTCATTCTTTTTTTTTTTCTGAATTGTTTCTTGTTTTAAATAATTTAATTGCCATTGTTGTTTATGAATGTCCCTGTACTAACATGTTTTTGATGTTTTTTTGGAGCTAGGCACTAATGGAACTCTGCTGTTTTCTGAAAAATCACTGTCATTTTGTAAAGTCTTAGCAGTGTGCAAAAAGTGTAATTTGTATGAGGAATGGTACTTCAGAAATAAAGTAATGTTACAAGCAATGCAAGTCACTGTCTGAATCCAACTCAATACTTTGTGTGTGTCTCTGCGTCGTTCAAGTGCAAGAAAAATGAAGTGTACATTGAGATGCAAAGACAGAAGTATTTTTATTATTCAGAAAAATAAACAGTAAAGCAGAGATTATGGGGGATGTTGGCAAGGAACATGGAGTTGCCCTGTATTTATGAGCGCTGTCTTCACCTGAATCAGTAACCTTGGAAAGTTACAAGAATGTTGCTCAGGTCTTTTTTAGCACCACAGGTTGCTCAGTTATTTCTGATGTTGATCCAGATTGCATGGTAGGACAAGCAGCGAGCAATCGGAACGAAGGATGCTGCTGAAACCTGCTTGCTCTAAAAACTTGTGTTGATATCCCACTTCAGGGCATGTTTTGTTTTAAGCTGTTTAAAGAAGTTTGAAACAAATAGGAGTGATAGGGGCCAGCTTTTAAGCGAACCACTGCGTGTTTGTGTGGTGGCCAGGCCTGACTGTCAGGACATCACATTAATGTGATGAATAGCTGAAAATGGAAACCGCTCTACACGTGGTCTGCTCTCACTGGAGTACGAGAAACCTTGGCACGTGTTCACAGAAAGGTTACATATCATTGTAACACTGCAGACATCACAGAGTGGCTGTGAGGTCTCCTTGGCTGTTTATTGCTAGTTCAAGAATAATCAATCACAACATTAACTTTTGTAGATGAATGGGAGAAATGTCATTCTTTTCTAACTAACTCCCAGATGAGCAGATTCCCAGAAGCTGTTAGAGTTGTCTCAGTTTTTTCATGCTCAGTGACCAAATTTTAATTTAAAAAATGTTTTAGATTCAGTCTTATTTTTGTTCTGAATGGTCAGAACAGCTGTAAGTGGAAATGTTAAAGCGGAGGCCCCATTCAGGCCTTGATGCAGTATGCAGTTGTCTTCTGTCATCCTCTGAGCAATTACTTAGACTTTAAGAAAGCCCGATCCCATCTTTTACAACTACATTTGATCAATTAAAAAACATACCAAAATGGGGGCAAGCTGTGTTGCAAGTGTAGAAACAACAGTGCTGTTGTTTGGACCAACTGAGATTTAGGATTAGCAGTGATAAGATTAGGCCCCTGTTATGAAACAAGGACTGTTTCCTAACAGTGATCAAAAATACGACTAGCAAATTTCACGGCTGTTTTGATCTTTTGCCTTACATCAGTTGCTCAGTGTACTTGTGTATCACTGAGTTCCACTTCACAGATAGCTGAAATTAAAAATTAGCTTCTTAATGGACTGTGAACCTCAAAAAGAGGTGGTGTTCTTGGGTCTCTTTCTCATCACATCCTAAATTGTGTCTCAAACAGCTGACAAAAGAAAAGTTGGAAGAGGCCAATGTAATTTGCTGAGAAACCAGTGAAACTCTATGAAGCAGTAACAATATGAAAGAACATAATGTCTGCACACTATCAAGCAAGATTTAAGCACACATTTTCAGAAGCCTTAGATTTACTGATCAAATATGTGAGTTTGCACATAAACCACTGACAGAAAAAAAAAGGAGCTATTGAAGCATCATAATGTTCTGTCCACATGAGCTCTCATTTGCAGCAAACACTACTGCCTGTTGTTAATGATCTTAATCCATACAACAGAATTTAGTCGAGACTCTTATCTGGGCCACAGGATTAAAGTTATCAAAGTAAGCATTATTTATTATTATTACTATTTCAAATGTTCTAATTATTCTAGAAAGATTTTTTAGAGCAATTTCTGTGAAGCTTTGCTTCTCCCTTTCTCCTGTTGTGCTAATGTCTAGAGTTCACAGTAACACAGAATCACAGAATGGCCAGGGTTGGAAGGGACCTCAAGGATCATGAAGCTCCAACCCCCTGCCACACGCAGGGCCACCAAACTCCACGTTTAATGCTAAACCAGGCTGCCCAGGGCCCCATCCAACCTGGCCTTGAACACCTCCAAGGACGGGGCATCCACAACCTCTCTGGGCAGCCTGTTCCAGCACCTCACCACTCTCTGGGTAAAGAATTTCCCCCTGATGTCCGACCTAAATCTCCTCTCCCTCAACTTAAAACCATTTCCCTTTGTCCTGCAGATATCAACCCTTTCAAAGAGTTGATTCCCCTCCTGTTTGTAGGCTCCCTTTAGGTACTGAAAGGCTGCAATGAGGTCACCTTGCAGCCTTCTTTTCTCCAGGCTGAACAAGCCCAGCTCCCTCAGCCTGTCCTCATAGGGGAGCTGCTCCAGTCCCCTGATCATCTTTGTGGCTCTCCTCTGGACCCTCTCCAACAGCTCCCTGTCATTTTTGTACTGCGGGCTCCACACTTGGACACAGTACTCCAGATGGGGCCTCACAAGAGCAGAGTAGAGGGAGACAATCACCTCTCTGTCCCTGCTGGCCACCCCTCTTCTGATGGAGCCCAGTTGTTCTTAGGCCTCTTAGTACCCTTTGGTACCAGCATTTTAGAATGATAAGTTGTGCTCTGTAATAAAACCTCAGGAAAGGAATCTTTCCTGTTTAGTGTTCATCATTTCTGATAGGTCCAGTTCTTCCAGCTCACAAGGGATGGAGGGCAGGGAGTATCTCTGGTCAGTTCTAGGACTGACTGGTTGTCTTGGGATTGACAATATCTTGTCCTTAATACCCGTGTTAGTAACAATAGTCTTAATGATTTCTTACTATTCAGAGTGCATTTTCCATGGCCTTTCCTGTGCTTTTTGATTTCTTGACTTTAGACAGCGCTGTGTTGGGTTGCTGCTACCTTTTAGTAATTTACAGCTGACTAAAATGGTAGCATCGGGAAAATGTCCTCTGCAAGAAAGTGTTCTGCTTTCTGTGTTTTCAGCATTCCTAACACTTTATAAAGGAAATCTCTCTAGGTAACGCATGTCTTTTCTGTTGCTTTTAGATTTTGTTGTTGTTGTTTATTGAAATGATGATACTTCCACATGATAAAGATCCCTTTGTAGGACCAGAGCAGTGGTGTCCCTGCTGCTCATGCTGACCCCTGCTGTGCTGAAGGTACTTCTGTAGCAGCTCAGTGCTGCGAGAGGATTCTCTGAGCAGAATTTGGGGCTCATCAGCACTCCAGTTTCCTGAAACTGCTTTTTTGATACGCTGTTTTCCTGGATAACTGTGCTGGAGTCCTGTTCCTTGCCATAGCGTGCTTTTCTCCTCAGAACCTCCAGGCTGTGTTGTTCTTGCCAAGGAACTGCTGGAGGAGGTGGAGGCTGTCTGCATTGGCACCGTGAGTTTTGATGCAGAGTTCAGACAGATAATCATAAAAGGAAAACACGATTTCACAACTAAATATGCTTATCTCATGGCTAGAGACAGGTCTGTTCACTGAAGCTGGTGTAGAAAACAGCAGGCTGACTAGGCAAGAAGCACAATTCTGAAAACAGCTGCTCTACCTCTTTACAGGACATCTGTTTGTAGTTCTGGGCTGTAGTTCTCTATGACACTGTTGTCTCAGTAACTTGTTTCTGGAGCTGACTGACTTTGCCTTCAAATCCTGTCCTATTTTGATAACCCATGAAGAAGTTGCAAAACATCCCTCAAGTGTAGCATGTTCACACTTTCCTGTCTATTTTGCCTTTCCACATTTCTACTGCTTCTTTTCTTTTTCAGAGAGTGCTTTTTCTATAATGATCTCTCAGTTAGGTTTCAGCAGCCTTCTAGGTCCCTCAAACCAACTCCCCTTTCTTTTGCACAGCTTCCCACCCCAGGAGTCAGACAGTCTTTCCAGATCCCAGGTGCTGGTTGGACTGGTTTTTGAAAAGAAACCTCCATCTGCTGGTTTTAAGTAGCAGCAGCTTTCTAACCCTTAGCAGTCACCTGAATGTTTTTTAATCCTATGAAAAATTTGGCAGAAAGTCACACTTCAACACATTTTCAGAGAACTGTTTTTCTATGAGATGATATTTGTTTCTTATCAAAACAAAAGTGTACCACATACCCTGGTTGTTGGCTTGTTGGTCGAGTTTGTTGTTGCTGTTGGTTTGCTGAAATGATAAAAATCTGTGAAATTTGAGTAGAAGCTACATTTAAGGAAATGAAGTGTCTTTGGGACCAGCTGAAGTGATTAATAAATGTAGGTAATTATGTTTAGAAGGTACCACTGAGGGAGCTCATCAGCAAATAAACTTGTCAGTGGATGCTTTCCAGAGAATGTGGAGGCAGAATTCAGATCTTCCAGATATATTCCAGACTCCCAGAAATTCATCTTCGTGGCTTGAAAACAGCACAGAGATTAATTTTAAATCACCTGATAGAAGTCATTGAAATGTATGCTCACTACTAAATTAACTGCTTACTACAGCTCTCCCTAATGAATAGAAACCACAGAATCACAGAATGGCCAGGGTTGGAAGGGACCTCAAGGATCATGAATCTCCAACCCCCTGCCACAGGCAGGGCCACCAACCTCCACGTTTAATGCTAGACCAGGAAATGCAGATGAGTGCTGTTTTGAAGCTTTCTGTCACACATTGTATACGTTATGCTTCCAGTTTGTCAGGACATCATCCTTTATTTCCAGTCTGTATGATGTTCTTTGTGTCCCTGTGACGTTCACATTTATTTATGACTCAATTTCTAGCTCAAGTCACTTGTCATCATGTTCTTTTCCTTTTGGAGGAGGCGTGGCAGCAGTGTTGAAACACCATTCTTTCCTTGCAAGTTGATACAGTGAAATTTCTCCAGTGCTTACTGTATGTGTCACTCTTAAATAAAAAAAAAGGCAGTGCTGTTTTACTTCAAGCTTACACTGTGCAGTATCTTGTTTGAATCAAATTTATAGTATAAAACACAAATTAATCTTGTCCATAGAGCCTTCTACTGTATTAAAAATCATTGCCTTTTTTTTCTGAGTTTGCTCATCTAAGCTTTATGAATGTAATTCCCCCAATGTTGGTTCTCCCCAGTTTTTAATTATGAATCTGCAACCAGGATGCTGCCGTCAGGTCCTTAGCTGTGACATTTCTGGGAACTGCATTTCCTTTGTTCTTCACCCTAGCTTTTGTCCTATTATTTCTACCTATCTGGTATTCACATGATTTCAGGACTGTGCTATTCTGTTCTAAATAAAATTTAAAATGTGTTTGACTCCCTACATCTCAGATAGGTTATCTGTAATTCAAGTTGGAACTCTTTTCCAGAGCAGGTTGGCACAAAGCTGGAAGCCACTGGGAACTTAAAATCAGACTTCAGAAGCAGGATCTTTAGGTTCTTTTGTTTTATAGCACCATTGATAGAGACCTATATACATGATTATAGAAAGTATGACTGTGCAGTCTACACAGTAGTGTGTGCACATCTCTGTATACCACTTGCCCTTGGGTCAGCCACTAGGCACGATGGCTGGGCTGGCAGAAACAGAGAGTTACTGCCTTCCAGGCTTTCTGGAAGGGCTCTGACCTTCTGCAGTAGGGCCAGGACAATCAGTAGGGTATGAACTGAGTTCTTGGAAAGGAGAAAATGGCATTGCTGTGAATATCTGTGAATATCTGGCATTGCTGTGAATATTTCCAGGCTGGATGCAGCTCTGGGCAGCTTGGTCTGGTGGTTGGCGACCCTGCACATAGCAGGGTGGTTGAAACTAGATAATCATTGTGGTCCTTTTCAACCCAGGCCATTCCATTATTCTATGAATATGTGTGCCTACACAGCTCGCTTTGGGCTCTCCTTGCTCAGACAGAATCCTTCTTATGGAAAGCAGAGTCTTTTTGTGGCATTTGTTGTCTAGCTGCATTAAGGTGCCTGGTTCCGATCAGGGTGTACACTGGAAGTCCTTACAGCCAAGAATTATCAGAGATTGGTTTCATTCAGTGGTGCGTTCCAGGGAAGTCAGAGTGGCAACATGTGGCAACAGCAGTCTGTCAGAGCTGTACCAGCCTTGAAAGGAGCTGAGAGTGTTCAGGACAGGTGACTTTTCAGGTTGTGACGCGTGGCATTACCTGAGATACTGACTCCAAGCAAGCTACCTATGAGAGCAGATGTCAGTCTGATTCCTAAACCTGGGGTTAGTCTACAGTTAAAAGTGGGGGCAGTTCTCCTACATGCTTTTTGAGACTTCCATCAATAGATGTGCTCTGACAATACAGCTGGTGTCTCTGAAAGTAGCCAGCTGTAACACAGTATAGTAGCAGAAGAATCCTTATGGCTGCTGGTGCTGGTCACAGCAGTGTTCCTCTTCAGTGATTCTCCCTGAATTTAATCAGTGAAGTGCAGTGCAGTGTTACTGAGCTGTACAGCAACAGGAGAAATGAAGTGTTTCCATTTGTCTTTCCACAAATGTATTGGATGGACAGACACCTTATGTGAAGAATGCATCCTCGTCTGCAAGGAGAAATCAGACATCACTGTCCATCCCACCACAACCCCCCAGATCCATGTTCATTTATGCAGGACTTGTAGGAGTAGCAGTTTTTTAGTACTGTATTTTATAGTGTGTTTAAACAGAAAACTCCACATGGAGTAGGTCAGTGGCTGTGTCATGCTGATACCGTGAGAGATCATAGCTGTGTGAAGGCTGTTAACTGGTGTGGGTAGGCATATGTTCAGAAATAAGAAGCTACTCTGAAATGGGAATGCTGACTGAGGATGTCAGTTCAGCAGAGTAGACACTAGAGATGAGAAGAAACTATGAAATCATTCTCCTTAGGATTTCTTTCGAAGGCCATTGCTTTAGAATTTTGTTCCATTTTTAGTTTTGCAGAAGAGGACCTGGCAGCTGAGGAGGATGAATCAAACAAGAGCCAGCAGTATGCCCTTGCAGCAAAGGTGGCTAACCATGTCGTGGTCTGTATTTAAGTGTAGCAGCAGGTTCAGAGAAGAGGTTGATTATCTCTGGGATTCATGAAGTTGCATCTGGAGCACTGTTTCTGGTCTGGTTTCAGATGAGAAGGAGTCGACCAGCTGGAATTTATCCGAATGAAGGCCACCAAGACAGTGTGGGAGCTGGAGAGCTTGACAGATGAGGAGAGGCTGAGAGAGCTGGGTTTGTTCAGCCTGGAGAGGAGAAGACTTGGCAGCCAGTCACGTTGCTGTCCTTCCCTGTCTTGTGGCACCATTTTAGGATACCCAGTATGGAGTTCTCTGAATATCAGAGCTGTCTACATTGGCAGATCCTGCACTGTTTGGTCACACAGTGGTCGCTCGTTGGAACTGAGACACGATAGTCACACCTCAGGACTAAGGCAAAACTAATGAGAAAAAACAACCCTTAGATGAGCAGACACAGTCTGTAGGATACATGACTGGGCAGTCCCAGCACTACTCCACCAGATATCTCCTAGCAACCTATCATTACTTACAAGAAAGATGAATGTTTAATTTCAGTCCCACTATGTCAGGGCCAAAAAGCAGTGATTGTTTCACTACCTTATCCAGCCATTTCAGGACAACTCGGTCCATATTTATGTCCAGAGATTTTTTACATCATTCATCACCTTCCTGTTCCTATTCTCGAGGCAGGCTGGCTGAGTGGAGCGGTGCCAAGAGGAGGCACCCCATATGAGGGCTACAAGTTCCCATTGTGCAGTTGTCCTTCCCTCACCCGCTCTTATGGAGGTTTTCCATTTAGAAGGGGCTGAAGAAGTATAGCTTAGCCAGGAGCAGAGGCCCAGAGGAACCCAGGACAGACATCCCAGCTGGTGAGTCTCCATGGCTCAGTGAAGTGCTGTGTA